>NW_027363812.1:0-449166 GCF_046119375.1 Phyllobates terribilis | reverse complement strand
GTAAATGCACAAACAGTAATATCTCCACATTGCAAGGTGCAATTCTGAAATTTTTTACTTTTTCCTGTTAATCCTAGCATGATAAAGAAGATTCAAAGAGAGTGAGATGCCAGCTCCTTTCATTCAGTCAGTAGCTTCAAACATTTCTGGTATATGAAAAACATGTTTTTCAATGGCAAAAATCAATGAATATTGTAAATGCACAAACAGTAATATCTCCACATTGCAAGGTGCAATTCTGAAATTTTTTGCTTTTTCCTGCTAATCCTAGCATGATAAAGAAGATTCAAAGAGAGTGAGATGCCAGCTCCTTTCATTCAGTCAGTAGCTTCAAACATTTCTGGACGTTTTTCAATGGCAAAAATCAATGAATATTGTAAATGCACAAACAGTAATATCTCCACATTGCAAGGTGCAATTCTGAAATTTTTTGCTTTTTCCTGTTAATCCTAGCATGATAAAGAAGATTCAAAGAGAGTGAGATGCCAGCTCCTTTCATTCAGTCAGTATCTTCAAACATTTCTGGTATATGAAAAACATGTTTTTCAATGGCAAAAATCAATGAATATTGTAAATGCACAAACAGTAATATCTCCACATTGCAAGGTGCAATTCTGAAATTTTTTGCTTTTTCCTGCTAATCCTAGCATGATAAAGAAGATTCAAAGAGAGTGAGATGCCAGCTCCTTTCATTCAGTCAGTAGCTTCAAACATTTCTGGTATATGAAAAACATGTTTTTCAATGGCAAAAATCAATGAATATTGTAAATGCACAAACAGTAATATCTCCACATTGCAAGGTGCAATTCTGAAATTTTTTGCTTTTTCCTGCTAATCCTAGCATGATAAAGAAGATTCAAAGAGAGTGAGATGCCAGCTCCTTTCATTCAGTCAGTAGCTTCAAACATTTCTGGTATATGAAAAACATGTTTTTCAATGGCAAAAATCAATGAATATTGTAAATGCACAAACAGTAATATCTCCACATTGCAAGGTGCAATTCTGAAATTTTTAGCTTTTTCCTGTTAATCCTAGCATGATAAAGAAGATTCAAAGAGAGTGAGATGCCAGCTCCTTTCATTCAGTCAGTAGCTTCAAACATTTCTGGACGTTTTTCAATGGCAAAAATCAATGAATATTGTAAATGCACAAACAGTAATATCTCCACATTGCAAGGTGCAATTCTGAAATTTTTTGCTTTTTCCTGTTAATCCTAGCATGATAAAGAAGATTCAAAGAGAGTGAGATGCCAGCTCCTTTCATTCAGTCAGTAGCTTCAAACATTTCTGGTATATGAAAAACATGTTTTTCAATGGCAAAAATCAATGAATATTGTAAATGCACAAACAGTAATATCTCCACATTGCAAGGTGCAATTCTGAAATTTTTTGCTTTTTCCTGCTAATCCTAGCATGATAAAGAAGATTCAAAGAGAGTGAGATGCCAGCTCCTTTCATTCAGTCAGTAGCTTCAAACATTTCTGGTATATGAAAAACATGTTTTTCAATGGCAAAAATCAATGAATATTGTAAATGCACAAACAGTAATATCTCCACATTGCAAGGTGCAATTCTGAAATTTTTTGCTTTTTCCTGCTAATCCTAGCATGATAAAGAAGATTCAAAGAGAGTGAGATGCCAGCTCCTTTCATTCAGTCAGTAGCTTCAAACATTTCTGGACGTTTTTCAATGGCAAAAATCAATGAATATTGTAAATGCACAAACAGTAATATCTCCACATTGCAAGGTGCAATTCTGAAATTTTTTGCTTTTTCCTGCTAATCCTAGCATGATAAAGAAGATTCAAAGAGAGTGAGATGCCAGCTCCTTTCATTCAGTCAGTAGCTTCAAACATTTCTGGTATATGAAAAACATGTTTTTCAATGGCAAAAATCAATGAATATTGTAAATGCACAAACAGTAATATCTCCACATTGCAAGGTGCAATTCTGAAATTTTTTGCTTTTTCCTGCTAATCCTAGCATGATAAAGAAGATTCAAAGAGAGTGAGATGCCAGCTCCTTTCATTCAGTCAGTAGCTTCAAACATTTCTGGTATATGAAAAACATGTTTTTCAATGGCAAAAATCAATGAATATTGTAAATGCACAAACAGTAATATCTCCACATTGCAAGGTGCAATTCTGAAATTTTTTGCTTTTTCCTGCTAATCCTAGCATGATAAAGAAGATTCAAAGAGAGTGAGATGCCAGCTCCTTTCATTCAGTCAGTAGCTTCAAACATTTCTGGTATATGAAAAACATGTTTTTCAATGGCAAAAATCAATGAATATTGTAAATGCACAAACAGTAATATCTCCACATTGCAAGGTGCAATTCTGAAATTTTTAGCTTTCTCTGTTAATCCTAGCATGATAAAGAAGATTCAAAGAGAGTGAGATGCCAGCTCCTTTCATTCAGTCAGTAGCTTCAAACATTTCTGGACGTTTTTCAATGGCAAAAATCAATGAATATTGTAAATGCACAAACAGTAATATCTCCACATTGCAAGGTGCAATTCTGAAATTTTTTGCTTTTTCCTGTTAATCCTAGCATGATAAAGAAGATTCAAAGAGAGTGAGATGCCAGCTCCTTTCATTCAGTCAGTAGCTTCAAACATTTCTGGTATATGAAAAACGTTTTTCAATGGCAAAAATCAATGAATATTGTAAATGCACAAACAGTAATATCTCCACATTGCAAGGTGCAATTCTGAAATTTTTTGCTTTTTCCTGCTAATCCTAGCATGATAAAGAAGATTCAAAGAGAGTGAGATGCCAGCTCCTTTCATTCAGTCAGTAGCTTCAAACATTTCTGGACGTTTTTCAATGGCAAAAATCAATGAATATTGTAAATGCACAAACAGTAATATCTCCACATTGCAAGGTGCAATTCTGAAATTTTTTGCTTTTTCCTGCTAATCCTAGCATGATAAAGAAGATTCAAAGAGAGTGAGATGCCAGCTCCTTTCATTCAGTCAGTAGCTTCAAACATTTCTGGTATATGAAAAACATGTTTTTCAATGGCAAAAATCAATGAATATTGTAAATGCACAAACAGTAATATCTCCACATTGCAAGGTGCAATTCTGAAATTTTTTGCTTTTTCCTGCTAATCCTAGCATGATAAAGAAGATTCAAAGAGAGTGAGATGCCAGCTCCTTTCATTCAGTCAGTAGCTTCAAACATTTCTGGTATATGAAAAACATGTTTTTCAATGGCAAAAATCAATGAATATTGTAAATGCACAAACAGTAATATCTCCACATTGCAAGGTGCAATTCTGAAATTTTTTGCTTTTTCCTGCTAATCCTAGCATGATAAAGAAGATTCAAAGAGAGTGAGATGCCAGCTCCTTTCATTCAGTCAGTAGCTTCAAACATTTCTGGACGTTTTTCAATGGCAAAAATCAATGAATATTGTAAATGCACAAACAGTAATATCTCCACATTGCAAGGTGCAATTCTGAAATTTTTTGCTTTTTCCTGCTAATCCTAGCATGATAAAGAAGATTCAAAGAGAGTGAGATGCCAGCTCCTTTCATTCAGTCAGTAGCTTCAAACATTTCTGGTATATGAAAAACATGTTTTTCAATGGCAAAAATCAATGAATATTGTAAATGCACAAACAGTAATATCTCCACATTGCAAGGTGCAATTCTGAAATTTTTTGCTTTTTCCTGCTAATCCTAGCATGATAAAGAAGATTCAAAGAGAGTGAGATGCCAGCTCCTTTCATTCAGTCAGTAGCTTCAAACATTTCTGGACGTTTTTCAATGGCAAAAATCAATGAATATTGTAAATGCACAAACAGTAATATCTCCACATTGCAAGGTGCAATTCTGAAATTTTTTGCTTTTTCCTGCTAATCCTAGCATGATAAAGAAGATTCAAAGAGAGTGAGATGCCAGCTCCTTTCATTCAGTCAGTAGCTTCAAACATTTCTGGACGTTTTTCAATGGCAAAAATCAATGAATATTGTAAATGCACAAACAGTAATATCTCCACATTGCAAGGTGCAATTCTGAAATTTTTTGCTTTTTCCTGCTAATCCTAGCATGATAAAGAAGATTCAAAGAGAGTGAGATGCCAGCTCCTTTCATTCAGTCAGTAGCTTCAAACATTTCTGGACGTTTTTCAATGGCAAAAATCAATGAATATTGTAAATGCACAAACAGTAATATCTCCACATTGCAAGGTGCAATTCTGAAATTTTTTGCTTTTTCCTGCTAATCCTAGCATGATAAAGAAGATTCAAAGAGAGTGAGATGCCAGCTCCTTTCATTCAGTCAGTAGCTTCAAACATTTCTGGACGTTTTTCAATGGCAAAAATCAATGAATATTGTAAATGCACAAACAGTAATATCTCCACATTGCAAGGTGCAATTCTGAAATTTTTTGCTTTTTCCTGCTAATCCTAGCATGATAAAGAAGATTCAAAGAGAGTGAGATGCCAGCTCCTTTCATTCAGTCAGTAGCTTCAAACATTTCTGGTATATGAAAAACATGTTTTTCAATGGCAAAAATCAATGAATATTGTAAATGCACAAACAGTAATATCTCCACATTGCAAGGTGCAATTCTGAAATTTTTTGCTTTTTCCTGCTAATCCTAGCATGATAAAGAAGATTCAAAGAGAGTGAGATGCCAGCTCCTTTCATTCAGTCAGTAGCTTCAAACATTTCTGGTATATGAAAAACATGTTTTTCAATGGCAAAAATCAATGAATATTGTAAATGCACAAACAGTAATATCTCCACATTGCAAGGTGCAATTCTGAAATTTTTTGCTTTTTCCTGCTAATCCTAGCATGATAAAGAAGATTCAAAGAGAGTGAGATGCCAGCTCCTTTCATTCAGTCAGTAGCTTCAAACATTTCTGGACGTTTTTCAATGGCAAAAATCAATGAATATTGTAAATGCACAAACAGTAATATCTCCACATTGCAAGGTGCAATTCTGAAATTTTTTGCTTTTTCCTGTTAATCCTAGCATGATAAAGAAGATTCAAAGAGAGTGAGATGCCAGCTCCTTTCATTCAGTCAGTAGCTTCAAACATTTCTGGTATATGAAAAACATGTTTTTCAATGGCAAAAATCAATGAATATTGTAAATGCACAAACAGTAATATCTCCACATTGCAAGGTGCAATTCTGAAATTTTTTGCTTTTTCCTGCTAATCCTAGCATGATAAAGAAGATTCAAAGAGAGTGAGATGCCAGCTCCTTTCATTCAGTCAGTAGCTTCAAACATTTCTGGACGTTTTTCAATGGCAAAAATCAATGAATATTGTAAATGCACAAACAGTAATATCTCCACATTGCAAGGTGCAATTCTGAAATTTTTTGCTTTTTCCTGTTAATCCTAGCATGATAAAGAAGATTCAAAGAGAGTGAGATGCCAGCTCCTTTCATTCAGTCAGTAGCTTCAAACATTTCTGGTATATGAAAAACATGTTTTTCAATGGCAAAAATCAATGAATATTGTAAATGCACAAACAGTAATATCTCCACATTGCAAGGTGCAATTCTGAAATTTTTTGCTTTTTCCTGTTAATCCTAGCATGATAAAGAAGATTCAAAGAGAGTGAGATGCCAGCTCCTTTCATTCAGTCAGTAGCTTCAAACATTTCTGGTATATGAAAAACATGTTTTTCAATGGCAAAAATCAATGAATATTGTAAATGCACAAACAGTAATATCTCCACATTGCAAGGTGCAATTCTGAAATTTTTTGCTTTTTCCTGCTAATCCTAGCATGATAAAGAAGATTCAAAGAGAGTGAGATGCCAGCTCCTTTCATTCAGTCAGTAGCTTCAAACATTTCTGGACGTTTTTCAATGGCAAAAATCAATGAATATTGTAAATGCACAAACAGTAATATCTCCACATTGCAAGGTGCAATTCTGAAATTTTTTGCTTTTTCCTGTTAATCCTAGCATGATAAAGAAGATTCAAAGAGAGTGAGATGCCAGCTCCTTTCATTCAGTCAGTAGCTTCAAACATTTCTGGTATATGAAAAACATGTTTTTCAATGGCAAAAATCAATGAATATTGTAAATGCACAAACAGTAATATCTCCACATTGCAAGGTGCAATTCTGAAATTTTTTGCTTTTTCCTGCTAATCCTAGCATGATAAAGAAGATTCAAAGAGAGTGAGATGCCAGCTCCTTTCATTCAGTCAGTAGCTTCAAACATTTCTGGTATATGAAAAACATGTTTTTCAATGGCAAAAATCAATGAATATTGTAAATGCACAAACAGTAATATCTCCACATTGCAAGGTGCAATTCTGAAATTTTTTGCTTTTTCCTGTTAATCCTAGCATGATAAAGAAGATTCAAAGAGAGTGAAATGCCAGCTCCTTTCATTCAGTCAGTAGCTTCAAACATTTCTGGACGTTTTTCAATGGCAAAAATCAATGAATATTGTAAATGCACAAACAGTAATATCTCCACATTGCAAGGTGCAATTCTGAAATTTTTTGCTTTTTCCTGCTAATCCTAGCATGATAAAGAAGATTCAAAGAGAGTGAGATGCCAGCTCCTTTCATTCAGTCAGTAGCTTCAAACATTTCTGGTATATGAAAAACATGTTTTTCAATGGCAAAAATCAATGAATATTGTAAATGCACAAACAGTAATATCTCCACATTGCAAGGTGCAATTCTGAAATTTTTTGCTTTTTCCTGCTAATCCTAGCATGATAAAGAAGATTCAAAGAGAGTGAGATGCCAGCTCCTTTCATTCAGTCAGTAGCTTCAAACATTTCTGGTATATGAAAAACATGTTTTTCAATGGCAAAAATCAATGAATATTGTAAATGCACAAACAGTAATATCTCCACATTGCAAGGTGCAATTCTGAAATTTTTTGCTTTTTCCTGCTAATCCTAGCATGATAAAGAAGATTCAAAGAGAGTGAGATGCCAGCTCCTTTCATTCAGTCAGTAGCTTCAAACATTTCTGGACGTTTTTCAATGGCAAAAATCAATGAATATTGTAAATGCACAAACAGTAATATCTCCACATTGCAAGGTGCAATTCTGAAATTTTTTGCTTTTTCCTGCTAATCCTAGCATGATAAAGAAGATTCAAAGAGAGTGAGATGCCAGCTCCTTTCATTCAGTCAGTAGCTTCAAACATTTCTGGTATATGAAAAACATGTTTTTCAATGGCAAAAATCAATGCATATTGTAAATGCACAAACAGTAATATCTCCACATTGCAAGGTGCAATTCTGAAATTTTTTGCTTTTTCCTGCTAATCCTAGCATGATAAAGAAGATTCAAAGAGAGTGAGATGCCAGCTCCTTTCATTCAGTCAGTAGCTTCAAACATTTCTGGACGTTTTTCAATGGCAAAAATCAATGAATATTGTAAATGCACAAACAGTAATATCTCCACATTGCAAGGTGCAATTCTGAAATTTTTTGCTTTTTCCTGCTAATCCTAGCATGGTAAAGTAGATTCAAAGAGAGTGAGATGCCAGCTCCTTTCATTCAGTCAGTAGCTTCAAACATTTCTGGACGTTTTTCAATGGCAAAAATCAATGAATATTGTAAATGCACAAACAGTAATATCTCCACATTGCAAGGTGCAATTCTGAAATTTTTTGCTTTTTCCTGCTAATCCTAGCATGATAAAGAAGATTCAAAGAGAGTGAGATGCCAGCTCCTTTCATTCAGTCAGTAGCTTCAAACATTTCTGGACGTTTTTCAATGGCAAAAATCAATGAATATTGTAAATGCACAAACAGTAATATCTCCACATTGCAAGGTGCAATTCTGAAATTTTTTGCTTTTTCCTGCTAATCCTAGCATGATAAAGAAGATTCAAAGAGAGTGAGATGCCAGCTCCTTTCATTCAGTCAGTAGCTTCAAACATTTCTGGTATATGAAAAACATGTTTTTCAATGGCAAAAATCAATGAATATTGTAAATGCACAAACAGTAATATCTCCACATTGCAAGGTGCAATTCTGAAATTTTTTGCTTTTTCCTGCTAATCCTAGCATGATAAAGAAGATTCAAAGAGAGTGAGATGCCAGCTCCTTTCATTCAGTCAGTAGCTTCAAACATTTCTGGACGTTTTTCAATGGCAAAAATCAATGAATATTGTAAATGCACAAACAGTAATATCTCCACATTGCAAGGTGCAATTCTGAAATTTTTTGCTTTTTCCTGTTAATCCTAGCATGATAAAGAAGATTCAAAGAGAGTGAGATGCCAGCTCCTTTCATTCAGTCAGTAGCTTCAAACATTTCTGGTATATGAAAAACATGTTTTTCAATGGCAAAAATCAATGAATATTGTAAATGCACAAACAGTAATATCTCCACATTGCAAGGTGCAATTCTGAAATTTTTTGCTTTTTCCTGTTAATCCTAGCATGATAAAGAAGATTCAAAGAGAGTGAGATGCCAGCTCCTTTCATTCAGTCAGTAGCTTCAAACATTTCTGGTATATGAAAAACATGTTTTTCAATGGCAAAAATCAATGAATATTGTAAATGCACAAACAGTAATATCTCCACATTGCAAGGTGCAATTCTGAAATTTTTTGCTTTTTCCTGCTAATCCTAGCATGATAAAGAAGATTCAAAGAGAGTGAGATGCCAGCTCCTTTCATTCAGTCAGTAGCTTCAAACATTTCTGGACGTTTTTCAATGGCAAAAATCAATGAATATTGTAAATGCACAAACAGTAATATCTCCACATTGCAAGGTGCAATTCTGAAATTTTTTGCTTTTTCCTGTTAATCCTAGCATGATAAAGAAGATTCAAAGAGAGTGAGATGCCAGCTCCTTTCATTCAGTCAGTAGCTTCAAACATTTCTGGTATATGAAAAACATGTTTTTCAATGGCAAAAATCAATGAATATTGTAAATGCACAAACAGTAATATCTCCACATTGCAAGGTGCAATTCTGAAATTTTTTGCTTTTTCCTGCTAATCCTAGCATGATAAAGAAGATTCAAAGAGAGTGAGATGCCAGCTCCTTTCATTCAGTCAGTAGCTTCAAACATTTCTGGTATATGAAAAACATGTTTTTCAATGGCAAAAATCAATGAATATTGTAAATGCACAAACAGTAATATCTCCACATTGCAAGGTGCAATTCTGAAATTTTTAGCTTTTTCCTGTTAATCCTAGCATGATAAAGAAGATTCAAAGAGAGTGAGATGCCAGCTCCTTTCATTCAGTCAGTAGCTTCAAACATTTCTGGTATATGAAAAACATGTTTTTCAATGGCAAAAATCAATGAATATTGTAAATGCACAAACAGTAATATCTCCACATTGCAAGGTGCAATTCTGAAATTTTTTGCTTTTTCCTGCTAATCCTAGCATGACAAAGAAGATTCAAAGAGAGTGAGATGCCAGCTCCTTTCATTCAGTCAGTAGCTTCAAACATTTCTGGTATATGAAAAACATGTTTTTCAATGGCAAAAATCAATGAATATTGTAAATGCACAAACAGTAATATCTCCACATTGCAAGGTGCAATTCTGAAATTTTTTGCTTTTTCCTGCTAATCCTAGCATGATAAAGAAGATTCAAAGAGAGTGAGATGCCAGCTCCTTTCATTCAGTCAGTAGCTTCAAACATTTCTGGACGTTTTTCAATGGCAAAAATCAATGAATATTGTAAATGCACAAACAGTAATATCTCCACATTGCAAGGTGCAATTCTGAAATTTTTTGCTTTTTCCTGCTAATCCTAGCATGATAAAGAAGATTCAAAGAGAGTGAGATGCCAGCTCCTTTCATTCAGTCAGTAGCTTCAAACATTTCTGGTATATGAAAAACATGTTTTTCAATGGCAAAAATCAATGCATATTGTAAATGCACAAACAGTAATATCTCCACATTGCAAGGTGCAATTCTGAAATTTTTTGCTTTTTCCTGCTAATCCTAGCATGATAAAGAAGATTCAAAGAGAGTGAGATGCCAGCTCCTTTCATTCAGTCAGTAGCTTCAAACATTTCTGGACGTTTTTCAATGGCAAAAATCAATGAATATTGTAAATGCACAAACAGTAATATCTCCACATTGCAAGGTGCAATTCTGAAATTTTTTGCTTTTTCCTGCTAATCCTAGCATGGTAAAGTAGATTCAAAGAGAGTGAGATGCCAGCTCCTTTCATTCAGTCAGTAGCTTCAAACATTTCTGGACGTTTTTCAATGGCAAAAATCAATGAATATTGTAAATGCACAAACAGTAATATCTCCACATTGCAAGGTGCAATTCTGAAATTTTTTGCTTTTTCCTGCTAATCCTAGCATGATAAAGAAGATTCAAAGAGAGTGAGATGCCAGCTCCTTTCATTCAGTCAGTAGCTTCAAACATTTCTGGACGTTTTTCAATGGCAAAAATCAATGAATATTGTAAATGCACAAACAGTAATATCTCCACATTGCAAGGTGCAATTCTGAAATTTTTTGCTTTTTCCTGCTAATCCTAGCATGATAAAGAAGATTCAAAGAGAGTGAGATGCCAGCTCCTTTCATTCAGTCAGTAGCTTCAAACATTTCTGGTATATGAAAAACATGTTTTTCAATGGCAAAAATCAATGAATATTGTAAATGCACAAACAGTAATATCTCCACATTGCAAGGTGCAATTCTGAAATTTTTTGCTTTTTCCTGCTAATCCTAGCATGATAAAGAAGATTCAAAGAGAGTGAGATGCCAGCTCCTTTCATTCAGTCAGTAGCTTCAAACATTTCTGGACGTTTTTCAATGGCAAAAATCAATGAATATTGTAAATGCACAAACAGTAATATCTCCACATTGCAAGGTGCAATTCTGAATTTTTTTGCTTTTTCCTGTTAATCCTAGCATGATAAAGAAGATTCAAAGAGAGTGAGATGCCAGCTCCTTTCATTCAGTCAGTAGCTTCAAACATTTCTGGTATATGAAAAACATGTTTTTCAATGGCAAAAATCAATGAATATTGTAAATGCACAAACAGTAATATCTCCACATTGCAAGGTGCAATTCTGAAATTTTTTGCTTTTTCCTGCTAATCCTAGCATGATAAAGAAGATTCAAAGAGAGTGAGATGCCAGCTCCTTTCATTCAGTCAGTAGCTTCAAACATTTCTGGACGTTTTTCAATGGCAAAAATCAATGAATATTGTAAATGCACAAACAGTAATATCTCCACATTGCAAGGTGCAATTCTGAAATTTTTTGCTTTTTCCTGTTAATCCTAGCATGATAAAGAAGATTCAAAGAGAGTGAGATGCCAGCTCCTTTCATTCAGTCAGTAGCTTCAAACATTTCTGGTATATGAAAAACATGTTTTTCAATGGCAAAAATCAATGAATATTGTAAATGCACAAACAGTAATATCTCCACATTGCAAGGTGCAATTCTGAAATTTTTTGCTTTTTCCTGTTAATCCTAGCATGATAAAGAAGATTCAAAGAGAGTGAGATGCCAGCTCCTTTCATTCAGTCAGTAGCTTCAAACATTTCTGGTATATGAAAAACATGTTTTTCAATGGCAAAAATCAATGAATATTGTAAATGCACAAACAGTAATATCTCCACATTGCAAGGTGCAATTCTGAAATTTTTTGCTTTTTCCTGCTAATCCTAGCATGATAAAGAAGATTCAAAGAGAGTGAGATGCCAGCTCCTTTCATTCAGTCAGTAGCTTCAAACATTTCTGGACGTTTTTCAATGGCAAAAATCAATGAATATTGTAAATGCACAAACAGTAATATCTCCACATTGCAAGGTGCAATTCTGAAATTTTTTGCTTTTTCCTGTTAATCCTAGCATGATAAAGAAGATTCAAAGAGAGTGAGATGCCAGCTCCTTTCATTCAGTCAGTAGCTTCAAACATTTCTGGTATATGAAAAACATGTTTTTCAATGGCAAAAATCAATGAATATTGTAAATGCACAAACAGTAATATCTCCACATTGCAAGGTGCAATTCTGAAATTTTTTGCTTTTTCCTGCTAATCCTAGCATGATAAAGAAGATTCAAAGAGAGTGAGATGCCAGCTCCTTTCATTCAGTCAGTAGCTTCAAACATTTCTGGTATATGAAAAACATGTTTTTCAATGGCAAAAATCAATGAATATTGTAAATGCACAAACAGTAATATCTCCACATTGCAAGGTGCAATTCTGAAATTTTTAGCTTTTTCCTGTTAATCCTAGCATGATAAAGATTCAAAGAGAGTGAGATGCCAGCTCCTTTCATTCAGTCAGTAGCTTCAAACATTTCTGGTATATGAAAAACGTTTTTCAATGGCAAAAATCAATGAATATTGTAAATGCACAAACAGTAATATCTCCACATTGCAAGGTGCAATTCTGAAATTTTTTGCTTTTTCCTGCTAATCCTAGCATGATAAAGAAGATTCAAAGAGAGTGAGATGCCAGCTCCTTTCATTCAGTCAGTAGCTTCAAACATTTCTGGACGTTTTTCAATGGCAAAAATCAATGAATATTGTAAATGCACAAACAGTAATATCTCCACATTGCAAGGTGCAATTCTGAAATTTTTTGCTTTTTCCTGCTAATCCTAGCATGATAAAGAAGATTCAAAGAGAGTGAGATGCCAGCTCCTTTCATTCAGTCAGTAGCTTCAAACATTTCTGGTATATGAAAAACATGTTTTTCAATGGCAAAAATCAATGAATATTGTAAATGCACAAACAGTAATATCTCCACATTGCAAGGTGCAATTCTGAAATTTTTTGCTTTTTCCTGCTAATCCTAGCATGATAAAGAAGATTCAAAGAGAGTGAGATGCCAGCTCCTTTCATTCAGTCAGTAGCTTCAAACATTTCTGGTATATGAAAAACATGTTTTTCAATGGCAAAAATCAATGAATATTGTAAATGCACAAACAGTAATATCTCCACATTGCAAGGTGCAATTCTGAAATTTTTTGCTTTTTCCTGCTAATCCTAGCATGATAAAGAAGATTCAAAGAGAGTGAGATGCCAGCTCCTTTCATTCAGTCAGTAGCTTCAAACATTTCTGGACGTTTTTCAATGGCAAAAATCAATGAATATTGTAAATGCACAAACAGTAATATCTTCACATTGCAAGGTGCAATTCTGAAATTTTTTGCTTTTTCCTGTTAATCCTAGCATGATAAAGAAGATTCAAAGAGAGTGAGATGCCAGCTCCTTTCATTCAGTCAGTAGCTTCAAACATTTCTGGTACATGAAAAACGTTTTTCAATGGCAAAAATCAATGAATATTGTAAATGCACAAACAGTAATATCTCCACATTGCAAGGTGCAATTCTGAAATTTTTTGCTTTTTCCTGCTAATCCTAGCATGATAAAGAAGATTCAAAGAGAGTGAGATGCCAGCTCCTTTCATTCAGTCAGTAGCTTCAAACATTTCTGGACGTTTTTCAATGGCAAAAATCAATGAATATTGTAAATGCACAAACAGTAATATCTCCACATTGCAAGGTGCAATTCTGAAATTTTTTGCTTTTTCCTGCTAATCCTAGCATGATAAAGAAGATTCAAAGAGAGTGAGATGCCAGCTCCTTTCATTGTCAGTAGCTTCAAACATTTCTGGTATATGAAAAACATGTTTTTCAATGGCAAAAATCAATGAATATTGTAAATGCACAAACAGTAATATCTCCACATTGCAAGGTGCAATTCTGAAATTTTTTGCTTTTTCCTGCTAATCCTAGCATGATAAAGAAGATTCAAAGAGAGTGAGATGCCAGCTCCTTTCATTCAGTCAGTAGCTTCAAACATTTCTGGTATATGAAAAACATGTTTTTCAATGGCAAAAATCAATGAATATTGTAAATGCACAAACAGTAATATCTCCACATTGCAAGGTGCAATTCTGAAATTTTTTGCTTTTTCCTGCTAATCCTAGCATGATAAAGAAGATTCAAAGAGAGTGAGATGCCAGCTCCTTTCATTCAGTCAGTAGCTTCAAACATTTCTGGACGTTTTTCAATGGCAAAAATCAATGAATATTGTAAATGCACAAACAGTAATATCTCCACATTGCAAGGTGCAATTCTGAATTTTTTTGCTTTTTCCTGCTAATCCTAGCATGATAAAGAAGATTCAAAGAGAGTGAGATGCCAGCTCCTTTCATTCAGTCAGTAGCTTCAAACATTTCTGGTATATGAAAAACATGTTTTTCAATGGCAAAAATCAATGAATATTGTAAATGCACAAACAGTAATATCTCCACATTGCAAGGTGCAATTCTGAAATTTTTTGCTTTTTCCTGCTAATCCTAGCATGATAAAGAAGATTCAAAGAGAGTGAGATGCCAGCTCCTTTCATTCAGTCAGTAGCTTCAAACATTTCTGGTATATGAAAAACATGTTTTTCAATGGCAAAAGTCAATGAATATTGTAAATGCACAAACAGTAATATCTCCACATTGCAAGGTGCAATTCTGAAATTTTTTGCTTTTTCCTGCTAATCCTAGCATGATAAAGAAGATTCAAAGAGAGTGAGATGCCAGCTCCTTTCATTCAGTCAGTAGCTTCAAACATTTCTGGTATATGAAAAACATGTTTTTCAATGGCAAAAATCAATGAATATTGTAAATGCACAAACAATAATATCTCCACATTGCAAGGTGCAATTCTGAAATTTTTTGCTTTTTCCTGTTAATCCTAGCATGATAAAGAAGATTCAAAGAGAGTGAGATGCCATCTCCTTTCATTCAGTCAGTAGCTTCAAACATTTCTGGACGTTTTTCAATGGCAAAAATCAATGAATATTGTAAATGCACAAACAGTAATATCTCCACATTGCAAGGTGCAATTCTGAAATTTTTTGCTTTTTCCTGTTAATCCTAGCATGATAAAGAAGATTCAAAGAGAGTGAGATGCCAGCTCCTTTCATTCAGTCAGTAGCTTCAAACATTTCTGGTATATGAAAAACGTTTTTCAATGGCAAAAATCAATGAATATTGTAAATGCACAAACAGTAATATCTCCACATTGCAAGGTGCAATTCTGAAATTTTTTGCTTTTTCCTGCTAATCCTAGCATGATAAAGAAGATTCAAAGAGAGTGAGATGCCAGCTCCTTTCATTCAGTCAGTAGCTTCAAACATTTCTGGACGTTTTTCAATGGCAAAAATCAATGAATATTGTAAATGCACAAACAGTAATATCTCCACATTGCAAGGTGCAATTCTGAAATTTTTTGCTTTTTCCTGCTAATCCTAGCATGATAAAGAAGATTCAAAGAGAGTGAGATGCCAGCTCCTTTCATTCAGTCAGTAGCTTCAAACATTTCTGGACGTTTTTCAATGGCAAAAATCAATGAATATTGTAAATGCACAAACAGTAATATCTCCACATTGCAAGGTGCAATTCTGAAATTTTTTGCTTTTTCCTGCTAATCCTAGCATGATAAAGAAGATTCAAAGAGAGTGAGATGCCAGCTCCTTTCATTCAGTCAGTAGCTTCAAACATTTCTGGACGTTTTTCAATGGCAAAAATCAATGAATATTGTAAATGCACAAACAGTAATATCTCCACATTGCAAGGTGCAATTCTGAAATTTTTTGCTTTTTCCTGCTAATCCTAGCATGATAAAGAAGATTCAAAGAGAGTGAGATGCCAGCTCCTTTCATTCAGTCAGTAGCTTCAAACATTTCTGGTATATGAAAAACATGTTTTTCAATGGCAAAAATCAATGAATATTGTAAATGCACAAACAGTAATATCTCCACATTGCAAGGTGCAATTCTGAAATTTTTTGCTTTTTCCTGCTAATCCTAGCATGATAAAGAAGATTCAAAGAGAGTGAGATGCCAGCTCCTTTCATTCAGTCAGTAGCTTCAAACATTTCTGGACGTTTTTCAATGGCAAAAATCAATGAATATTGTAAATGCACAAACAGTAATATCTCCACATTGCAAGGTGCAATTCTGAAATTTTTTGCTTTTTCCTGTTAATCCTAGCATGATAAAGAAGATTCAAAGAGAGTGAGATGCCAGCTCCTTTCATTCAGTCAGTAGCTTCAAACATTTCTGGTATATGAAAAACATGTTTTTCAATGGCAAAAATCAATGAATATTGTAAATGCACAAACAGTAATATCTCCACATTGCAAGGTGCAATTCTGAAATTTTTTGCTTTTTCCTGCTAATCCTAGCATGATAAAGAAGATTCAAAGAGAGTGAGATGCCAGCTCCTTTCATTCAGTCAGTAGCTTCAAACATTTCTGGACGTTTTTCAATGGCAAAAATCAATGAATATTGTAAATGCACAAACAGTAATATCTCCACATTGCAAGGTGCAATTCTGAAATTTTTTGCTTTTTCCTGTTAATCCTAGCATGATAAAGAAGATTCAAAGAGAGTGAGATGCCAGCTCCTTTCATTCAGTCAGTAGCTTCAAACATTTCTGGTATATGAAAAACATGTTTTTCAATGGCAAAAATCAATGAATATTGTAAATGCACAAACAGTAATATCTCCACATTGCAAGGTGCAATTCTGAAATTTTTTGCTTTTTCCTGTTAATCCTAGCATGATAAAGAAGATTCAAAGAGAGTGAGATGCCAGCTCCTTTCATTCAGTCAGTAGCTTCAAACATTTCTGGTATATGAAAAACATGTTTTTCAATGGCAAAAATCAATGAATATTGTAAATGCACAAACAGTAATATCTCCACATTGCAAGGTGCAATTCTGAAATTTTTTGCTTTTTCCTGCTAATCCTAGCATGATAAAGAAGATTCAAAGAGAGTGAGATGCCAGCTCCTTTCATTCAGTCAGTAGCTTCAAACATTTCTGGTATATGAAAAACATGTTTTTCAATGGCAAAAATCAATGAATATTGTAAATGCACAAACAGTAATATCTCCACATTGCAAGGTGCAATTCTGAAATTTTTAGCTTTTTCCTGTTATACCTAGCATGATAAAGATTCAAAGAGAGTGAGATGCCAGCTCCTTTCATTCAGTCAGTAGCTTCAAACATTTCTGGACGTTTTTCAATGGCAAAAATCAATGAATATTGTAAATGCACAAACAGTAATATCTCCACATTGCAAGGTGCAATTCTGAAATTTTTTGCATTTTCCTGTTAATCCTAGCATGATAAAGAAGATTCAAAGAGAGTGAGATGCCAGCTCCTTTCATTCAGTCAGTAGCTTCAAACATTTCTGGTATATGAAAAACGTTTTTCAATGGCAAAAATCAATGAATATTGTAAATGCACAAACAGTAATATCTCCACATTGCAAGGTGCAATTCTGAAATTTTTTGCTTTTTCCTGCTAATCCTAGCATGATAAAGAAGATTCAAAGAGAGTGAGATGCCAGCTCCTTTCATTCAGTCAGTAGCTTCAAACATTTCTGGACGTTTTTCAATGGCAAAAATCAATGAATATTGTAAATGCACAAACAGTAATATCTCCACATTGCAAGGTGCAATTCTGAAATTTTTTGCTTTTTCCTGCTAATCCTAGCATGATAAAGAAGATTCAAAGAGAGTGAGATGCCAGCTCCTTTCATTCAGTCAGTAGCTTCAAACATTTCTGGACGTTTTTCAATGGCAAAAATCAATGAATATTGTAAATGCACAAACAGTAATATCTCCACATTGCAAGGTGCAATTCTGAAATTTTTTGCTTTTTCCTGCTAATCCTAGCATGATAAAGAAGATTCAAAGAGAGTGAGATGCCAGCTCCTTTCATTCAGTCAGTAGCTTCAAACATTTCTGGTATATGAAAAACATGTTTTTCAATGGCAAAAATCAATGAATATTGTAAATGCACAAACAGTAATATCTCCACATTGCAAGGTGCAATTCTGAAATTTTTTGCTTTTTCCTGCTAATCCTAGCATGATAAAGAAGATTCAAAGAGAGTGAGATGCCAGCTCCTTTCATTCAGTCAGTAGCTTCAAACATTTCTGGACGTTTTTCAATGGCAAAAATCAATGAATATTGTAAATGCACAAACAGTAATATCTCCACATTGCAAGGTGCAATTCTGAAATTTTTTGCTTTTTCCTGTTAATCCTAGCATGATAAAGAAGATTCAAAGAGAGTGAGATGCCAGCTCCTTTCATTCAGTCAGTAGCTTCAAACATTTCTGGTATATGAAAAACATGTTTTTCAATGGCAAAAATCAATGAATATTGTAAATGCACAAACAGTAATATCTCCACATTGCAAGGTGCAATTCTGAAATTTTTTGCTTTTTCCTGCTAATCCTAGCATGATAAAGAAGATTCAAAGAGAGTGAGATGCCAGCTCCTTTCATTCAGTCAGTAGCTTCAAACATTTCTGGTATATGAAAAACATGTTTTTCAATGGCAAAAATCAATGAATATTGTAAATGCACAAACAGTAATATCTCCACATTGCAAGGTGCAATTCTGAAATTTTTTGCTTTTTCCTGCTAATCCTAGCATGATAAAGAAGATTCAAAGAGAGTGAGATGCCAGCTCCTTTCATTCAGTCAGTAGCTTCAAACATTTCTGGTATATGAAAAACATGTTTTTCAATGGCAAAAATCAATGAATATTGTAAATGCACAAACAGTAATATCTCCACATTGCAAGGTGCAATTCTGAAATTTTTTGCTTTTTCCTGCTAATCCTAGCATGATAAAGAAGATTCAAAGAGAGTGAGATGCCAGCTCCTTTCATTCAGTCAGTAGCTTCAAACATTTCTGGACGTTTTTCAATGGCAAAAATCAATGAATATTGTAAATGCACAAACAGTAATATCTCCACATTGCAAGGTGCAATTCTGAATTTTTTTGCTTTTTCCTGCTAATCCTAGCATGATAAAGAAGATTCAAAGAGAGTGAGATGCCAGCTCCTTTCATTCAGTCAGTAGCTTCAAACATTTCTGGTATATGAAAAACGTTTTTCAATGGCAAAAATCAATGAATATTGTAAATGCACAAACAGTAATATCTCCACATTGCAAGGTGCAATTCTGAAATTTTTTGCTTTTTCCTGCTAATCCTAGCATGATAAAGAAGATTCAAAGAGAGTGAGATGCCAGCTCCTTTCATTCAGTCAGTAGCTTCAAACATTTCTGGACGTTTTTCAATGGCAAAAATCAATGAATATTGTAAATGCACAAACAGTAATATCTCCACATTGCAAGGTGCAATTCTGAAATTTTTTGCTTTTTCCTGCTAATCCTAGCATGATAAAGAAGATTCAAAGAGAGTGAGATGCCAGCTCCTTTCATTCAGTCAGTAGCTTCAAACATTTCTGGTATATGAAAAACATGTTTTTCAATGGCAAAAATCAATGAATATTGTAAATGCACAAACAGTAATATCTCCACATTGCAAGGTGCAATTCTGAAATTTTTTGCTTTTTCCTGCTAATCCTAGCATGATAAAGAAGATTCAAAGAGAGTGAGATGCCAGCTCCTTTCATTCAGTCAGTAGCTTCAAACATTTCTGGACGTTTTTCAATGGCAAAAATCAATGAATATTGTAAATGCACAAACAGTAATATCTCCACATTGCAAGGTGCAATTCTGAAATTTTTTGCTTTTTCCTGCTAATCCTAGCATGATAAAGAAGATTCAAAGAGAGTGAGATGCCAGCTCCTTTCATTCAGTCAGTAGCTTCAAACATTTCTGGTATATGAAAAACATGTTTTTCAATGGCAAAAATCAATGAATATTGTAAATGCACAAACAGTAATATCTCCACATTGCAAGGTGCAATTCTGAAATTTTTTGCTTTTTCCTGCTAATCCTAGCATGATAAAGAAGATTCAAAGAGAGTGAGATGCCAGCTCCTTTCATTCAGTCAGTAGCTTCAAACATTTCTGGACGTTTTTCAATGGCAAAAATCAATGAATATTGTAAATGCACAAACAGTAATATCTCCACATTGCAAGGTGCAATTCTGAAATTTTTTGCTTTTTCCTGTTAATCCTAGCATGATAAAGAAGATTCAAAGAGAGTGAGATGCCAGCTCCTTTCATTCAGTCAGTAGCTTCAAACATTTCTGGTATATGAAAAACATGTTTTTCAATGGCAAAAATCAATGAATATTGTAAATGCACAAACAGTAATATCTCCACATTGCAAGGTGCAATTCTGAAATTTTTTGCTTTTTCCTGCTAATCCTAGCATGATAAAGGAGATTCAAAGAGAGTGAGATGCCAGCTCCTTTCATTCAGTCAGTAGCTTCAAACATTTCTGGTATATGAAAAACATGTTTTTCAATGGCAAAAATCAATGAATATTGTAAATGCACAAACAGTAATATCTCCACATTGCAAGGTGCAATTCTGAAATTTTTTGCTTTTTCCTGCTAATCCTAGCATGATAAAGAAGATTCAAAGAGAGTGAGATGCCAGCTCCTTTCATTCAGTCAGTAGCTTCAAACATTTCTGGACGTTTTTCAATGGCAAAAATCAATGAATATTGTAAATGCACAAACAGTAATATCTCCACATTGCAAGGTGCAATTCTGAAATTTTTTGCTTTTTCCTGCTAATCCTAGCATGATAAAGAAGATTCAAAGAGAGTGAGATGCCAGCTCCTTTCATTCAGTCAGTAGCTTCAAACATTTCTGGTATATGAAAAACATGTTTTTCAATGGCAAAAATCAATGAATATTGTAAATGCACAAACAGTAATATCTCCACATTGCAAGGTGCAATTCTGAAATTTTTTGCTTTTTCCTGCTAATCCTAGCATGATAAAGAAGATTCAAAGAGAGTGAGATGCCAGCTCCTTTCATTCAGTCAGTAGCTTCAAACATTTCTGGACGTTTTTCAATGGCAAAAATCAATGAATCTTGTAAATGCACAAACAGTAATATCTCCACATTGCAAGGTGCAATTCTGAAATTTTTTGCTTTTTCCTGTTAATCCTAGCATGATAAAGAAGATTCAAAGAGAGTGAGATGCCAGCTCCTTTCATTCAGTCAGTAGCTTCAAACATTTCTGGTATATGAAAAACATGTTTTTCAATGGCAAAAATCAATGAATATTGTAAATGCACAAACAGTAATATCTCCACATTGCAAGGTGCAATTCTGAAATTTTTTGCTTTTTCCTGCTAATCCTAGCATGATAAAGAAGATTCAAAGAGAGTGAGATGCCAGCTCCTTTCATTCAGTCAGTAGCTTCAAACATTTCTGGACGTTTTTCAATGGCAAAAATCAATGAATATTGTAAATGCACAAACAGTAATATCTCCACATTGCAAGGTGCAATTCTGAAATTTTTTGCTTTTTCCTGTTAATCCTAGCATGATAAAGAAGATTCAAAGAGAGTGAGATGCCAGCTCCTTTCATTCAGTCAGTAGCTTCAAACATTTCTGGTATATGAAAAACATGTTTTTCAATGGCAAAAATCAATGAATATTGTAAATGCACAAACAGTAATATCTCCACATTGCAAGGTGCAATTCTGAAATTTTTTGCTTTTTCCTGTTAATCCTAGCATGATAAAGAAGATTCAAAGAGAGTGAGATGCCAGCTCCTTTCATTCAGTCAGTAGCTTCAAACATTTCTGGTATATGAAAAACATGTTTTTCAATGGCAAAAATCAATGAATATTGTAAATGCACAAACAGTAATATCTCCACATTGCAAGGTGCAATTCTGAAATTTTTTGCTTTTTCCTGCTAATCCTAGCATGATAAAGAAGATTCAAAGAGAGTGAGATGCCAGCTCCTTTCATTCAGTCAGTAGCTTCAAACATTTCTGGTATATGAAAAACATGTTTTTCAATGGCAAAAATCAATGAATATTGTAAATGCACAAACAGTAATATCTCCACATTGCAAGGTGCAATTCTGAAATTTTTAGCTTTTTCCTGTTATACCTAGCATGATAAAGATTCAAAGAGAGTGAGATGCCAGCTCCTTTCATTCAGTCAGTAGCTTCAAACATTTCTGGACGTTTTTCAATGGCAAAAATCAATGAATATTGTAAATGCACAAACAGTAATATCTCCACATTGCAAGGTGCAATTCTGAAATTTTTTGCTTTTTCCTGTTAATCCTAGCATGATAAAGAAGATTCAAAGAGAGTGAGATGCCAGCTCCTTTCATTCAGTCAGTAGCTTCAAACATTTCTGGTATATGAAAAACGTTTTTCAATGGCAAAAATCAATGAATATTGTAAATGCACAAACAGTAATATCTCCACATTGCAAGGTGCAATTCTGAAATTTTTTGCTTTTTCCTGCTAATCCTAGCATGATAAAGAAGATTCAAAGAGAGTGAGATGCCAGCTCCTTTCATTCAGTCAGTAGCTTCAAACATTTCTGGACGTTTTTCAATGGCAAAAATCAATGAATATTGTAAATGCACAAACAGTAATATCTCCACATTGCAAGGTGCAATTCTGAAATTTTTTGCTTTTTCCTGCTAATCCTAGCATGATAAAGAAGATTCAAAGAGAGTGAGATGCCAGCTCCTTTCATTCAGTCAGTAGCTTCAAACATTTCTGGTATATGAAAAACATGTTTTTCAATGGCAAAAATCAATGAATATTGTAAATGCACAAACAGTAATATCTCCACATTGCAAGGTGCAATTCTGAAATTTTTTGCTTTTTCCTGCTAATCCTAGCATGATAAAGAAGATTCAAAGAGAGTGAGATGCCAGCTCCTTTCATTCAGTCAGTAGCTTCAAACATTTCTGGACGTTTTTCAATGGCAAAAATCAATGAATATTGTAAATGCACAAACAGTAATATCTCCACATTGCAAGGTGCAATTCTGAAATTTTTTGCTTTTTCCTGCTAATCCTAGCATGATAAAGAAGATTCAAAGAGAGTGAGATGCCAGCTCCTTTCATTCAGTCAGTAGCTTCAAACATTTCTGGTATATGAAAAACATGTTTTTCAATGGCAAAAATCAATGAATATTGTAAATGCACAAACAGTAATATCTCCACATTGCAAGGTGCAATTCTGAAATTTTTGCTTTTTCCTGCTAATCCTAGCATGATAAAGAAGATTCAAAGAGAGTGAGATGCCAGCTCCTTTCATTCAGTCAGTAGCTTCAAACATTTCTAGACGTTTTTCAATGGCAAAAATCAATGAATATTGTAAATGCACAAACAGTAATATCTCCACATTGCAAGGTGCAATTCTGAAATTTTTTGCTTTTTCCTGTTAATCCTAGCATGATAAAGAAGATTCAAAGAGAGTGAGATGCCAGCTCCTTTCATTCAGTCAGTAGCTTCAAACATTTCTGGTATATGAAAAACATGTTTTTCAATGGCAAAAATCAATGAATATTGTAAATGCACAAACAGTAATATCTCCACATTGCAAGGTGCAATTCTGAAATTTTTTGCTTTTTCCTGCTAATCCTAGCATGATAAAGAAGATTCAAAGAGAGTGAGATGCCAGCTCCTTTCATTCAGTCAGTAGCTTCAAACATTTCTGGACGTTTTTCAATGGCAAAAATCAATGAATATTGTAAATGCACAAACAGTAATATCTCCACATTGCAAGGTGCAATTCTGAAATTTTTTGCTTTTTCCTGTTAATCCTAGCATGATAAAGAAGATTCAAAGAGAGTGAGATGCCAGCTCCTTTCATTCAGTCAGTAGCTTCAAACATTTCTGGTATATGAAAAACATGTTTTTCAATGGCAAAAATCAATGAATATTGTAAATGCACAAACAGTAATATCTCCACATTGCAAGGTGCAATTCTGAATTTTTTTGCTTTTTCCTGCTAATCCTAGCATGATAAAGAAGATTCAAAGAGAGTGAGATGCCAGCTCCTTTCATTCAGTCAGTAGCTTCAAACATTTCTGGTATATGAAAAACATGTTTTTCAATGGCAAAAATCAATGAATATTGTAAATGCACAAACAGTAATATCTCCACATTGCAAGGTGCAATTCTGAAATTTTTTGCTTTTTCCTGTTAATCCTAGCATGATAAAGAAGATTCAAAGAGAGTGAGAAGCCAGCTCCTTTCATTCAGTCAGTAGCTTCAAACATTTCTGGTATATGAAAAACATGTTTTTCAATGGCAAAAATCAATGAATATTGTAAATGCACAAACAGTAATATCTCCACATTGCAAGGTGCAATTCTGAAATTTTTAGCTTTTTCCTGTTAATCCTAGCATGATAAAGAAGATTCAAAGAGAGTGAGATGCCAGCTCCTTTCATTCAGTCAGTAGCTTCAAACATTTCTGGACATTTTTCAATGGCAAAAATCAATGAATATTGTAAATGCACAAACAGTAATATCTCCACATTGCAAGGTGCAATTCTGAAATTTTTTGCTTTTTCCTGTTAATCCTAGCATGATAAAGAAGATTCAAAGAGAGTGAGATGCCAGCTCCTTTCATTCAGTCAGTAGCTTCAAACATTTCTGGTATATGAAAAACGTTTTTCAATGGCAAAAATCAATGAATATTGTAAATGCACAAACAGTAATATCTCCACATTGCAAGGTGCAATTCTGAAATTTTTTGCTTTTTCCTGCTAATCCTAGCATGATAAAGAAGATTCAAAGAGAGTGAGATGCCAGCTCCTTTCATTCAGTCAGTAGCTTCAAACATTTCTGGACGTTTTTCAATGGCAAAAATCAATGAATATTGTAAATGCACAAACAGTAATATCTCCACAGTGCAAGGTGCAATTCTGAAATTTTTTGCTTTTTCCTGCTAATCCTAGCATGATAAAGAAGATTCAAAGAGAGTGAGATGCCAGCTCCTTTCATTCAGTCAGTAGCTTCAAACATTTCTGGTATATGAAAAACATGTTTTTCAATGGCAAAAATCAATGAATATTGTAAATGCACAAACAGTAATATCTCCACATTGCAAGGTGCAATTCTGAAATTTTTTGCTTTTTCCTGCTAATCCTAGCATGATAAAGAAGATTCAAAGAGAGTGAGATGCCAGCTCCTTTAATTCAGTCAGTAGCTTCAAACATTTCTGGACGTTTTTCAATGGCAAAAATCAATGAATATTGTAAATGCACAAACAGTAATATCTCCACATTGCAAGGTGCAATTCTGAAATTTTTTGCTTTTTCCTGCTAATCCTAGCATGATAAAGAAGATTCAAAGAGAGTGAGATGCCAGCTCCTTTCATTCAGTCAGTAGCTTCAAACATTTCTGGTATATGAAAAACATGTTTTTCAATGGCAAAAATCAATGAATATTGTAAATGCACAAACAGTAATATCTCCACATTGCAAGGTGCAATTCTGAAATTTTTTGCTTTTTCCTGCTAATCCTAGCATGATAAAGAAGATTCAAAGAGAGTGAGATGCCAGCTCCTTTCATTCAGTCAGTAGCTTCAAACATTTCTGGACGTTTTTCAATGGCAAAAATCAATGAATATTGTAAATGCACAAACAGTAATATCTCCACATTGCAAGGTGCAATTCTGAAATTTTTTGCTTTTTCCTGTTAATCCTAGCATGATAAAGAAGATTCAAAGAGAGTGAGATGCCAGCTCCTTTCATTCAGTCAGTAGCTTCAAACATTTCTGGTATATGAAAAACATGTTTTTCAATGGCAAAAATCAATGAATATTGTAAATGCACAAACAGTAATATCTCCACATTGCAAGGTGCAATTCTGAAATTTTTTGCTTTTTCCTGCTAATCCTAGCATGATAAAGAAGATTCAAAGAGAGTGAGATGCCAGCTCCTTTCATTCAGTCAGTAGCTTCAAACATTTCTGGTATATGAAAAACATGTTTTTCAATGGCAAAAATCAATGAATATTGTAAATGCACAAACAGTAATATCTCCACATTGCAAGGTGCAATTCAGAAATTTTTTGCTTTTTCCTGCTAATCCTAGCATGATAAAGAAGATTCAAAGAGAGTGAGATGCCAGCTCCTTTCATTGTCAGTAGCTTCAAACATTTCTGGACGTTTTTCAATGGCAAAAATCAATGAATATTGTAAATGCACAAACAGTAATATCTCCACATTGCAAGGTGCAATTCTGAAATTTTTTGCTTTTTCCTGTTAATCCTAGCATGATAAAGAAGATTCAAAGAGAGTGAGATGCCAGCTCCTTTCATTCAGTCAGTAGCTTCAAACATTTCTGGTATATGAAAAACATGTTTTTCAATGGCAAAAATCAATGAATATTGTAAATGCACAAACAGTAATATCTCCACATTGCAAGGTGCAATTCTGAAATTTTTTGCTTTTTCCTGCTAATCCTAGCATGATAAAGAAGATTCAAAGAGAGTGAGATGCCAGCTCCTTTCATTCAGTCAGTAGCTTCAAACATTTCTGGACGTTTTTCAATGGCAAAAATCAATGAATATTGTAAATGCACAAACAGTAATATCTCCACATTGCAAGGTGCAATTCTGAAATTTTTTGCTTTTTCCTGTTAATCCTAGCATGATAAAGAAGATTCAAAGAGAGTGAGATGCCAGCTCCTTTCATTCAGTCAGTAGCTTCAAACATTTCTGGTATATGAAAAACATGTTTTTCAATGGCAAAAATCAATGAATATTGTAAATGCACAAACAGTAATATCTCCACATTGCAAGGTGCAATTCTGAAATTTTTTGCTTTTTCCTGCTAATCCTAGCATGATAAAGAAGATTCAAAGAGAGTGAGATGCCAGCTCCTTTCATTCAGTCAGTAGCTTCAAACATTTCTGGTATATGAAAAACATGTTTTTCAATGGCAAAAATCAATGAATATTGTAAATGCACAAACAGTAATATCTCCACATTGCAAGCTGCAATTCTGAAATTTTTTGCTTTTTCCTGCTAATCCTAGCATGGTAAAGAAGATTCAAAGAGAGTGAGATGCCAGCTCCTTTCATTCAGTCAGTAGCTTCAAACATTTCTGGTATATGAAAAACATGTTTCTCAATGGCAAAAATCAATGAATATTGTAAATGCACAAACAGTAATATCTCCACATTGCAAGGTGCAATTCTGAAATTTTTAGCTTTTTCCTGTTAATCCTAGCATGATAAAGAAGATTCAAAGAGAGTGAGATGCCAGCTCCTTTCATTCAGTCAGTAGCTTCAAACATTTCTGGACGTTTTTCAATGGCAAAAATCAATGAATATTGTAAATGCACAAACAGTAATATCTCCACATTGCAAGGTGCAATTCTGAAATTTTTTGCTTTTTCCTGTTAATCCTAGCATGATAAAGAAGATTCAAAGAGAGTGAGATGCCAGCTCCTTTCATTCAGTCAGTAGCTTCAAACATTTCTGGTATATGAAAAACATGTTTTTCAATGGCAAAAATCAATGAATATTGTAAATGCACAAACAGTAATATCTCCACATTGCAAGGTGCAATTCTGAAATTTTTTGCTTTTTCCTGCTAATCCTAGCATGATAAAGAAGATTCAAAGAGAGTGAGATGCCAGCTCCTTTCATTCAGTCAGTAGCTTCAAACATTTCTGGTATAAAAAACATGTTTTTGAATGGCAAAAATCAATGAATATTGTAAATGCACAAACAGTAATATCTCCACATTGCAAGGTGCAATTCTGAAATTTTTAGCTTTTTCCTGTTAATCCTAGCATGATAAAGAAGATTCAAAGAGAGTGAGATGCCAGCTCCTTTCATTCAGTCAGTAGCTTCAAACATTTCTGGACGTTTTTCAATGGCAAAAATCAATGAATATTGTAAATGCACAAACAGTAATATCTCCACATTGCAAGGTGCAATTCTGAAATTTTTTGCTTTTTCCTGTTAATCCTAGCATGATAAAGAAGATTCAAAGAGAGTGAGATGCCAGCTCCTTTCATTCAGTCAGTAGCTTCAAACATTTCTGGTATATGAAAAACATGTTTTTCAATGGCAAAAATCAATGAATATTGTAAATGCACAAACAGTAATATCTCCACATTGCAAGGTGCAATTCTGAAATTTTTTGCTTTTTCCTGCTAATCCTAGCATGATAAAGAAGATTCAAAGAGAGTGAGATGCCAGCTCCTTTCATTCAGTCAGTAGCTTCAAACATTTCTGGTATATGAAAAACATGTTTTTCAATGGCAAAAATCAATGAATATTGTAAATGCACAAACAGTAATATCTCCACATTGCAAGGTGCAATTCTGAAATTTTTAGCTTTTTCCTGTTAATCCTAGCATGATAAAGAAGATTCAAAGACAGTGAGATGCCAGCTCCTTTCATTCAGTCAGTAGCTTCAAACATTTCTGGACGTTTTTCAATGGCAAAAATCAATGAATATTGTAAATGCACAAACAGTAATATCTCCACATTGCAAGGTGCAATTCTGAAATTTTTTGCTTTTTCCTGTTAATCCTAGCATGATAAAGAAGATTCCAAGAGAGTGAGATGCCAGCTCCTTTCATTCAGTCAGTAGCTTCAAACATTTCTGGTATATGAAAAACATGTTTTTCAATGGCAAAAATCAATGAATATTGTAAATGCACAAACAGTAATATCTCCACATTGAAAGGTGCAATTCTGAAATTTTTTGCTTTTTCCTGCTAATCCTAGCATGATAAAGAAGATTCAAAGAGAGTGAGATGCCAGCTCCTTTCATTCAGTCAGTAGCTTCAATCATTTCTGGTATGAAAAACATGTTTTTCAATGGCAAAAATCAATGAATATTGTAAATGCACAAACAGTAATATCTCCACATTGCAAGGTGCAATTCTGAAATTTTTAGCTTTTTCCTGTTAATCCTAGCATGATAAAGAAGATTCAAAGAGAGTGAGATGCCAGCTCCTTTCATTCAGTCAGTAGCTTCAAACATTTCTGGACGTTTTTCAATGGCAAAAATCAATGAATATTGTAAATGCACAAACAGTAATATCTCCACATTGCAAGGTGCAATTCTGAAATTTTTTGCTTTTTCCTGTTAATCCTAGCATGATAAAGAAGATTCAAAGAGAGTGAGATGCCAGCTCCTTTCATTCAGTCAGTAGCTTCAAACATTTCTGGTATAAAAAACATGTTTTTCAATGGCAAAAATCAATGAATATTGTAAATGCACAAACAGTAATATCTCCACATTGCAAGGTGCAATTCTGAAATTTTTAGCTTTTTCCTGTTAATCCTAGCATGATAAAGAAGATTCAAAGAGAGTGAGATGCCAGCTCCTTTCATTCAGTCAGTAGCTTCAAACATTTCTGGACGTTTTTCAATGGCAAAAATCAATGAATATTGTAAATGCACAAACAGTAATATCTCCACATTGCAAGGTGCAATTCTGAAATTTTTTGCTTTTTCCTGTTAATCCTAGCATGATAAAGAAGATTCAAAGAGAGTGAGATGCCAGCTCCTTTCATTCAGTCAGTAGCTTCAAACATTTCTGGTATATGAAAAACATGTTTTTCAATGGCAAAAATCAATGAATATTGTAAATGCACAAACAGTAATATCTCCACATTGCAAGGTGCAATTCTGAAATTTTTTGCTTTTTCCTGCTAATCCTAGCATGATAAAGAAGATTCAAAGAGAGTGAGATGCCAGCTCCTTTCATTCAGTCAGTAGCTTCAAACATTTCTGGTATATGAAAAACATGTTTTTCAATGGCAAAAATCAATGAATATTGTAAATGCACAAACAGTAATATCTCCACATTGCAAGGTGCAATTCTGAAATTTTTAGCTTTTTCCTGTTAATCCTAGCATGATAAAGAAGATTCAAAGACAGTGATATGCCAGCTCCTTTCATTCAGTCAGTAGCTTCAAACATTTCTGGACGTTTTTCAATGGCAAAAATCAATGAATATTGTAAATGCACAAACAGTAATATCTCCACATTGCAAGGTGCAATTCTGAAATTTTTTGCTTTTTCCTGTTAATCCTAGCATGATAAAGAAGATTCCACGAGAGTGAGATGCCAGCTCCTTTCATTCAGTCAGTAGCTTCAAACATTTCTGGTATATGAAAAACATGTTTTTCAATGGCAAAAATCAATGAATATTGTAAATGCACAAACAGTAATATCTCCACATTGCAAGGTGCAATTCTGAAATTTTTTGCTTTTTCCTGCTAATCCTAGCATGATAAAGAAGATTCAAAGAGAGTGAGATGCCAGCTCCTTTCATTCAGTCAGTAGCTTCAAACATTTCTGGTATATGAAAAACATGTTTTTCAATGGCAAAAATCAATGAATATTGTAAATGCACAAACAGTAATATCTCCACATTGCAAGGTGCAATTCTGAAATTTTTAGCTTTTTCCTGTTAATCCTAGCATGATAAAGAAGATTCAAAGACAGTGAGATGCCAGCTCCTTTCATTCAGTCAGTAGCTTCAAACATTTCTGGACGTTTTTCAATGGCAAAAATCAATGAATATTGTAAATGCACAAACAGTAATATCTCCACATTGCAAGGTGCAATTCTGAAATTTTTTGCTTTTTCCTGTTAATCCTAGCATGATAAAGAAGATTCCAAGAGAGTGAGATGCCAGCTCCTTTCATTCAGTCAGTAGCTTCAAACATTTCTGGTATATGAAAAACATGTTTTTCAATGGCAAAAATCAATGAATATTGTAAATGCACAAACAGTAATATCTCCACATTGAAAGGTGCAATTCTGAAATTTTTTGCTTTTTCCTGCTAATCCTAGCATGATAAAGAAGATTCAAAGAGAGTGAGATGCCAGCTCCTTTCATTCAGTCAGTAGCTTCAATCATTTCTGGTATGAAAAACATGTTTTTCAATGGCAAAAATCAATGAATATTGTAAATGCACAAACAGTAATATCTCCACATTGAAAGGTGCAATTCTGAAATTTTTTGCTTTTTCCTGCTAATCCTAGCATGATAAAGAAGATTCAAAGAGAGTGAGATGCCAGCTCCTTTCATTCAGTCAGTAGCTTCAAACATTTCTGGACGTTTTTCAATGGCAAAAATCAATGAATATTGTAAATGCACAAACAGTAATATCTCCACATTGCAAGGTGCAATTCTGAAATTTTTTGCTTTTTCCTGTTAATCCTAGCATGATAAAGAAGATTCAAAGAGAGTGAGATGCCAGCTCCTTTCATTCAGTCTGTAGCTTCAAACATTTCTGGTATATGAAAAACATGTTTTTCAATGGCAAAAATCAATGAATATTGTAAATGCACAAACAGTAATATCTCCACATTGCAAGGTGCAATTCTGAAATTTTTAGCTTTTTCCTGCTAATCCTAGCATGATAAAGAAGATTCAAAGAGAGTGAGATGCCAGCTCCTTTCATTCAGTCAGTAGCTCAAACATTTCTGGTATATGAAAAACATGTTTTTCAATGGCAAAAATCAATGAATATTGTAAATGCACAAACAGTAATATCTCCACATTGCAAGGTGCAGTTCTGAAATTTTTTGCTTTTTCCTGTTAATCCTAGCATGATAAAGAAGATTCAAAGACAGTGAGATGCCAGCTCCTTTCATTCAGTCAGTAGCTTCAAACATTTCTGGACGTTTTTCAATGGCAAAAATCAATGAATATTGTAAATGCACAAACAGTAATATCTCCACATTGCAAGGTGCAATTCTGAAATTTTTTGCTTTTTCCTGTTAATCCTAGCATGATAAAGAAGATTCCAAGAGAGTGAGATGCCAGCTCCTTTCATTCAGTCAGTAGCTTCAAACATTTCTGGTATATGAAAAACATGTTTTTCAATGGCAAAAATCAATGAATATTGTAAATGCACAAACAGTAATATCTCCACATTGCAAGGTGCAATTCTGAAATTTTTTGCTTTTTCCTGCTAATCCTAGCATGATAAAGAAGATTCAAAGAGAGTGAGATGCCAGCTCCTTTCATTCAGTCAGTAGCTTCAAACATTTCTGGTATATGAAAAACATGTTTTTCAATGGCAAAAATCAATGAATATTGTAAATGCACAAACAGTAATATCTCCACATTGCAAGGTGCAATTCTGAAATTTTTAGCTTTTTCCTGTTAATCCTAGCATGATAAAGAAGATTCAAAGAGAGTGAGATGCCAGCTCCTTTCATTCAGTCAGTAGCTTCAAACATTTCTGGACGTTTTTCAATGGCAAAAATCAATGAATATTGTAAATGCACAAACAGTAATATCTCCACATTGCAAGGTGCAATTCTGAAATTTTTTGCTTTTTCCTGTTAATCCTAGCATGATAAAGAAGATTCAAAGAGAGTGAGATGCCAGCTCCTTTCATTCAGTCAGTAGCTTCAAACATTTCTGGTATATGAAAAACGTTTTTCAATGGCAAAAATCAATGAATATTGTAAATGCACAAACAGTAATATCTCCACATTGCAAGGTGCAATTCTGAAATTTTTTGCCTTTTCCTGCTAATCCTAGCATGATAAAGAAGATTCAAAGAGAGTGAGATGCCAGCTCCTTTCATTCAGTCAGTAGCTTCAAACATTTCTGGACGTTTTTCAATGGCAAAAATCAATGAATATTGTAAATGCACAAACAGTAATATCTCCACATTGCAAGGTGCAATTCTGAAATTTTTTGCTTTTTCCTGCTAATCCTAGCATGATAAAGAAGATTCAAAGAGAGTGAGATGCCAGCTCCTTTCATTCAGTCAGTAGCTTCAAACATTTCTGGACGTTTTTCAATGGCAAAAATCAATGAATATTGTAAATGCACAAACAGTAATATCTCCACATTGCAAGGTGCAATTCTGAAATTTTTTGCTTTTTCCTGCTAATCCTAGCATGATAAAGAAGATTCAAAGAGAGTGAGATGCCAGCTCCTTTCATTCAGTCAGTAGCTTCAAACATTTCTGGTATATGAAAAACATGTTTTTCAATGGCAAAAATCAATGAATATTGTAAATGCACAAACAGTAATATCTCCACATTGCAAGGTGCAATTCTGAAATTTTTGGCTTTTTCCTGCTAATCCTAGCATGATAAAGAAGATTCAAAGAGAGTGAGATGCCAGCTCCTTTCATTCAGTCAGTAGCTTCAAACATTTCTGGACGTTTTTCAATGGCAAAAATCAATGAATATTGTAAATGCACAAACAGTAATATCTCCACATTGCAAGGTGCAATTCTGAAATTTTTTGCTTTTTCCTGTTAATCCTAGCATGATAAAGAAGATTCAAAGAGAGTGAGATGCCAGCTCCTTTCATTCAGTCAGTAGCTTCAAACATTTCTGGTATATGAAAAACATGTTTTTCAATGGCAAAAATCAATGAATATTGTAAATGCACAAACAGTAATATCTCCACATTGCAAGGTGCAATTCTGAAATTTTTAGCTTTTTACTGCTAATCCTAGCATGATAAAGAAGATTCAAAGAGAGTGAGATGCCAGCTCCTTTCATTCAGTCAGTAGCTTCAAACATTTCTGGTATATGAAAAACATGTTTTTCAATGGCAAAAATCAATGAATATTGTAAATGCACAAACAGTAATATCTCCACATTGCAAGGTGCAATTCAGAAATTTTTTGCTTTTTCCTGCTAATCCTAGCATGATAAAGAAGATTCAAAGAGAGTGAGATGCCAGCTCCTTTCATTCAGTCAGTAGCTTCAAACATTTCTGGTATATGAAAAACATGTTTTTCAATGGCAAAAATCAATGAATATTGTAAATGCACAAACAGTAATATCTCCACATTGCAAGGTGCAATTCTGAAATTTTTTGCTTTTTCCTGTTAATCCTAGCATGATAAAGAAGATTCAAAGAGAGTGAGATGCCAGCTCCTTTCATTCAGTCAGTAGCTTCAAAGATTTCTGGTATATGAAAAACATGTTTTTCAATGGCAAAAATCAATGAATATTGTAAATGCACAAACAGTAATATCTCCACATTGCAAGGTGCAATTCTGAAATTTTTTGCTTTTTCCTGCTAATCCTAGCATGATAAAGAAGATTCAATGAGAGTGAGATGCCAGCTCCTTTCATTCAGTCAGTAGCTTCAAACATTTCTGGTATATGAAAACATGTTTTTCAATGGCAAAAATCAATGAATATTGTAAATGCACAAACAGTAATATCTCCACATTGCAAGGTGCAATTCTGAAACTTTTTGCTTTTTCCTGCTAATCCTAGCATGATAAAGAAGATTCAAAGAGAGTGAGATGCCAGCTCCTTTCATTCAGTCAGTAGCTTCAAACATTTCTGGACGTTTTTCAATGGCAAAAATCAATGAATATTGTAAATGCACAAACAGTAATATCTCCACATTGCAAGGTGCAATTCTGAAATTTTTTGCTTTTTCCTGTTAATCCTAGCATGATAAAGAAGATTCAAAGAGAGTGAGATGCCAGCTCCTTTCATTCAGTCAGTAGCTTCAAACATTTCTGGTATATGAAAAACATGTTTTTCAATGGCAAAAATCAATGAATATTGTAAATGCACAAACAGTAATATCTCCACATTGCAAGGTGCAATTCTGAAATTTTTTGCTTTTTCCTGCTAATCCTAGCATGATAAAGAAGATTCAAAGACAGTGAGATGCCAGCTCCTTTCATTCAGTCAGTAGCTTCAAACATTTCTGGACGTTTTTCAATGGCAAAAATCAATGAATATTGTAAATGCACAAACAGTAATATCTCCACATTGCAAGGTGCAATTCTGAAATTTTTTGCTTTTTCCTGTTAATCCTAGCATGATAAAGAAGATTCAAAGAGAGTGAGATGCCAGCTCCTTTCATTCAGTCAGTAGCTTCAAACATTTCTGGTATATGAAAAACGTTTTTCAATGGCAAAAATCAATGAATATTGTAAATGCACAAACAGTAATATCTCCACATTGCAAGGTGCAATTCTGAAATTTTTTGCTTTTTCCTGCTAATCCTAGCATGATAAAGAAGATTCAAAGAGAGTGAGATGCCAGCTCCTTTCATTCAGTCAGTAGCTTCAAACATTTCTGGTATATGAAAAACATGTTTTTCAATGGCAAAAATCAATGAATATTGTAAATGCACAAACAGTAATATCTCCACATTGCAAGGTGCAATTCTGAAATTTTTTGCCTTTTCCTGCTAATCCTAGCATGATAAAGAAGATTCAAAGAGAGTGAGATGCCAGCTCCTTTCATTCAGTCAGTAGCTTCAAACATTTCTGGACGTTTTTCAATGGCAAAAATCAATGAATATTGTAAATGCACAAACAGTAATATCTCCACATTGCAAGGTGCAATTCTGAAATTTTTTGCTTTTTCCTGCTAATCCTAGCATGATAAAGAAGATTCAAAGAGAGTGAGATGCCAGCTCCTTTCATTCAGTCAGTAGCTTCAAACATTTCTGGACGTTTTTCAATGGCAAAAATCAATGAATATTGTAAATGCACAAACAGTAATATCTCCACATTGCAAGGTGCAATTCTGAAATTTTTTGCTTTTTCCTGCTAATCCTAGCATGATAAAGAAGATTCAAAGAGAGTGAGATGCCAGCTCCTTTCATTCAGTCAGTAGCTTCAAACATTTCTGGTATATGAAAAACATGTTTTTCAATGGCAAAAATCAATGAATATTGTAAATGCACAAACAGTAATATCTCCACATTGCAAGGTGCAATTCTGAAATTTTTGGCTTTTTCCTGCTAATCCTAGCATGATAAAGAAGATTCAAAGAGAGTGAGATGCCAGCTCCTTTCATTCAGTCAGTAGCTTCAAACATTTCTGGACGTTTTTCAATGGCAAAAATCAATGAATATTGTAAATGCACAAACAGTAATATCTCCACATTGCAAGGTGCAATTCTGAAATTTTTTGCTTTTTCCTGTTAATCCTAGCATGATAAAGAAGATTCAAAGAGAGTGAGATGCCAGCTCCTTTCATTCAGTCAGTAGCTTCAAACATTTCTGGTATATGAAAAACATGTTTTTCAATGGCAAAAATCAATGAATATTGTAAATGCACAAACAGTAATATCTCCACATTGCAAGGTGCAATTCTGAAATTTTTAGCTTTTTCCTGCTAATCCTAGCATGATAAAGAAGATTCAAAGAGAGTGAGATGCCAGCTCCTTTCATTCAGTCAGTAGCTTCAAACATTTCTGGTATATGAAAAACATGTTTTTCAATGGCAAAAATCAATGAATATTGTAAATGCACAAACAGTAATATCTCCACATTGCAAGGTGCAATTCAGAAATTTTTTGCTTTTTCCTGCTAATCCTAGCATGATAAAGAAGATTCAAAGAGAGTGAGATGCCAGCTCCTTTCATTCAGTCAGTAGCTTCAAACATTTCTGGTATATGAAAAACATGTTTTTCAATGGCAAAAATCAATGAATATTGTAAATGCACAAACAGTAATATCTCCACATTGCAAGGTGCAATTCTGAAATTTTTTGCTTTTTCCTGTTAATCCTAGCATGATAAAGAAGATTCAAAGAGAGTGAGATGCCAGCTCCTTTCATTCAGTCAGTAGCTTCAAAGATTTCTGGTATATGAAAAACATGTTTTTCAATGGCAAAAATCAATGAATATTGTAAATGCACAAACAGTAATATCTCCACATTGCAAGGTGCAATTCTGAAATTTTTTGCTTTTTCCTGCTAATCCTAGCATGATAAAGAAGATTCAATGAGAGTGAGATGCCAGCTCCTTTCATTCAGTCAGTAGCTTCAAACATTTCTGGTATATGAAAACATGTTTTTCAATGGCAAAAATCAATGAATATTGTAAATGCACAAACAGTAATATCTCCACATTGCAAGGTGCAATTCTGAAACTTTTTGCTTTTTCCTGCTAATCCTAGCATGATAAAGAAGATTCAAAGAGAGTGAGATGCCAGCTCCTTTCATTCAGTCAGTAGCTTCAAACATTTCTGGACGTTTTTCAATGGCAAAAATCAATGAATATTGTAAATGCACAAACAGTAATATCTCCACATTGCAAGGTGCAATTCTGAAATTTTTTGCTTTTTCCTGTTAATCCTAGCATGATAAAGAAGATTCAAAGAGAGTGAGATGCCAGCTCCTTTCATTCAGTCAGTAGCTTCAAACATTTCTGGTATATGAAAAACATGTTTTTCAATGGCAAAAATCAATGAATATTGTAAATGCACAAACAGTAATATCTCCACATTGCAAGGTGCAATTCTGAAATTTTTGGCTTTTTCCTGCTAATCCTAGCATGATAAAGAAGATTCAAAGAGAGTGAGATGCCAGCTCCTTTCATTCAGTCAGTAGCTTCAAACATTTCTGGACGTTTTTCAATGGCAAAAATCAATGAATATTGTAAATGCACAAACAGTAATATCTCCACATTGCAAGGTGCAATTCTGAAATTTTTTGCTTTTTCCTGTTAATCCTAGCATGATAAAGAAGATTCAAAGAGAGTGAGATGCCAGCTCCTTTCATTCAGTCAGTAGCTTCAAACATTTCTGGTATATGAAAAACATGTTTTTCAATGGCAAAAATCAATGAATATTGTAAATGCACAAACAGTAATATCTCCACATTGCAAGGTGCAATTCTGAAATTTTTAGCTTTTTCCTGCTAATCCTAGCATGATAAAGAAGATTCAAAGAGAGTGAGATGCCAGCTCCTTTCATTCAGTCAGTAGCTTCAAACATTTCTGGTATATGAAAAACATGTTTTTCAATGGCAAAAATCAATGAATATTGTAAATGCACAAACAGTAATATCTCCACATTGCAAGGTGCAATTCAGAAATTTTTTGCTTTTTCCTGCTAATCCTAGCATGATAAAGAAGATTCAAAGAGAGTGAGATGCCAGCTCCTTTCATTCAGTCAGTAGCTTCAAACATTTCTGGTATATGAAAAACATGTTTTTCAATGGCAAAAATCAATGAATATTGTAAATGCACAAACAGTAATATCTCCACATTGCAAGGTGCAATTCTGAAATTTTTTGCTTTTTCCTGTTAATCCTAGCATGATAAAGAAGATTCAAAGAGAGTGAGATGCCAGCTCCTTTCATTCAGTCAGTAGCTTCAAAGATTTCTGGTATATGAAAAACATGTTTTTCAATGGCAAAAATCAATGAATATTGTAAATGCACAAACAGTAATATCTCCACATTGCAAGGTGCAATTCTGAAATTTTTTGCTTTTTCCTGCTAATCCTAGCATGATAAAGAAGATTCAATGAGAGTGAGATGCCAGCTCCTTTCATTCAGTCAGTAGCTTCAAACATTTCTGGTATATGAAAACATGTTTTTCAATGGCAAAAATCAATGAATATTGTAAATGCACAAACAGTAATATCTCCACATTGCAAGGTGCAATTCTGAAACTTTTTGCTTTTTCCTGCTAATCCTAGCATGATAAAGAAGATTCAAAGAGAGTGAGATGCCAGCTCCTTTCATTCAGTCAGTAGCTTCAAACATTTCTGGACGTTTTTCAATGGCAAAAATCAATGAATATTGTAAATGCACAAACAGTAATATCTCCACATTGCAAGGTGCAATTCTGAAATTTTTTGCTTTTTCCTGTTAATCCTAGCATGATAAAGAAGATTCAAAGAGAGTGAGATGCCAGCTCCTTTCATTCAGTCAGTAGCTTCAAACATTTCTGGTATATGAAAAACATGTTTTTCAATGGCAAAAATCAATGAATATTGTAAATGCACAAACAGTAATATCTCCACATTGCAAGGTGCAATTCTGAAATTTTTTGCTTTTTCCTGCTAATCCTAGCATGATAAAGAAGATTCAAAGACAGTGAGATGCCAGCTCCTTTCATTCAGTCAGTAGCTTCAAACATTTCTGGACGTTTTTCAATGGCAAAAATCAATGAATATTGTAAATGCACAAACAGTAATATCTCCACATTGCAAGGTGCAATTCTGAAATTTTTTGCTTTTTCCTGTTAATCCTAGCATGATAAAGAAGATTCAAAGAGAGTGAGATGCCAGCTCCTTTCATTCAGTCAGTAGCTTCAAACATTTCTGGTATATGAAAAACGTTTTTCAATGGCAAAAATCAATGAATATTGTAAATGCACAAACAGTAATATCTCCACATTGCAAGGTGCAATTCTGAAATTTTTTGCTTTTTCCTGCTAATCCTAGCATGATAAAGAAGATTCAAAGAGAGTGAGATGCCAGCTCCTTTCATTCAGTCAGTAGCTTCAAACATTTCTGGTATATGAAAAACATGTTTTTCAATGGCAAAAATCAATGAATATTGTAAATGCACAAACAGTAATATCTCCACATTGCAAGGTGCAATTCAGAAATTTTTTGCTTTTTCCTGCTAATCCTAGCATCATAAAGAAGATTCAAAGAGAGTGAGATGCCAGCTCCTTTCATTCAGTCAGTAGCTTCAAACATTTCTGGACGTTTTTCAATGGCAAAAATCAATGAATATTGTAAATGCACAAACAGTAATATCTCCACATTGCAAGGTGCAATTCTGAAATTTTTTGCTTTTTCCTGTTAATCCTAGCATGATAAAGAAGATTCAAAGAGAGTGAGATGCCAGCTCCTTTCATTCAGTCAGTAGCTTCAAACATTTCTGGTATATGAAAAACATGTTTTTCAATGGCAAAAATCAATGAATATTGTAAATGCACAAACAGTAATATCTCCACATTGCAAGGTGCAATTCTGAAATTTTTTGCTTTTTCCTGCTAATCCTAGCATGATAAAGAAGATTCAAAGAGAGTGAGATGCCAGCTCCTTTCATTCAGTCAGTAGCTTCAAACATTTCTGGTATGAAAAACATGTTTTTCAATGGCAAAAATCAATGAATATTGTAAATGCACAAACAGTAATATCTCCACATTGCAAGGTGCAATTCTGAAATTTTTAGCTTTTTCCTGTTAATCCTAGCATGATAAAGAAGATTCAAAGAGAGTGAGATGCCAGCTCCTTTCATTCAGTCAGTAGCTTCAAACATTTCTGGACGTTTTTCAATGGCAAAAATCAATGAATATTGTAAATGCACAAACAGTAATATCTCCACATTGCAAGGTGCAATTCTGAAATTTTTTGCTTTTTCCTGTTAATCCTAGCATGATAAAGAAGATTCAAAGAGAGTGAGATGCCAGCTCCTTTCATTCAGTCAGTAGCTTCAAACATTTCTGGACGTTTTTCAATGGCAAAAATCAATGAATATTGTAAATGCACAAACAGTAATATCTCCACATTGCAAGGTGCAATTCTGAAATTTTTAGCTTTTTCCTGTTAATCCTAGCATGATAAAGAAGATTCAAAGACAGTGAGATGCCAGCTCCTTTCATTCAGTCAGTAGCTTCAAACATTTCTGGACGTTTTTCAATGGCAAAAATCAATGAATATTGTAAATGCACAAACAGTAATATCTCCACATTGCAAGGTGCAATTCTGAAATTTTTTGCTTTTTCCTGTTAAACCTAGCATGATAAAGAAGATTCAAAGAGAGTGAGATGCCAGCTCCTTTCATTCAGTCAGTAGCTTCAAACATTTCTGGTATATGAAAAACGTTTTTCAATGGCAAAAATCAATGAATATTGTAAATGCACAAACAGTAATATCTCCACATTGCAAGGTGCAATTCTGAAATTTTTTGCTTTTTCCTGCTAATCCTAGCATGATAAAGAAGATTCAAAGAGAGTGAGATGCCAGCTCCTTTCATTCAGTCAGTAGCTTCAAACATTTCTGGTATATGAAAAACATGTTTTTCAATGGCAAAAATCAATGAATATTGTAAATGCACAAACAGTAATATCTCCACATTGCAAGGTGCAATTCAGAAATTTTTTGCTTTTTCCTGCTAATCCTAGCATCATAAAGAAGATTCAAAGAGAGTGAGATGCCAGCTCCTTTCATTCAGTCAGTAGCTTCAAACATTTCTGGACGTTTTTCAATGGCAAAAATCAATGAATATTGTAAATGCACAAACAGTAATATCTCCACATTGCAAGGTGCAATTCTGAAATTTTTTGCTTTTTCCTGTTAATCCTAGCATGATAAAGAAGATTCAAAGAGAGTGAGATGCCAGCTCCTTTCATTCAGTCAGTAGCTTCAAACATTTCTGGTATATGAAAAACATGTTTTTCAATGGCAAAAATCAATGAATATTGTAAATGCACAAACAGTAATATCTCCACATTGCAAGGTGCAATTCTGAAATTTTTTGCTTTTTCCTGCTAATCCTAGCATGATAAAGAAGATTCAAAGAGAGTGAGATGCCAGCTCCTTTCATTCAGTCAGTAGCTTCAAACATTTCTGGTATGAAAAACATGTTTTTCAATGGCAAAAATCAATGAATATTGTAAATGCACAAACAGTAATATCTCCACATTGCAAGGTGCAATTCTGAAATTTTTAGCTTTTTCCTGTTAATCCTAGCATGATAAAGAAGATTCAAAGAGAGTGAGATGCCAGCTCCTTTCATTCAGTCAGTAGCTTCAAACATTTCTGGACGTTTTTCAATGGCAAAAATCAATGAATATTGTAAATGCACAAACAGTAATATCTCCACATTGCAAGGTGCAATTCTGAAATTTTTTGCTTTTTCCTGTTAATCCTAGCATGATAAAGAAGATTCAAAGAGAGTGAGATGCCAGCTCCTTTCATTCAGTCAGTAGCTTCAAACATTTCTGGTATATGAAAAACATGTTTTTCAATGGCAAAAATCAATGAATATTGTAAATGCACAAACAGTAATATCTCCACATTGCAAGGTGCAATTCTGAAATTTTTTGCTTTTTCCTGCTAATCCTAGCATGATAAAGAAGATTCAAAGAGAGTGAGATGCCAGCTCCTTTCATTCAGTCAGTAGCTTCAAACATTTCTGGTATATGAAAAACATGTTTTTCAATGGCAAAAATCAATGAATATTGTAAATGCACAAACAGTAATATCTCCACATTGCAAGGTGCAATTCTGAAATTTTTAGCTTTTTCCTGTTAATCCTAGCATGATAAAGAAGATTCAAAGACAGTGAGATGCCAGCTCCTTTCATTCAGTCAGTAGCTTCAAACATTTCTGGACGTTTTTCAATGGCAAAAATCAATGAATATTGTAAATGCACAAACAGTAATATCTCCACATTGCAAGGTGCAATTCTGAAATTTTTTGCTTTTTCCTGTTAATCCTAGCATGATAAAGAAGATTCCAAGAGAGTGAGATGCCAGCTTCTTTCATTCAGTCAGTAGCTTCAATCATTTCTGGTATGAAAAACATGTTTTTCAATGGCAAAAATCAATGAATATTGTAAATGCACAAACAGTAATATCTCCACATTGCAAGGTGCAATTCTGAAATTTTTAGCTTTTTCCTGTTAATCCTAGCATGATAAAGAAGATTCAAAGAGAGTGAGATGCCAGCTCCTTTCATTCAGTCAGTAGCTTCAAACATTTCTGGACGTTTTTCAATGGCAAAAATCAATGAATATTGTAAATGCACAAACAGTAATATCTCCACATTGCAAGGTGCAATTCTGAAATTTTTTGCTTTTTCCTGTTAATCCTAGCATGATAAAGAAGATTCAAAGAGAGTGAGATGCCAGCTCCTTTCATTCAGTCTGTAGCTTCAAACATTTCTGGTATATGAAAAACATGTTTTTCAATGGCAAAAATCAATGAATATTGTAAATGCACAAACAGTAATATCTCCACATTGCAAGGTGCAATTCTGAAATTTTTTGCTTTTTCCTGCTAATCCTAGCATGATAAAGAAGATTCAAAGAGAGTGAGATGCCAGCTCCTTTCATTCAGTCAGTAGCTTCAAACATTTCTGGTATATGAAAAACATGTTTTTCAATGGCAAAAATCAATGAATATTGTAAATGCACAAACAGTAATATCTCCACATTGCAAGGTGCAGTTCTGAAATTTTTTGCTTTTTCCTGTTAATCCTAGCATGATAAAGAAGATTCAAAGACAGTGAGATGCCAGCTCCTTTCATTCAGTCAGTAGCTTCAAACATTTCTGGACGTTTTTCAATGGCAAAAATCAATGAATATTGTAAATGCACAAACAGTAATATCTCCACATTGCAAGGTGCAATTCTGAAATTTTTTGCTTTTTCCTGTTAATCCTAGCATGATAAAGAAGATTCCAAGAGAGTGAGATGCCAGCTCCTTTCATTCAGTCAGTAGCTTCAAACATTTCTGGTATATGAAAAACATGTTTTTCAATGGCAAAAATCAATGAATATTGTAAATGCACAAACAGTAATATCTCCACATTGCAAGGTGCAATTCTGAAATTTTTTGCTTTTTCCTGCTAATCCTAGCATGATAAAGAAGATTCAAAGAGAGTGAGATGCCAGCTCCTTTCATTCAGTCAGTAGCTTCAAACATTTCTGGTATATGAAAAACATGTTTTTCAATGGCAAAAATCAATGAATATTGTAAATGCACAAACAGTAATATCTCCACATTGCAAGGTGCAATTCTGAAATTTTTAGCTTTTTCCTGTTAATCCTAGCATGATAAAGAAGATTCAAAGAGAGTGAGATGCCAGCTCCTTTCATTCAGTCAGTAGCTTCAAACATTTCTGGTATATGAAAAACGTTTTTCAATGGCAAAAATCAATGAATATTGTAAATGCACAAACAGTAATATCTCCACATTGCAAGGTGCAATTCTGAAATTTTTTGCCTTTTCCTGCTAATCCTAGCATGATAAAGAAGATTCAAAGAGAGTGAGATGCCAGCTCCTTTCATTCAGTCAGTAGCTTCAAACATTTCTGGACGTTTTTCAATGGCAAAAATCAATGAATATTGTAAATGCACAAACAGTAATATCTCCACATTGCAAGGTGCAATTCTGAAATTTTTTGCTTTTTCCTGCTAATCCTAGCATGATAAAGAAGATTCAAAGATAGTGAGATGCCAGCTCCTTTCATTCAGTCAGTAGCTTCAAACATTTCTGGACGTTTTTCAATGGCAAAAATCAATGAATATTGTAAATGCACAAACAGTAATATCTCCACATTGCAAGGTGCAATTCTGAAATTTTTTGCTTTTTCCTGCTAATCCTAGCATGATAAAGAAGATTCAAAGAGAGTGAGATGCCAGCTCCTTTCATTCAGTCAGTAGCTTCAAACATTTCTGGTATATGAAAAACATGTTTTTCAATGGCAAAAATCAATGAATATTGTAAATGCACAAACAGTAATATCTCCACATTGCAAGGTGCAATTCTGAAATTTTTTGCTTTTTCCTGCTAATCCTAGCATGATAAAGAAGATTCAAAGAGAGTGAGATGCCAGCTCCTTTCATTCAGTCAGTAGCTTCAAACATTTCTGGACGTTTTTCAATGGCAAAAATCAATGAATATTGTAAATGCACAAACAGTAATATCTCCACATTGCAAGGTGCAATTCTGAAATTTTTTGCTTTTTCCTGTTAATCCTAGCATGATAAAGAAGATTCAAAGAGAGTGAGATGCCAGCTCCTTTCATTCAGTCAGTAGCTTCAAACATTTCTGGTATATGAAAAACATGTTTTTCAATGGCAAAAATCAATGAATATTGTAAATGCACAAACAGTAATATCTCCACATTGCAAGGTGCAATTCTGAAATTTTTAGCTTTTTCCTGCTAATCCTAGCATAATAAAGAAGATTCAAAGAGAGTGAGATGCCAGCTCCTTTCATTCAGTCAGTAGCTTCAAACATTTCTGGTATATGAAAAACATGTTTTTCAATGGCAAAAATCAATGAATATTGTAAATGCACAAACAGTAATATCTCCACATTGCAAGGTGCAATTCAGAAATTTTTTGCTTTTTCCTGCTAATCCTAGCATGATAAAGAAGATTCAAAGAGAGTGAGATGCCAGCTCCTTTCATTCAGTCAGTAGCTTCAAACATTTCTGGTATATGAAAAACATGTTTTTCAATGGCAAAAATCAATGAATATTGTAAATGCACAAACAGTAATATCTCCACATTGCAAGGTGCAATTCTGAAATTTTTTGCTTTTTCCTGTTAATCCTAGCATGATAAAGAAGATTCAAAGAGAGTGAGATGCCAGCTCCTTTCATTCAGTCAGTAGCTTCAAAGATTTCTGGTATATGAAAAACATGTTTTTCAATGGCAAAAATCAATGAATATTGTAAATGCACAAACAGTAATATCTCCACATTGCAAGGTGCAATTCTGAAATTTTTTGCTTTTTCCTGCTAATCCTAGCATGATAAAGAAGATTCAAAGAGAGTGAGATGCCAGCTCCTTTCATTCAGTCAGTAGCTTCAAACATTTCTGGTATATGAAAACATGTTTTTCAATGGCAAAAATCAATGAATATTGTAAATGCACAAACAGTAATATCTCCACATTGCAAGGTGCAATTCTGAAATTTTTTGCTTTTTCCTGCTAATCCTAGCATGATAAAGAAGATTCAAAGAGAGTGAGATGCCAGCTCCTTTCATTCAGTCAGTAGCTTCAAACATTTCTGGACGTTTTTCAATGGCAAAAATCAATGAATATTGTAAATGCACAAACAGTAATATCTCCACATTGCAAGGTGCAATTCTGAAATTTTTTGCTTTTTCCTGTTAATCCTAGCATGATAAAGAAGATTCAAAGAGAGTGAGATGCCAGCTCCTTTCATTCAGTCAGTAGCTTCAAACATTTCTGGTATATGAAAAACATGTTTTTCAATGGCAAAAATCAATGAATATTGTAAATGCACAAACAGTAATATCTCCACATTGCAAGGTGCAATTCTGAAATTTTTTGCTTTTTCCTGCTAATCCTAGCATGATAAAGAAGATTCAAAGACAGTGAGATGCCAGCTCCTTTCATTCAGTCAGTAGCTTCAAACATTTCTGGACGTTTTTCAATGGCAAAAATCAATGAATATTGTAAATGCACAAACAGTAATATCTCCACATTGCAAGGTGCAATTCTGAAATTTTTTGCTTTTTCCTGCTAATCCTAGCATGATAAAGAAGATTCAAAGAGAGTGAGATGCCAGCTCCTTTCATTCAGTCAGTAGCTTCAAACATTTCTGGTATATGAAAACATGTTTTTCAATGGCAAAAATCAATGAATATTGTAAATGCACAAACAGTAATATCTCCACATTGCAAGGTGCAATTCTGAAATTTTTTGCTTTTTCCTGCTAATCCTAGCATGATAAAGAAGATTCAAAGAGAGTGAGATGCCAGCTCCTTTCATTCAGTCAGTAGCTTCAAACATTTCTGGACGTTTTTCAATGGCAAAAATCAATGAATATTGTAAATGCACAAACAGTAATATCTCCACATTGCAAGGTGCAATTCTGAAATTTTTTGCTTTTTCCTGTTAATCCTAGCATGATAAAGAAGATTCAAAGAGAGTGAGATGCCAGCTCCTTTCATTCAGTCAGTAGCTTCAAACATTTCTGGTATATGAAAAACATGTTTTTCAATGGCAAAAATCAATGAATATTGTAAATGCACAAACAGTAATATCTCCACATTGCAAGGTGCAATTCTGAAATTTTTTGCTTTTTCCTGCTAATCCTAGCATGATAAAGAAGATTCAAAGACAGTGAGATGCCAGCTCCTTTCATTCAGTCAGTAGCTTCAAACATTTCTGGACGTTTTTCAATGGCAAAAATCAATGAATATTGTAAATGCACAAACAGTAATATCTCCACATTGCAAGGTGCAATTCTGAAATTTTTTGCTTTTTCCTGCTAATCCTAGCATGATAAAGAAGATTCAAAGAGAGTGAGATGCCAGCTCCTTTCATTCAGTCAGTAGCTTCAAACATTTCTGGTATATGAAAAACATGTTTTTCAATGGCAAAAATCAATGAATATTGTAAATGCACAAACAGTAATATCTCCACATTGCAAGGTGCAATTCAGAAATTTTTTGCTTTTTCCTGCTAATCCTAGCATGATAAAGAAGATTCAAAGAGAGTGAGATGCCAGCTCCTTTCATTCAGTCAGTAGCTTCAAACATTTCTGGACGTTTTTCAATGGCAAAAATCAATGAATATTGTAAATGCACAAACAGTAATATCTCCACATTGCAAGGTGCAATTCTGAAATTTTTTGCTTTTTCCTGTTAATCCTAGCATGATAAAGAAGATTCAAAGAGAGTGAGATGCCAGCTCCTTTCATTCAGTCAGTAGCTTCAAACATTTCTGGTATATGAAAAACATGTTTTTCAATGGCAAAAATCAATGAATATTGTAAATGCACAAACAGTAATATCTCCACATTGCAAGGTGCAATTCTGAATTTTTTTGCTTTTTCCTGCTAATCCTAGCATGATAAAGAAGATTCAAAGAGAGTGAGATGCCAGCTCCTTTCATTCAGTCAGTAGCTTCAAACATTTCTGGACGTTTTTCAATGGCAAAAATCAATGAATATTGTAAATGCACAAACAGTAATATCTCCACATTGCAAGGTGCAATTCTGAAATTTTTTACTTTTTCCTGTTAATCCTAGCATGATAAAGAAGATTCAAAGAGAGTGAGATGCCAGCTCCTTTCATTCAGTCAGTAGCTTCAAACATTTCTGGTATATGAAAAACATGTTTTTCAATGGCAAAAATCAATGAATATTGTAAATGCACAAACAGTAATATCTCAACATTGCAAGGTGCAATTCTGAAATTTTTTGCTTTTTCCTGCTAATCCTAGCATGATAAAGAAGATTCAAAGAGAGTGAGATGCCAGCTCCTTTCATTCAGTCAGTAGCTTCAAACATTTCTGGTATATGAAAAACATGTTTTTCAATGGCAAAAATCAATGAATATTGTAAATGCACAAACAGTAATATCTCCACATTGCAAGGTGCAATTCTGAAATTTTTTGCTTTTTCCTGCTAATCCTAGCATGATAAAGAAGATTCAAAGAGAGTGAGATGCCAGCTCCTTTCATTCAGTCAGTAGCTTCAAACATTTCTGGTATATGAAAAACATGTTTTTCAATGGCAAAAATCAATGAATATTGTAAATGCACAAACAGTAATATCTCCACATTGCAAGGTGCAGTTCTGAAATTTTTTGCTTTTTCCTGTTAATCCTAGCATGATAAAGAAGATTCAAAGACAGTGAGATGCCAGCTCCTTTCATTCAGTCAGTAGCTTCAAACATTTCTGGACGTTTTTCAATGGCAAAAATCAATGAATATTGTAAATGCACAAACAGTAATATCTCCACATTGCAAGGTGCAATTCTGAAATTTTTTGCTTTTTCCTGTTAATCCTAGCATGATAAAGAAGATTCAAAGAGAGTGAGATGCCAGCTCCTTTCATTCAGTCAGTAGCTTCAAACATTTCTGGTATATGAAAAACGTTTTTCAATGGCAAAAATCAATGAATATTGTAAATGCACAAACAGTAATATCTCCACATTGCAAGGTGCAATTCTGAAATTTTTTGCCTTTTCCTGCTAATCCTAGCATGATAAAGAAGATTCAAAGAGAGTGAGATGCCAGCTCCTTTCATTCAGTCAGTAGCTTCAAACATTTCTGGACGTTTTTCAATGGCAAAAATCAATGAATATTGTAAATGCACAAACAGTAATATCTCCACATTGCAAGGTGCAATTCTGAAATTTTTTGCTTTTTCCTGCTAATCCTAGCATGATAAAGAAGATTCAAAGAGAGTGAGATGCCAGCTCCTTTCATTCAGTCAGTAGCTTCAAACATTTCTGGACGTTTTTCAATGGCAAAAATCAATGAATATTGTAAATGCACAAACAGTAATATCTCCACATTGCAAGGTGCAATTCTGAAATTTTTTGCTTTTTCCTGCTAATCCTAGCATGATAAAGAAGATTCAAAGAGAGTGAGATGCCAGCTCCTTTCATTCAGTCAGTAGCTTCAAACATTTCTGGTATATGAAAAACATGTTTTTCAATGGCAAAAATCAATGAATATTGTAAATGCACAAACAGTAATATCTCCACATTGCAAGGTGCAATTCTGAAATTTTTTGCTTTTTCCTGCTAATCCTAGCATGATAAAGAAGATTCAAAGAGAGTGAGATGCCAGCTCCTTTCATTCAGTCAGTAGCTTCAAACATTTCTGGACGTTTTTCAATGGCAAAAATCAATGAATATTGTAAATGCACAAACAGTAATATCTCCACATTGCAAGGTGCAATTCTGAAATTTTTTGCTTTTTCCTGTTAATCCTAGCATGATAAAGAAGATTCAAAGAGAGTGAGATGCCAGCTCCTTTCATTCAGTCAGTAGCTTCAAACATTTCTGGTATATGAAAAACATGTTTTTCAATGGCAAAAATCAATGAATATTGTAAATGCACAAACAGTAATATCTCCACATTGCAAGGTGCAATTCTGAAATTTTTTGCTTTTTCCTGCTAATCCTAGCATGATAAAGAAGATTCAAAGAGAGTGAGATGCCAGCTCCTTTCATTCAGTCAGTAGCTTCAAACATTTCTGGTATATGAAAAACATGTTTTTCAATGGCAAAAATCAATGAATATTGTAAATGCACAAACAGTAATATCTCCACATTGCAAGGTGCAATTCTGAAATTTTTAGCTTTTTCCTGTTAATCCTAGCATGATAAAGAAGATTCAAAGACAGTGAGATGCCAGCTCCTTTCATTCAGTCAGTAGCTTCAAACATTTCTGGACGTTTTTCAATGGCAAAAATCAATGAATATTGTAAATGCACAAACAGTAATATCTCCACATTGCAAGGTGCAATTCTGAAATTTTTTGCTTTTTCCTGTTAATCCTAGCATGATAAAGAAGATTCCAAGAGAGTGAGATGCCAGCTCCTTTCATTCAGTCAGTAGCTTCAATCATTTCTGGTATGAAAAACATGTTTTTCAATGGCAAAAATCAATGAATATTGTAAATGCACAAACAGTAATATCTCCACATTGCAAGGTGCAATTCTGAAATTTTTAGCTTTTTCCTGTTAATCCTAGCATGATAAAGAAGATTCAAAGAGAGTGAGATGCCAGCTCCTTTCATTCAGTCAGTAGCTTCAAACATTTCTGGACGTTTTTCAATGGCAAAAATCAATGAATATTGTAAATGCACAAACAGTAATATCTCCACATTGCAAGGTGCAATTCTGAAATTTTTTGCTTTTTCCTGTTAATCCTAGCATGATAAAGAAGATTCAAAGAGAGTGAGATGCCAGCTCCTTTCATTCAGTCTGTAGCTTCAAACATTTCTGGTATATGAAAAACATGTTTTTCAATGGCAAAAATCAATGAATATTGTAAATGCACAAACAGTAATATCTCCACATTGCAAGGTGCAATTCTGAAATTTTTTGCTTTTTCCTGCTAATCCTAGCATGATAAAGAAGATTCAAAGAGAGTGAGATGCCAGCTCCTTTCATTCAGTCAGTAGCTTCAAACATTTCTGGTATATGAAAAACATGTTTTTCAATGGCAAAAATCAATGAATATTGTAAATGCACAAACAGTAATATCTCCACATTGCAAGGTGCAGTTCTGAAATTTTTTGCTTTTTCCTGTTAATCCTAGCATGATAAAGAAGATTCAAAGACAGTGAGATGCCAGCTCCTTTCATTCAGTCAGTAGCTTCAAACATTTCTGGACGTTTTTCAATGGCAAAAATCAATGAATATTGTAAATGCACAAACAGTAATATCTCCACATTGCAAGGTGCAATTCTGAAATTTTTTGATTTTTCCTGTTAATCCTAGCATGATAAAGAAGATTCAAAGAGAGTGAGATGCCAGCTCCTTTCATTCAGTCAGTAGCTTCAAACATTTCTGGTATATGAAAAACGTTTTTCAATGGCAAAAATCAATGAATATTGTAAATGCACAAACAGTAATATCTCCACATTGCAAGGTGCAATTCTGAAATTTTTTGCCTTTTCCTGCTAATCCTAGCATGATAAAGAAGATTCAAAGAGAGTGAGATGCCAGCTCCTTTCATTCAGTCAGTAGCTTCAAACATTTCTGGACGTTTTTCAATGGCAAAAATCAATGAATATTGTAAATGCACAAACAGTAATATCTCCACATTGCAAGGTGCAATTCTGAAATTTTTTGCTTTTTCCTGCTAATCCTAGCATGATAAAGAAGATTCAAAGAGAGTGAGATGCCAGCTCCTTTCATTCAGTCAGTAGCTTCAAACATTTCTGGACGTTTTTCAATGGCAAAAATCAATGAATATTGTAAATGCACAAACAGTAATATCTCCACATTGCAAGGTGCAATTCTGAAATTTTTTGCTTTTTCCTGCTAATCCTAGCATGATAAAGAAGATTCAAAGAGAGTGAGATGCCAGCTCCTTTCATTCAGTCAGTAGCTTCAAACATTTCTGGTATATGAAAAACATGTTTTTCAATGGCAAAAATCAATGAATATTGTAAATGCACAAACAGTAATATCTCCACATTGCAAGGTGCAATTCTGAAATTTTTTGCTTTTTCCTGCTAATCCTAGCATGATAAAGAAGATTCAAAGAGAGTGAGATGCCAGCTCCTTTCATTCAGTCAGTAGCTTCAAACATTTCTGGACGTTTTTCAATGGCAAAAATCAATGAATATTGTAAATGCACAAACAGTAATATCTCCACATTGCAAGGTGCAATTCTGAAATTTTTTGCTTTTTCCTGTTAATCCTAGCATGATAAAGAAGATTCAAAGAGAGTGAGATGCCAGCTCCTTTCATTCAGTCAGTAGCTTCAAACATTTCTGGTATATGAAAAACATGTTTTTCAATGGCAAAAATCAATGAATATTGTAAATGCACAAACAGTAATATCTCCACATTGCAAGGTGCAATTCTGAAATTTTTTGCTTTTTCCTGCTAATCCTAGCATGATAAAGAAGATTCAAAGAGAGTGAGATGCCAGCTCCTTTCATTCAGTCAGTAGCTTCAAACATTTCTGGTATATGAAAAACATGTTTTTCAATGGCAAAAATCAATGAATATTGTAAATGCACAAACAGTAATATCTCCACATTGCAAGGTGCAATTCAGAAATTTTTTGCTTTTTCCTGCTAATCCTAGCATGATAAAGAAGATTCAAAGAGAGTGAGATGCCAGCTCCTTTCATTCAGTCAGTAGCTTCAAAGATTTCTGGTATATGAAAAACATGTTTTTCAATGGCAAAAATCAATGAATATTGTAAATGCACAAACAGTAATATCTCCACATTGCAAGGTGCAATTCTGAAATTTTTTGCTTTTTCCTGCTAATCCTAGCATGATAAAGAAGATTCAAAGAGAGTGAGATGCCAGCTCCTTTCATTCAGTCAGTAGCTTCAAACATTTCTGGTATATGAAAAACATGTTTTTCAATGGCAAAAATCAATGAATATTGTAAATGCACAAACAGTAATATCTCCACATTGCAAGGTGCAATTCTGAAATGTTTTGCTTTTTCCTGCTAATCCTAGCATGATAAAGAAGATTCAAAGAGAGTGAGATGCCAGCTCCTTTCATTCAGTCAGTAGCTTCAAACATTTCTGGACGTTTTTCAATGGCAAAAATCAATGAATATTGTAAATGCACAAACAGTAATATCTCCACATTGCAAGGTGCAATTCTGAAATTTTTTGCTTTTTCCTGTTAATCCTAGCATGATAAAGAAGATTCAAAGAGAGTGAGATGCCAGCTCCTTTCATTCAGTCAGTAGCTTCAAACATTTCTGGTATATGAAAAACATGTTTTTCAATGGCAAAAATCAATGAATATTGTAAATGCACAAACAGTAATATCTCCACATTGCAAGGTGCAATTCTGAAATTTTTTGCTTTTTCCTGCTAATCCTAGCATGATAAAGAAGATTCAAAGACAGTGAGATGCCAGCTCCTTTCATTCAGTCAGTAGCTTCAAACATTTCTGGACGTTTTTCAATGGCAAAAATCAATGAATATTGTAAATGCACAAACAGTAATATCTCCACATTGCAAGGTGCAATTCTGAAATTTTTTGCTTTTTCCTGTTAATCCTAGCATGATAAAGAAGATTCAAAGAGAGTGAGATGCCAGCTCCTTTCATTCAGTCAGTAGCTTCAAACATTTCTGGTATATGAAAAACGTTTTTCAATGGCAAAAATCAATGAATATTGTAAATGCACAAACAGTAATATCTCCACATTGCAAGGTGCAATTCTGAAATTTTTTGCTTTTTCCTGCTAATTCTAGCATGATAAAGAAGATTCAAAGAGAGTGAGATGCCAGCTCCTTTCATTCAGTCAGTAGCTTCAAACATTTCTGGTATATGAAAAACATGTTTTTCAATGGCAAAAATCAATGAATATTGTAAATGCACAAACACTAATATCTCCACATTGCAAGGTGCAATTCAGAAATTTTTTGCTTTTTCCTGCTAATCCTAGCATGATAAAGAAGATTCAAAGAGAGTGAGATGCCAGCTCCTTTCATTCAGTCAGTAGCTTCAAACATTTCTGGACGTTTTTCAATGGCAAAAATCAATGAATATTGTAAATGCACAAACAGTAATATCTCCACATTGCAAGGTGCAATTCTGAAATTTTTTGCTTTTTCCTGTTAATCCTAGCATGATAAAGAAGATTCAAAGAGAGTGAGATGCCAGCTCCTTTCATTCAGTCAGTAGCTTCAAACATTTCTGGACGTTTTTCAATGGCAAAAATCAATGAATATTGTAAATGCACAAACAGTAATATCTCCACATTGCAAGGTGCAATTCTGAAATTTTTTGCTTTTTCCTGTTAATCCTAGCATGATAAAGAAGATTCAAAGAGAGTGAGATGCCAGCTCCTTTCATTCAGTCAGTAGCTTCAAACATTTCTGGTATATGAAAAACATGTTTTTCAATGGCAAAAATCAATGAATATTGTAAATGCACAAACAGTAATATCTCCACATTGCAAGGTGCAATTCTGAAATTTTTTGCTTTTTCCTGCTAATCCTAGCATGATAAAGAAGATTCAAAGAGAGTGAGATGCCAGCTCCTTTCATTCAGTCAGTAGCTTCAAACATTTCTGGTATATGAAAAACATGTTTTTCAATGGCAAAAATCAATGAATATTGTAAATTCACAAACAGTAATATCTCCACATTGCAAGGTGCAATTCTGAAATTTTTTGCTTTTTCCTGCTAATCCTAGCATGATAAAGAAGATTCAAAGAGAGTGAGATGCCAGCTCCTTTCATTCAGTCAGTAGCTTCAAACATTTCTGGTATATGAAAAACATGTTTCTCAATGGCAAAAATCAATGAATATTGTAAATGCACAAACAGTAATATCTCCACATTGCAAGGTGCAATTCTGAAATTTTTAGCTTTTTCCTGTTAATCCTAGCATGATAAAGAAGATTCAAAGAGAGTGAGATGCCAGCTCCTTTCATTCAGTCAGTAGCTTCAAACATTTCTGGACGTTTTTCAATGGCAAAAATCAATGAATATTGTAAATGCACAAACAGTAATATCTCCACATTGCAAGGTGCAATTCTGAAATTTTTTGCTTTTTCCTGTTAATCCTAGCATGATAAAGAAGATTCAAAGAGAGTGAGATGCCAGCTCCTTTCATTCAGTCAGTAGCTTCAAACATTTCTGGTATATGAAAAACATGTTTTTCAATGGCAAAAATCAATGAATATTGTAAATGCACAAACAGTAATATCTCCACATTGCAAGGTGCAATTCTGAAATTTTTTGCTTTTTCCTGCTAATCCTAGCATGATAAAGAAGATTCAAAGAGAGTGAGATGCCAGCTCCTTTCATTCAGTCAGTAGCTTCAAACATTTCTGGTATGAAAAACATGTTTTTCAATGGCAAAAATCAATGAATATTGTAAATGCACAAACAGTAATATCTCCACATTGCAAGGTGCAATTCTGAAATTTTTAGCTTTTTCCTGTTAATCCTAGCATGATAAAGAAGATTCAAAGAGAGTGAGATGCCAGCTCCTTTCATTCAGTCAGTAGCTTCAAACATTTCTGGACGTTTTTCAATGGCAAAAATCAATGAATATTGTAAATGCACAAACAGTAATATCTCCACATTGCAAGGTGCAATTCTGAAATTTTTTGCTTTTTCCTGTTAATCCTAGCATGATAAAGAAGATTCAAAGAGAGTGAGATGCCAGCTCCTTTCATTCAGTCAGTAGCTTCAAACATTTCTGGTATATGAAAAACATGTTTTTCAATGGCAAAAATCAATGAATATTGTAAATGCACAAACAGTAATATCTCCACATTGCAAGGTGCAATTCTGAAATTTTTTGCTTTTTCCTGCTAATCCTAGCATGATAAAGAAGATTCAAAGAGAGTGAGATGCCAGCTCCTTTCATTCAGTCAGTAGCTTCAAACATTTCTGGTATATGAAAAACATGTTTTTCAATGGCAAAAATCAATGAATATTGTAAATGCACAAACAGTAATATCTCCACATTGCAAGGTGCAATTCTGAAATTTTTTGCTTTTTCCTGCTAATCCTAGCATGATAAAGAAGATTCAAAGAGAGTGAGATGCCAGCTCCTTTCATTCAGTCAGTAGCTTCAAACATTTCTGGACGTTTTTCAATGGCAAAAATCAATGAATATTGTAAATGCACAAACAGTAATATCTCCACATTGCAAGGTGCAATTCTGAAATTTTTTGCTTTTTCCTGTTAATCCTAGCATGATAAAGAAGATTCAAAGAGAGTGAGATGCCAGCTCCTTTCATTCAGTCAGTAGCTTCAAACATTTCTGGTATATGAAAAACATGTTTTTCAATGGCAAAAATCAATGAATATTGTAAATGCACAAACAGTAATATCTCCACATTGCAAGGTGCAATTCTGAAATTTTTTGCTTTTTCCTGCTAATCCTAGCATGATAAAGAAGATTCAAAGAGAGTGAGATGCCAGCTCCTTTCATTCAGTCAGTAGCTTCAAACATTTCTGGTATATGAAAAACATGTTTTTCAATGGCAAAAATCAATGAATATTGTAAATGCACAAACAGTAATATCTCCACATTGCAAGGTGCAATTCAGAAATTTTTTGCTTTTTCCTGCTAATCCTAGCATGATAAAGAAGATTCAAAGAGAGTGAGATGCCAGCTCCTTTCATTCAGTCAGTAGCTTCAAAGATTTCTGGTATATGAAAAACATGTTTTTCAATGGCAAAAATCAATGAATATTGTAAATGCACAAACAGTAATATCTCCACATTGCAAGGTGCAATTCTGAAATTTTTTGCTTTTTCCTGCTAATCCTAGCATGATAAAGAAGATTCAAAGAGAGTGAGATGCCAGCTCCTTTCATTCAGTCAGTAGCTTCAAACATTTCTGGTATATGAAAAACATGTTTTTCAATGGCAAAAATCAATGAATATTGTAAATGCACAAACAGTAATATCTCCACATTGCAAGGTGCAATTCTGAAATGTTTTGCTTTTTCCTGCTAATCCTAGCATGATAAAGAAGATTCAAAGAGAGTGAGATGCCAGCTCCTTTCATTCAGTCAGTAGCTTCAAACATTTCTGGACGTTTTTCAATGGCAAAAATCAATGAATATTGTAAATGCACAAACAGTAATATCTCCACATTGCAAGGTGCAATTCTGAAATTTTTTGCTTTTTCCTGTTAATCCTAGCATGATAAAGAAGATTCAAAGAGAGTGAGATGCCAGCTCCTTTCATTCAGTCAGTAGCTTCAAACATTTCTGGTATATGAAAAACATGTTTTTCAATGGCAAAAATCAATGAATATTGTAAATGCACAAACAGTAATATCTCCACATTGCAAGGTGCAATTCAGAAATTTTTTGCTTTTTCCTGCTAATCCTAGCATGATAAAGAAGATTCAAAGAGAGTGAGATGCCAGCTCCTTTCATTCAGTCAGTAGCTTCAAACATTTCTGGACGTTTTTCAATGGCAAAAATCAATGAATATTGTAAATGCACAAACAGTAATATCTCCACATTGCAAGGTGCAATTCTGAAATTTTTTGCTTTTTCCTGTTAATCCTAGCATGATAAAGAAGATTCAAAGAGAGTGAGATGCCAGCTCCTTTCATTCAGTCAGTAGCTTCAAACATTTCTGGTATATGAAAAACATGTTTTTCAATGGCAAAAATCAATGAATATTGTAAATGCACAAACAGTAATATCTCCACATTGCAAGGTGCAATTCTGAAATTTTTTGCTTTTTCCTGCTAATCCTAGCATGATAAAGAAGATTCAAAGAGAGTGAGATGCCAGCTCCTTTCATTCAGTCAGTAGCTTCAAACATTTCTGGTATATGAAAAACATGTTTTTCAATGGCAAAAATCAATGAATATTGTAAATGCACAAACAGTAATATCTCCACATTGCAAGGTGCAATTCTGAAATTTTTTGCTTTTTCCTGCTAATCCTAGCATGATAAAGAAGATTCAAAGAGAGTGAGATGCCAGCTCCTTTCATTCAGTCAGTAGCTTCAAACATTTCTGGTATATGAAAAACATGTTTCTCAATGGCAAAAATCAATGAATATTGTAAATGCACAAACAGTAATATCTCCACATTGCAAGGTGCAATTCTGAAATTTTTAGCTTTTTCCTGTTAATCCTAGCATGATAAAGAAGATTCAAAGAGAGTGAGATGCCAGCTCCTTTCATTCAGTCAGTAGCTTCAAACATTTCTGGACGTTTTTCAATGGCAAAAATCAATGAATATTGTAAATGCACAAACAGTAATATCTCCACATTGCAAGGTGCAATTCTGAAATTTTTTGCTTTTTCCTGTTAATCCTAGCATGATAAAGAAGATTCAAAGAGAGTGAGATGCCAGCTCCTTTCATTCAGTCAGTAGCTTCAAACATTTCTGGTATATGAAAAACATGTTTTTCAATGGCAAAAATCAATGAATATTGTAAATGCACAAACAGTAATATCTCCACATTGCAAGGTGCAATTCTGAAATTTTTTGCTTTTTCCTGCTAATCCTAGCATGATAAAGAAGATTCAAAGAGAGTGAGATGCCAGCTCCTTTCATTCAGTCAGTAGCTTCAAACATTTCTGGTATGAAAAACATGTTTTTCAATGGCAAAAATCAATGAATATTGTAAATGCACAAACAGTAATATCTCCACATTGCAAGGTGCAATTCTGAAATTTTTAGCTTTTTCCTGTTAATCCTAGCATGATAAAGAAGATTCAAAGAGAGTGAGATGCCAGCTCCTTTCATTCAGTCAGTAGCTTCAAACATTTCTGGACGTTTTTCAATGGCAAAAATCAATGAATATTGTAAATGCACAAACAGTAATATCTCCACATTGCAAGGTGCAATTCTGAAATTTTTTGCTTTTTCCTGTTAATCCTAGCATGATAAAGAAGATTCAAAGAGAGTGAGATGCCAGCTCCTTTCATTCAGTCAGTAGCTTCAAACATTTCTGGTATATGAAAAACATGTTTTTCAATGGCAAAAATCAATGAATATTGTAAATGCACAAACAGTAATATCTCCACATTGCAAGGTGCAATTCTGAAATTTTTTGCTTTTTCCTGCTAATCCTAGCATGATAAAGAAGATTCAAAGAGAGTGAGATGCCAGCTCCTTTCATTCAGTCAGTAGCTTCAAACATTTCTGGTATATGAAAAACATGTTTTTCAATGGCAAAAATCAATGAATATTGTAAATGCACAAACAGTAATATCTCCACATTGCAAGGTGCAATTCTGAAATTTTTAGCTTTTTCCTGTTAATCCTAGCATGATAAAGAAGATTCAAAGACAGTGAGATGCCAGCTCCTTTCATTCAGTCAGTAGCTTCAAACATTTCTGGACGTTTTTCAATGGCAAAAATCAATGAATATTGTAAATGCACAAACAGTAATATCTCCACATTGCAAGGTGCAATTCTGAAATTTTTTGCTTTTTCCTGTTAATCCTAGCATGATAAAGAAGATTCCAAGAGAGTGAGATGCCAGCTCCTTTCATTCAGTCAGTAGCTTCAAACATTTCTGGTATATGAAAAACATGTTTTTCAATGGCAAAAATCAATGAATATTGTAAATCCACAAACAGTAATATCTCCACATTGCAAGGTGCAATTCTGAAATTTTTTGCTTTTTCCTGCTAATCCTAGCATGATAAAGAAGATTCAAAGAGAGTGAGATGCCAGCTCCTTTCATTCAGTCAGTAGCTTCAAACATTTCTGGTATATGAAAAACATGTTTTTCAATGGCAAAAATCAATGAATATTGTAAATGCACAAACAGTAATATCTCCACATTGCAAGGTGCAATTCTGAAATTTTTAGCTTTTTCCTGTTAATCCTAGCATGATAAAGAAGATTCAAAGACAGTGAGATGCCAGCTCCTTTCATTCAGTCAGTAGCTTCAAACATTTCTGGACGTTTTTCAATGGCAAAAATCAATGAATATTGTAAATGCACAAACAGTAATATCTCCACATTGCAAGGTGCAATTCTGAAATTTTTTGCTTTTTCCTGTTAATCCTAGCATGATAAAGAAGATTCAAAGAGAGTGAGATGCCAGCTCCTTTCATTCAGTCAGTAGCTTCAAACATTTCTGGTATATGAAAAACATGTTTTTCAATGGCAAAAATCAATGAATATTGTAAATGCACAAACAGTAATATCTCCACATTGCAAGGTGCAATTCTGAAATTTTTTGCTTTTTCCTGCTAATCCTAGCATGATAAAGAAGATTCAAAGAGAGTGAGATGCCAGCTCCTTTCATTCAGTCAGTAGCTTCAAACATTTCTGGTATATGAAAAACATGTTTTTCAATGGCAAAAATCAATGAATATTGTAAATGCACAAACAGTAATATCTCCACATTGCAAGGTGCAATTCTGAAATTTTTTGCTTTTTCCTGTTAATCCTAGCATGATAAAGAAGATTCAAAGACAGTGAGATGCCAGCTCCTTTCATTCAGTCAGTAGCTTCAAACATTTCTGGACGTTTTTCAATGGCAAAAATCAATGAATATTGTAAATGCACAAACAGTAATATCTCCACATTGCAAGGTGCAATTCTGAAATTTTTTGCTTTTTCCTGTTAATCCTAGCATGATAAAGAAGATTCCAAAAGAGTGAGATGCCAGCTCCTTTCATTCAGTCAGTAGCTTCAAACATTTCTGGTATATGAAAAACATGTTTTTCAATGGCAAAAATCAATGAATATTGTAAATGCACAAACAGTAATATCTCCACATTGCAAGGTGCAATTCTGAAATTTTTTGCTTTTTCCTGCTAATCCTAGCATGATAAAGAAGATTCAAAGAGAGTGAGATGCCAGCTCCTTTCATTCAGTCAGTAGCTTCAAACATTTCTGGTATATGAAAAACATGTTTTTCAATGGCAAAAATCAATGAATATTGTAAATGCACAAACAGTAATATCTCCACATTGCAAGGTGCAATTCTGAAATTTTTAGCTTTTTCCTGTTAATCCTAGCATGATAAAGAAGATTCAAAGAGAGTGAGATGCCAGCTCCTTTCATTCAGTCAGTAGCTTCAAACATTTCTGGACGTTTTTCAATGGCAAAAATCAATGAATATTGTAAATGCACAAACAGTAATATCTCCACATTGCAAGGTGCAATTCTGAAATTTTTTGCTTTTTCCTGTTAATCCTAGCATGATAAAGAAGATTCAAAGAGAGTGAGATGCCAGCTCCTTTCATTCAGTCAGTAGCTTCAAACATTTCTGGTATATGAAAAACGTTTTTCAATGGCAAAAATCAATGAATATTGTAAATGCACAAACAGTAATATCTCCACATTGCAAGGTGCAATTCTGAAATTTTTTGCCTTTTCCTGCTAATCCTAGCATGATAAAGAAGATTCAAAGAGAGTGAGATGCCAGCTCCTTTCATTCAGTCAGTAGCTTCAAACATTTTTGGACGTTTTTCAATGGCAAAAATCAATGAATATTGTAAATGCACAAACAGTAATATCTCCACATTGCAAGGTGCAATTCTGAAATTTTTTGCTTTTTCCTGCTAATCCTAGCATGATAAAGAAGATTCAAAGAGAGTGAGATGCCAGCTCCTTTCATTCAGTCAGTAGCTTCAAACATTTCTGGTATATGAAAAACATGTTTTTCAATGGCAAAAATCATTGAATATTGTAAATGCACAAACAGTAATATCTCCACATTGCAAGGTGCAATTCTGAAATTTTTTGCTTTTTCCTGCTAATCCTAGCATGATAAAGAAGATTCAAAGAGAGTGAGATGCCAGCTCCTTTCATTCAGTCAGTAGCTTCAAACATTTCTGGACGTTTTTCAATGGCAAAAATCAATGAATATTGTAAATGCACAAACAGTAATATCTCCACATTGCAAGGTGCAATTCTGAAATTTTTTGCTTTTTCCTGCTAATCCTAGCATGATAAAGAAGATTCAAAGAGAGTGAGATGCCAGCTCCTTTCATTCAGTCAGTAGCTTCAAACATTTCTGGTATATGAAAAACATGTTTTTCAATGGCAAAAATCAATGAATATTGTAAATGCACAAACAGTAATATCTCCACATTGCAAGGTGCAATTCTGAAATTTTTTGCTTTTTCCTGCTAATCCTAGCATGATAAAGAAGATTCAAAGAGAGTGAGATGCCAGCTCCTTTCATTCAGTCAGTAGCTTCAAACATTTCTGGACGTTTTTCAATGGCAAAAATCAATGAATATTGTAAATGCACAAACAGTAATATCTCCACATTGCAAGGTGCAATTCTGAAATTTTTTGCTTTTTCCTGTTAATCCTAGCATGATAAAGAAGATTCAAAGAGAGTGAGATGCCAGCTCCTTTCATTCAGTCAGTAGCTTCAAACATTTCTGGTATATGAAAAACATGTTTTTCATTGGCAAAAATCAATGAATATTGTAAATGCACAAACAGTAATATCTCCACATTGCAAGGTGCAATTCTGAAATTTTTTGCTTTTTCCTGCTAATCCTAGCATGATAAAGAAGATTCAAAGAGAGTGAGATGCCAGCTCCTTTCATTCAGTCAGTAGCTTCAAACATTTCTGGTATATGAAAAACATGTTTTTCAATGGCAAAAATCAATGAATATTGTAAATGCACAAACAGTAATATCTCCACAATGCAAGGTGCAATTCAGAAATTTTTTGCTTTTTCCTGCTAATCCTAGCATGATAAAGAAGATTCAAAGAGAGTGAGATGCCAGCTCCTTTCATTCAGTCAGTAGCTTCAAACATTTCTGGTATATGAAAAACATGTTTTTCAATGGCAAAAATCAATGAATATTGTAAATGCACAAACAGTAATATCTCCACATTGCAAGGTGCAATTCTGAAATTTTTTGCTTTTTCCTGTTAATCCTAGCATGATAAAGAAGATTCAAAGAGAGTGAGATGCCAACTCCTTTCATTCAGTCAGTAGCTTCAAACATTTCTGGTATATGAAAAACATGTTTTTCAATGGCAAAAATCAATGAATATTGTAAATGCACAAACAGTAATATCTCCACATTGCAAGGTGCAATTTTGAAATATTTTGCTTTTTCCTGCTAATCCTAGCATGATAAAGAAGATTCAAAGAGAGTGAGATGCCAGCTCCTTTCATTCAGTCAGTAGCTTCAAACATTTCTGGTATATGAAAAACATGTTTTTCAATGGCAAAAATCAATGAATATTGTAAATGCACAAACAGTAATATCTCCACATTGCAAGGTGCAATTCTGAAATTTTTTGCTTTTTCCTGCTAATCCTAGCATGATAAAGAAGATTCAAAGAGAGTGAGATGCCAGCTCCTTTCATTCAGTCAGTAGCTTCAAACATTTCTGGACGTTTTTCAATGGCAAAAATCAATGAATATTGTGAATGCACAAACAGTAATATCTCCACATTGCAAGGTGCAATTCTGAAATTTTTTGCTTTTTCCTGCTAATCCTAGCATGATAAAGAAGATTCAAAGAGAGTGAGATGCCAGCTCCTTTCATTCAGTCAGTAGCTTCAAACATTCCTGGTATATGAAAAACATGTTTTTCAATGGCAAAAATCAATGAATATTGTAAATGCACAAACAGTAATATCTCCACATTGCAAGGTGCATTTCTGAAATTTTTTGCTTTTTCCTGTTAATCCTAGCATGATAAAGAAGATTCAAAGAGAGTGAGATGCCAGCTCCTTTCATTCAGTCAGTAGCTTCAAACATTTCTGGTATATGAAAAACATGTTTTTCAATGGCAAAAATCAATGAATATTGTAAATGCACAAACAGTAATATCTCCACATTGCAAGGTGCAATTCTGAAATTTTTTGCTTTTTCCTGTTAATCCTAGCATGATAAAGAAGATTCAAAGAGAGTGAGATGCCAGCTCCTTTCATTCAGTCAGTAGCTTCAAACATTTCTGGTATATGAAAAACATGTTTTTCAATGGCAAAAATCAATGAATATTGTAAATGCACAAACAGTAATATCTCCACATTGCAAGGTGCAATTCTGAAATTTTTTGCTTTTTCCTGCTAATCCTAGCATGATAAAGAAGATTCAAAGAGAGTGAGATGCCAGCTCCTTTCATTCAGTCAGTAGCTTCAAACATTTCTGGTATATGAAAAACATGTTTTTCAATGGCAAAAATCAATGAATATTGTAAATGCACAAACAGTAATATCTCCACATTGCAAGGTGCAATTCTGAATTTTTTTGCTTTTTCCTGCTAATCCTAGCATGATAAAGAAGATTCAAAGAGAGTGAGATGCCAGCTCCTTTCATTCAGTCAGTAGCTTCAAACATTTCTGGATGTTTTTCAATGGCAAAAATCAATGAATATTGTAAATGCACAAACAGTAATATCTCCACATTGCAACGTGCAATTCTGAAATTTTTTGCTTTTTCCTGCTAATCCTAGCATGATAAAGAAGATTCAAAGAGAGTGAGATGCCAGCTCCTTTCATTCAGTCAGTAGCTTTAAACATTTCTGGACGTTTTTCAATGGCAAAAATCAATGAATATTGTAAATGCACAAACAGTAATATCTCCACATTGCAAGGTGCAATTCTGAAATTTTTTGCTTTTTCCTGCTAATCCTAGCATGATAAAGAAGATTCAAAGAGAGTGAGATGCCAGCTCCTTTCATTCAGTCAGTAGCTTCAAACATTTCTGGTATATGAAAAACGTTTTTCATTGGCAAAAATCAATGAATATTGTAAATGCACAAACAGTAATATCTCCACATTGCAAGGTGCAATTCTGAAATTTTTTGCTTTTTCCTGCTTATCCTAGCATGATAAAGAAGATTCAAAGAGAGTGAGATGCCAAGCTCCTTTCATTCAGTCAGTAGCTTCAAACATTTCTGGACGTTTTTCAATGGCAAAAATCAATGAATATTGTAAATGCACAAACAGTAATATCTCCACATTGCAAGGTGCAATTCTGAAATTTTTTGCTTTTTCCTGCTAATCCTAGCATGATAAAGAAGATTCAAAGAGAGTGAGATGCCAGCTCCTTTCATTCAGTCAGTAGCTTCAAACATTTCTGGTATATGAAAAACATGTTTTTCAATGGCAAAAATCAATGAATATTGTAAATGGACAAACAGTAATATCTCCACATTGCAAGGTGCAATTCTGAAATTTTTTGCTTTTTCCTGCTAATCCTAGCATGATAAAGAAGATTCAAAGAGAGTGAGATGCCAGCTCCTTTCATTCAGTCAGTAGCTTCAAACATTTCTGGACGTTTTTCAATGGCAAAAATCAATGAATATTGTAAATGCACAAACAGTAATATCTCCACATTGCAAGGTGCAATTCTGAAATTTTTTGCTTTTTCCTGTTAATCCTAGCATGATAAAGAAGATTCAAAGAGAGTGAGATGCCAGCTCCTTTCATTCAGTCAGTAGCTTCAAACATTTCTGGTATATGAAAAACATGTTTTTCAATGGCAAAAATCAATGAATATTGTAAATGCACAAACAGTAATATCTCCACATTGCAAGGTGCAATTCTGAAATTTTTTGCTTTTTCCTGTTAATCCTAGCATGATAAAGAAGATTCAAAGAGAGTGAGATGCCAGCTCCTTTCATTCAGTCAGTAGCTTCAAACATTTCTGGACGTTTTTCAATGGCAAAAATCAATGAATATTGTAAATGCACAAACAGTAATATCTCCACATTGCAAGGTGCAATTCTGAAATTTTTTGCTTTTTCCTGCTAATCCTAGCATGATAAAGAAGATTCAAAGAGAGTGAGATGCCAGCTCCTTTCATTCAGTCAGTAGCTTCAAACATTTCTGGTATATGAAAAACATGTTTTTCAATGGCAAAAATCAATGAATATTGTAAATGCACAAACAGTAATATCTCCACATTGCAAGGTGCAATTCTGAAATTTTTTGCTTTTTCCTGCTAATCCTAGCATGATAAAGAAGATTCAAAGAGAGTGAGATGCCAGCTCCTTTCATTCAGTCAGTAGCTTCAAACATTTCTGGACGTTTTTCAATGGCAAAAATCAATGAATATTGTAAATGCACAAACAGTAATATCTCCACATTGCAAGGTGCAATTCTGAAATTTTTTGCTTTTTCCTGTTAATCCTAGCATGATAAAGAAGATTCAAAGAGAGTGAGATGCCAGCTCCTTTCATTCAGTCAGTAGCTTCAAACATTTCTGGTATATGAAAAACATGTTTTTCAATGGCAAAAATCAATGAATATTGTAAATGCACAAACAGTAATATCTCCACATTGCAAGGTGCAATTCTGAAATTTTTTGCTTTTTCCTGTTAATCCTAGCATGATAAAGAAGATTCAAAGAGAGTGAGATGCCAGCTCCTTTCATTCAGTCAGTAGCTTCAAACATTTCTGGTATATGAAAAACATGTTTTTCAATGGCAAAAATCAATGAATATTGTAAATGCACAAACAGTAATATCTCCACATTGCAAGGTGCAATTCTGAAATATTTTGCTTTTTCCTGCTAATCCTAGCATGATAAAGAAGATTCAAAGAGAGTGAGATGCCAGCTCCTTTCATTCAGTCAGTAGCTTCAAACATTTCTGGTATATGAAAAACATGTTTTTCAATGGCAAAAATCAATGAATATTGTAAATGCACAAACAGTAATATCTCCACATTGCAAGGTGCAATTCTGAAATTTTTTGCTTTTTCCTGCTAATCCTAGCATGATAAAGAAGATTCAAAGAGAGTGAGATGCCAGCTTTCATTCAGTCAGTAGCTTCAAACATTTCTGGACGTTTTTCAATGGCAAAAATCAATGAATATTGTAAATGCACAAACAGTAATATCTCCACATTGCAAGGTGCAATTCTGAATTTTTTTGCTTTTTCCTGCTAATCCTAGCATGATAAAGAAGATTCAAAGAGAGTGAGATGCCAGCTCCTTTCATTCAGTCAGTAGCTTCAAACATTTCTGGTATATGAAAAACATGTTTTTCAATGGCAAAAATCAATGAATATTGTAAATGCACAAACAGTAATATCTCCACATTGCAAGGTGCAATTCTGAAATTTTTTGCTTTTTCCTGTTAATCCTAGCATGATAAAGAAGATTCAAAGAGAGTGAGATGCCAAGCTCCTTTCATTCAGTCAGTAGCTTCAAACATTTCTGGTATATGAAAAACATGTTTTTCAATGGCAAAAATCAATGAATATTGTAAATGCACAAACAGTAATATCTCCACATTGCAAGGTGCAATTCTGAAATTTTTTGCTTTTTCCTGTTAATCCTAGCATGATAAAGAAGATTCAAAGAGAGTGAGATGCCAGCTCCTTTCATTCAGTCAGTAGCTTCAAACATTTCTGGTATATGAAAAACATGTTTTTCAATGGCAAAAATCAATGAATATTGTAAATGCACAAACAGTAATATCTCCACATTGCAAGGTGCAATTCTGAAATTTTTTGCTTTTTCCTGTTAATCCTAGCATGATAAAGAAGATTAAAAGAGAGTGAGATGCCAGCTCCTTTCATTCAGTCAGTAGCTTCAAACATTTCTGGTATATGAAAAACATGTTTTTCAATGGCAAAAAATCAATGAATATTGTAAATGCACAAACAGTAATATCTCCACATTGCAAGGTGCAATTCTGAAATTTTTTGCTTTTTTCTGCTAATCCTAGCATGATAAAGAAGATTCAAAGAGAGTGAGATGCCAGCTCCTTTCATTCAGTCAGTAGCTTCAAACATTTCTGGTATATGAAAAACATGTTTTTCAATGGCAAAAATCAATGAATATTGTAAATGCACAAACAGTAATATCTCCACATTGCAAGGTGCAATTCTGAAATTTTTTGCTTTTTCCTGCTAATCCTAGCATGATAAAGAAGATTCAAAGAGAGTGAGATGCCAGCTCCTTTCATTCAGTCAGTAGCTTCAAACATTTCTGGACGTTTTTCAATGGCAAAAATCAATGAATATTGTAAATGCACAAACAGTAATGTCTCCACATTGCAAGGTGCAATTCTGAAATTTTTTGCTTTTTCATGCTAATCCTAGCATGATAAAGAAGATTCAAAGAGAGTGAGATGCCAGCTCCTTTCATTCAGTCAGTAGCTTCAAACATTTCTGGTATATGAAAAACATGTTTTTCAATGGCAAAAATCAATGAATATTGTAAATGCACAAACAGTAATATCTCCACATTGCAAGGTGCAATTCTGAAATTTTTTGCTTTTTCCTGCTAATCCTAGCATGATAAAGAAGATTCAAAGAGAGTGAAATGCCAGCTCCTTTCATTCAGTCAGTAGCTTCAAACATTTCTGGACGTTTTTCAATGGCAAAAATCAATGAATATTGTAAATGCACAAACAGTAATATCTCCACATTGCAAGGTGCAATTCTGAAATTTTTTGCTTTTTCCTGTTAATCCTAGCATGATAAAGAAGATTCAAAGAGAGTGAGATGCCAGCTCCTTTCATTCAGTCAGTAGCTTCAAACATTGCTGGTATATGAAAAACATGTTTTTCAATGGCAAAAATCAATGAATATTGTAAATGCACAAACAGTAATATCTCCACATTGCAAGGTGCAATTCTGAAATTTTTTGCTTTTTCCTGTTAATCCTAGCATGATAAAGAAGATTCAAAGAGAGTGAGATGCCAGCTCCTTTCATTCAGTCAGTAGCTTCAAACATTTCTGGTATATGAAAAACATGTTTTTCAATGGCAAAAATCAATGAATATTGTAAATGCACAAACAGTAATATCTCCACATTGCAAGGTGCAATTCTGAAATTTTTTGCTTTTTCCTGCTAATCCTAGCATGATAAAGAAGATTCAAAGAGAGTGAGATGCCAGCTCCTTTCATTCAGTCAGTAGCTTCAAACATTTCTGGTATATGAAAAACATGTTTTTCAATGGCAAAAATCAATGAATATTGTAAATGCACAAACAGTAATATCTCCACATTGCAAGGTGCAATTCTGAAATTTTTTGCTTTTTCCTGCTAATCCTAGCATGATAAAGAAGATTCAAAGAGAGTGAGATGCCAGCTCCTTTCATTCAGTCAGTAGCTTCAAACAATTCTGGTATATGAAAAACATGTTTTTCAATGGCAAAAATCAATGAATATTGTAAATGCACAAACAGTAATATCTCCACATTGCAAGGTGCAATTCTGAAATTTTTTGCTTTTTCCTGCTAATCCTAGCATGATAAAGAAGATTCAAAGAGAGTGAGATGCCAGCTCCTTTCATTCAGTCAGTAGCTTCAAACAATTCTGGTATATGAAAAACATGTTTTTCAATGGCAAAAATCAATGAATATTGTAAATGCACAAACAGTAATATCTCCACATTGCAAGGTGCAATTCTGAAATTTTTTGCTTTTTCCTGCTAATCCTAGCATGATAAAGAAGATTCAAAGATAGTGAGATGCCAGCTTTCATTCAGTCAGTAGCTTCAAACATTTCTGGACGTTTTTCAATGGCAAAAATCAATGAATATTGTAAATGCACAAACAGTAATATCTCCACATTGCAAGGTGCAATTCTGAAATGTTTTGCTTTTTCCTGCTAATCCTAGCATGATAAAGAAGATTCAAAGAGAGTGAGATGCCAGCTCCTTTCATTCAGTCAGTAGCTTCAAACATTTCTGGTATATGAAAAACATGTTTTTCAATGGCAAAAATCAATGAATATTGTAAATGCACAAACAGTAATATCTCCACATTGCAAGGTGCAATTCTGAAATTTTTTGCTTTTTCCTGTTAATCCTAGCATGATAAAGAAGATTCAAAGAGAGTGAGATGCCAAGCTCCTTTCATTCAGTCAGCAGCTTCAAACATTTCTGGTATATGAAAAACATGTTTTTCAATGGCAAAAATCAATGAATATTGTAAATGCACAAACAGTAATATCTCCACATTGCAAGGTGCAATTCTGAAATTTTTTGCTTTTTCCTGTTAATCCTAGCATGATAAAGAAGATTCAAAGAGAGTGAGATGCCAGCTCCTTTCATTCAGTCAGAAGCTTCAAACATTTCTGGTATATGAAAAACATGTTTTTCAATGGCAAAAATCAATGAATATTGTAAATGCACAAACAGTAATATCTCCACATTGCAAGGTGCAATTCTGAAATTTTTTGCTTTTTCCTGTTAATCCTAGCATGATAAAGAAGATTCAAAGAGAGTGAGATGCCAGCTCCTTTCATTCAGTCAGTAGCTTCAAACATTTCTGGTATATGAAAAACATGTTTTTCAATGGCAAAAAATCAATGAATTTTGTAAATGCACAAACAGTAATATCTCCACATTGCAAGGTGCAATTCTGAAATTTTTTGCTTTTTTCTGCTAATCCTAGCATGATAAAGAAGATTCAAAGAGAGTGAGATGCCAGCTCCTTTCATTCAGTCAGTAGCTTCAAACATTTCTGGTATATGAAAAACATGTTTTTCAATGGCAAAAATCAATGAATATTGTAAATGCACAAACAGTAATATCTCCACATTGCAAGGTGCAATTCTGAAATTTTTTGCTTTTTCCTGCTAATCCTAGCATGATAAAGAAGATTCAAAGAGAGTGAGATGCCAGCTCCTTTCATTCAGTCAGTAGCTTCAAACATTTCTGGACGTTTTTCAATGGCAAAAATCAATGAATATTGTAAATGCACAAACAGTAATGTCTCCACATTGCAAGGTGCAATTCTGAAATTTTTTGCTTTTTCATGCTAATCCTAGCATGATAAAGAAGATTCAAAGAGAGTGAGATGCCAGCTCCTTTCATTCAGTCAGTAGCTTCAAACATTTCTGGTATATGAAAAACATGTTTTTCAATGGCAAAAATCAATGAATATTGTAAATGCACAAACAGTAATATCTCCACATTGCAAGGTGCAATTCTGAAATTTTTTGCTTTTTCCTGCTAATCCTAGCGTGATAAAGAAGATTCAAAGAGAGTGAAATGCCAGCTCCTTTCATTCAGTCAGTAGCTTCAAACATTTCTGGACGTTTTTCAATGGCAAAAATCAATGAATATTGTAAATGCACAAACAGTAATATCTCCACATTGCAAGGTGCAATTCTGAAATTTTTTGCTTTTTCCTGTTAATCCTAGCATGATAAAGAAGATTCAAAGAGAGTGAGATGCCAGCTCCTTTCATTCAGTCAGTAGCTTCAAACATTGCTGGTATATGAAAAACATGTTTTTCAATGGCAAAAATCAATGAATATTGTAAATGCACAAACAGTAATATCTCCACATTGCAAGGTGCAATTCTGAAATTTTTTGCTTTTTCCTGTTAATCCTAGCATGATAAAGAAGATTCAAAGAGAGTGAGATGCCAGCTCCTTTCATTCAGTCAGTAGCTTCAAACATTTCTGGTATATGAAAAACATGTTTTTCAATGGCAAAAATCAATGAATATTGTAAATGCACAAACAGTAATATCTCCACATTGCAAGGTGCAATTCTGAAATTTTTTGCTTTTTCCTGCTAATCCTAGCATGATAAAGAAGATTCAAAGAGAGTGAGATGCCAGCTCCTTTCATTCAGTCAGTAGCTTCAAACATTTCTGGTATATGAAAAACATGTTTTTCAAGGGCAAAAATCAATGAATATTGTAAATGCACAAACAGTAATATCTCCACATTGCAAGGTGCAATTCTGAAATTTTTTGCTTTTTCCTGCTAATCCTAGCATGATAAAGAAGATTCAAAGAGAGTGAGATGCAAGCTCCTTTCATTCAGTCAGTTACTTCAAACAATTCTGGTATATGAAAAACATGTTTTTCAATGGCAAAAATCAATGAATATTGTAAATGCACAAACAGTAATATCTCCACATTGCAAGGTGCAATTCTGAAATTTTTTGCTTTTTCCTGTTAATCCTAGCATGATAAAGAAGATTCAAAGAGAGTGAGATGCCAGCTCCTTTCATTCAGTCAGTAGCTTCAAACATTTCTGGTATATGAAAAACATGTTTTTCAATGGCAAAAATCAATGAATATTGTAAATGCACAAACAGTAATATCTCCACATTGCAAGGTGCAATTCTGAAATTTTTTGCTTTTTCCTGTTAATCCTAGCATGATAAAGAAGATTCAAAGAGAGTGAGATGCCAGCTCCTTTCATTCAGTCAGTAGCTTCAAACATTTCTGGTATATGAAAAACATGTTTTTCAATGGCAAAAAATCAATGAATATTGTAAATGCACAAACAGTAATATCTCCACATTGCAAGGTGCAATTCTGAAATTTTTTGCTTTTTCCTGCTAATCCTAGCATGATAAAGAAGATTCAAAGAGAGTGAGATGCCAGCTCCTTTCATTCAGTCAGTAGCTTCAAACATTTCTGGTATATGAAAAACATGTTTTTCAATGGCAAATATCAATGAATATTGTAAATGCACAAACAGTAATATCTCCACATTGCAAGGTGCAATTCTGAAATTTTTTGCTTTTTCCTGCTAATCCTAGCATGATAAAGAAGATTCAAAGAGAGTGAGATGCCAGCTCCTTTCATTCAGTCAGTAGCTACAAACATTTCTGGATGTTTTTCAATGGCAAAAATCAATGAATATTGTAAATGCACAAACAGTAATGTCTCCACATTGCAAGGTGCAATTCTGAGATTTTTTGCTTTTTCCTGCTAATCCTAGCATGATAAAGAAGATTCAAAGAGAGTGAGATGCCAGCTCCTTTCATTCAGTCAGTAGCTTCAAACATTTCTGGACGTTTTTCAATGGCAAAAATCAATGAATATTGTAAATGCACAAACAGTAATATCTCCACATTGCAAGGTGCAATTCTGAAATTTTTTGCTTTTTCATGCTAATCCTAGCATGATAAAGAAGATTCAAAGAGAGTGAGATGCCAGCTCCTTTCATTCAGTCAGTAGCTTCAAGCATTTCTGGTATATGAAAAACATGTTTTTCAATGGCAAAAATCAATGAATATTGTAAATGCACAAACAGTAATATCTCCACATTGCGAGGTGCAATTCTGAAATTTTTTGCTTTTTCCTGCTAATCCTAGCATGATAAAGAAGATTCAAAGAGAGTGAGATGCCAGCTCCTTTCATTCAGTCAGTAGCTTCAAACATTTCTGGACGTTTTTCAATGGCAAAAATCAATGAATATTGTAAATGCACAAACAGTAATATCTCCACATTGCAAGGTGCAATTCTGAAATTTTTTGCTTTTTCCTGTTAATCCTAGCATGATAAAGAAGATTCAAAGAGAGTGAGATGCCAGCTCCTTTCATTCAGTCAGTAACTTCAAACATTTCTGGTATATGAAAAACATGTTTTTCAATGGCAAAAATCAATGAATATTGTAAATGCACAAACAGTAATATCTCCACATTGCAAGGTGCAATTCTGAAATTTTTTGCTTTTTCCTGTTAATCCTAGCATGATAAAGAAGATTCAAAGAGAGTGAGATGCCAGCTCCTTTCATTCAGTCAGTAGCTTCAAACATTTCTGGTATATGAAAAACATGTTTTTCAATGGCAAAAATCAATGAATATTGTAAATGCACAAACAGTAATATCTCCACATTGCAAGGTGCAATTCTGAAATTTTTTGCTTTTTCCTGCTAATCCTAGCATGATAAAGAAGATTCAAAGAGAGTGAGATGCCAGCTCCTTTCATTCAGTCAGTAGCTTCAAACATTTCTGGTATATGAAAAACATGTTTTTCAATGGCAAAAATCAATGAATATTGTAAATGCACAAACAGTAATATCTCCACATTGCAAGGTGCAATTCTGAAATTTTTTGCTTTTTCCTGCTAATCCTAGCATGATAAAGAAGATTCAAAGAGAGTGAGATGCCAGCTCCTTTCATTCAGTCAGTAGCTTCAAACATTTCTGGACGTTTTTCAATGGCAAAAATCAATGAATATTGTAAATGCACAAACAGTAATATCTCCACATTGCAAGGTGCAATTCTGAAATTTTTTGCTTTTTCCTGCTAATCCTAGCATGATAAAGAAGATTCAAAGAGAGTGAGATGCCAGCTCCTTTCATTCAGTCAGTAGCTTCAAACATTTCTGGTATATGAAAAACATGTTTTTCAATGGCAAAAATCAATGAATATTGTAAATGCACAAACAGTAATATCTCCACATTGCAAGGTGCAATTCTGAAATTTTTTGCTTTTTCCTGTTAATCCTAGCATGATAAAGAAGATTCAAAGAGAGTGAGATGCCAGCTCCTTTCATTCAGTCAGTAGCTTCAAACATTTCTGGACGTTTTTCAATGGCAAAAATCAATGAATATTGTAAATGCACAAACAGTAATATCTCCACATTGCAAGGTGCAATTCTGAAATTTTTTGCTTTTTCCTGTTAATCCTAGCATGATAAAGAAGATTCAAAGAGAGTGAGATGCCAGCTCCTTTCATTCAGTCAGTAGCTTCAAACATTTCTGGTATATGAAAAACATGTTTTTCAATGGCAAAAATCAATGAATATTGTAAATGCACAAACAGTAATATCTCCACATTGCAAGGTGCAATTCTGAAATTTTTTGCTTTTTCCTGTTAATCCTAGCATGATAAAGAAGATTCAAAGAGAGTGAGATGCCAGCTCCTTTCATTCAGTCAGTAGCTTCAAACATTTCTGGTATATGAAAAACATGTTTTTCAATGGCAAAAATCAATGAATATTGTAAATGCACAAACAGTAATATCTCCACATTGCAAGGTGCAATTCTGAAATATTTTGCTTTTTCCTGCTAATCCTAGCATGATAAAGAAGATTCAAAGAGAGTGAGATGCCAGCTCCTTTCATTCAGTCAGTAGCTTCAAACATTTCTGGTATATGAAAAACATGTTTTTCAATGGCAAAAATCAATGAATATTGTAAATGCACAAACAGTAATATCTCCACATTGCAAGGTGCAATTCTGAAATTTTTTGCTTTTTCCTGCTAATCCTAGCATGATAAAGAAGATTCAAAGAGAGTGAGATGCCAGCTCCTTTCATTCAGTCAGTAGCTTCAAACATTTCTGGACATTTTTCAATGGCAAAAATCAATGAATATTGTAAATGCACAAACAGTAATATCTCCACATTGCAAGGTGCAATTCTGAAATTTTTTGCTTTTTCCTGCTAATCCTAGCATGATAAAGAAGATTCAAAGAGAGTGAGATGCCAGCTCCTTTCATTCAGTCAGTAGCTTCAAACATTTCTGGACGTTTTTCAATGGCAAAAGTCAATGAATATTGTAAATGCACAAACAGTAATATCTCCACATTGCAAGGTGCAATTCTGAAATTTTTTGCTTTTTCCTGCTAATCCTAGCATGATAAAGAAGATTCAAAGAGAGTGAGATGCCAGCTCCTTTCATTCAGTCAGTAGCTTCAAACATTTCTGGTATATGAAAAACATGTTTTTCAATGGCAAAAATCAATGAATATTGTAAATGCACAAACAGTAATATCTCCACATTGCAAGGTGCAATTCTGAAATTTTTTGCTTTTTCCTGTTAATCCTAGCATGATAAAGAAGATTCAAAGAGAGTGAGATGCCAGCTCCTTTCATTCAGTCAGTAGCTTCAAACATTTCTGGTATATGAAAAACATGTTATTCAATGGCAAAAATCAATGAATATTGTAAATGCACAAACAGTAATATCTCCACATTGCAAGGTGCAATTCTGAAATTTTTTGCTTTTTCCTGTTAATCCTAGCATGATAAAGAATATTCAAAGAGAGTGAGATGCCAGCTCCTTTCATTCAGTCAGTAGCTTCAAACATTTCTGGTATATGAAAAACATGTTTTTCAATGGCAAAAATCAATGAATATTGTAAATGCACAAACAGTAATATCTCCACATTGCAAGGTGCAATTCTGAAATTTTTTGCTTTTTCCTGCTAATCCTAGCATGATAAAGAAGATTCAAAGAGAGTGAGATGCCAGCTCCTTTCATTCAGTCAGTAGCTTCAAACATTTCTGGTATATGAAAAACATGTTTTTCAATGGCAAAAATCAATGAATATTGTAAATGCACAAACAGTAATATCTCCACATTGCAAGGTGCAATTCTGAAATTTTTTGCTTTTTCCTGCTAATCCTAGCATGATAAAGAAGATTCAAAGAGAGTGAGATGCCAGCTCCTTTCATTCAGTCAGTAGCTTCAAACATTTCTGGACGTTTTTCAATGGCAAAAATCAATGAATATTGTAAATGCACAAACAGTAATATCTCCACATTGCAAGGTGCAATTCTGAAATTTTTTGCTTTTTCCTGTTAATCCTAGCATGATAAAGAAGATTCAAAGAGAGTGAGATGCCAGCTCCTTTCATTCAGTCAGTAGCTTCAAACATTTCTGGTATATGAAAAACATGTTTTTCAATGGCAAAAATCAATGAATATTGTAAATGCACAAACAGTAATATCTCCACATTGCAAGGTGCAATTCTGAAATTTTTTGCTTTTTCCTGCTAATCCTAGCATGATAAAGAAGATTCAAAGAGAGTGAGATGCCAGCTCCTTTCATTCAGTCAGTAGCTTCAAACATTTCTGGACGTTTTTCAATGGCAAAAATCAATGAATATTGTAAATGCACAAACAGTAATATCTCCACATTGCAAGGTGCAATTCTGAAATTTTTTGCTTTTTCCTGTTAATCCTAGCATGATAAAGAAGATTCAAAGAGAGTGAGATGCCAGTTCCTTTCATTCAGTCAGTAGCTTCAAACATTTCTGGTATATGAAAAACATGTTTTTCAAGGGCAAAAATCAATGAATATTGTAAATGCACAAACAGTAATATCTCCACATTGCAAGGTGCAATTCTGAAATTTTTTGCTTTTTCCTGCTAATCCTAGCATGATAAAGAAGATTCAAAGAGAGTGAGATGCAAGCTCCTTTCATTCAGTCAGTAGCTTCAAACATTTCTGGTGTATGAAAAACATGTTTTTCAATGGCAAAAATCAATGAATATTGTAAATGCACTAACAGTAATATCTCCACATTGCAAGGTGCAATTCTGAATTTCTTTGCTTTTTCCTGCTAATCCTAGCATGATAAAGAAGATTCAAAGAGTGAGATGCCAGCTCCTTTCATTCAGTCAGTAGCTTCAAACATTTCTGGACGTTTTTCAATGGCAAAAATCAATGAATATTGTAAATGCACAAACAGTAATATCTCCACATTGCAAGGTGCAATTCTGAAATTTTTTGCTTTTTCCTGCTAATCCTAGCATGATAAAGAAGATTCAAAGAGAGTGAGATGCCAGCTCCTTTCATTCAGTCAGTAGCTTCAAACATTTCTGGATGCTTTTCAATGGCAAAAATCAATGAATATTGTAAATGCACAAACAGAAATATCTCCACATTGCAGGGTGCAATTCTGAAATTTTTTGCTTTTTCCTGCTAATCCTAGCATGATAAAGAAGATTCAAAGAGAGTGAGATGCCAGCGCCTTTCATTCAGTCAGTAGATTCAAACATTTCTGGTATATGAATAACATGATGTTTTTCAATGGCAAAAATCAATGAATATTGTAAATGCACAAACAGTAATATCTCCACATTGCAAGGTGCAATTCTGAAATTTTTTGCTTTTTCCTGCTAATCCTAGCATGATAAAGAAGATTCAAAGAGAGTGAGATGCCAGCTACTTTCATTCAGTCAGTAGCTTCAAACATTTCTGGACGTTTTTCAATGGCAAAAATCAATGAATATTGTAAATGCACAAACAGTAATAACTCCACATTGCAAGGTGCAATTCTGAAATTTTTTGCTTTTTCCTGCTAATCCTAGCATGATAAAGAAGATTCAAAGAGAGTAAGATGCCAGCTCCTTTCATTCAGTCAGTAGCTTCAAACATTTCTGGACGTTTTTCAATGGCAAAAATCAATGAATATTGTAAATGCACAAACAGTAATATCTCCACATTGCAAGGTGCAATTCTGAAATTTTTTGCTTTTTCCTGCTAATCCTAGCATGATAAAGAAGATTCAAAGAGAGTGAGATGCCAGCTCCTTTCATTCAGTCAGTAGCTTCAAACATTTCTGGATGCTTTTCAATGGCAAAAATCAATGAATATTGTAAATGCACAAACAGTAATATCTCCACATTGCAGGGTGCAATTCTGAAATTTTTTGCTTTTTCCTGCTAATCCTAGCATGATAAAGAAGATTCAAAGAGAGTGAGATGCCAGCTCCTTTCATTCAGTCAGTAGATTCAAACATTTCTGGTATATGAATAACATGATGTTTTTCAATGGCAAAAATCAATGAATATTGTAAATGCACAAACAGTAATATCTCCACATTGCAAGGTGCAATTCTGAAATTTTTTGCTTTTTCCTGCTAATCCTAGCATGATAAAGAAGATTCAAAGAGAGTGAGATGCCAGCTCCTTTCATTCAGTCAGTAGCTTCAAACATTTCTGGACGTTTTTCAATGGCAAAAATCAATGAATATTGTAAATGCACAAACAGTAATAACTCCACATTGCAAGGTGCAATTCTGAAATTTTTTGCTTTTTCCTGCTAATCCTAGCATGATAAAGAAGATTCAAAGAGAGTGAGATGCCAGCTCCTTTCATTCAGTCAGTAGCTTCAAACATTTCTGGACGTTTTTCAATGGCAAAAATCAATGAATATTGTAAATGCACAAACAGTAATATCTCCACATTGCAAGGTGCAATTCTGAAATTTTTTGCTTTTTCCTGCTAATCCTAGCATGATAAAGAAGATTCAAAGAGAGTGAGATGCCAGCTCCTTTCATTCAGTCAGTAGCTTCAAACATTTCTGGTATATGAATAACATGATGTTTTTCAATGGCAAAAATCAATGAATATTGTAAATGCACAAACAGTAATATCTCCACATTGCAAGGTGCAATTCTGAAATTTTTTGCTTTTTCCTGCTAATCCTAGCATGATAAAGAAGATTCAAAGAGAGTGAGATGCCAGCTCCTTTCATTCAGTCAGTAGCTTCAAACATTTCTGGACGTTTTTCAATGGCAAAAATCAATGAATATTGTAAATGCACAAACAGTAATAACTCCACATTGCAAGGTGCAATTCTGAAATTTTTTGCTTTTTCCTGCTAATCCTAGCATGATAAAGAAGATTCAAAGAGAGTGAGATGCCAGCTCCTTTCATTCAGTCAGTAGCTTCAAACATTTCTGGACGTTTTTCAATGGCAAAAATCAATGAATATTGTAATTGCACAAACAATAATATCTCCACAGTGCAAGGTGCAATTCTGAAATTTTTTGCTTTTTCCTGCTAATCCTAGCATGATAAAGAAGATTCAAAGAGAGTGAGATGCCAGCTCCTTTCATTCAGTCAGTAGCTTCAAACATTTCTGGTATATGAATAACATGATGTTTTTCAATGGCAAAAATCAATGAATATTGTAAATGCACTAACAGTAATATCTCCACATTGCAAGGTGCAATTCTGAATTTTTTTGCTTTTTCCTGCTAATCCTAGCATGATAAAGAAGATTCAAAGAGTGAGATGCCAGCTCCTTTCATTCAGTCAGTAGCTTCAAACATTTCTGGACGTTTTTCAATGGCAAAAATCAATGAATATTGCAAATGCACAAACAGTAATATCTCCACATTGCAAGGTGCAATTCTGAAATTTTTTGCTTTTTCCTGCTAATCCTAGCATGATAAAGAAGATTCAAAGAGAGTGAGATGCCAGCTCCTTTCATTCAGTCAGTAGCTTCAAACATTTCTGGATGCTTTTCAATGGCAAAAATCAATGAATATTGTAAATGCACAAACAGTAATATCTCCACATTGCAGGGTGCAATTCTGAAATTTTTTGCTTTTTCCTGCTAATCCTAGCATGATAAAGAAGATTCAAAGAGAGTGAGATGCCAGCTCCTTTCATTCAGTCAGTAGCTTCAAACATTTCTGGACGTTTTTCAATGGCAAAAATCAATGAATATTGTAAATGCACAAACAGTAATATCTCCACATTGCAAGGTGCAATTCTGAAATTTTTTGCTTTTTCCTGCTAATCCTAGCATGATAAAGAAGATTCAAAGAGAGTGAGATGCCAGCTCCTTTCATTCAGTCAGTAGCTTCAAACATTTCTGGACGTTTTTCAATGGCAAAAATCAATGAATATTGTAAATGCACAAACAGTAATATCTCCACATTGCACGGTGCAATTCTGAAATTTTTAGCTTTTTCCTGTTAATCCTAGCATGATAAAGAAGATTCAAAGAGAGTGAGATGCCAGCTCCTTTCATTCAGTCAGTAGCTTCAAACATTTCTGGACGTTTTTCAATGGCAAAAATCAATGAATATTGTAAATGCACAAACAGTAATATCTCCACATTGCACGGTGCAATTCTGAAATTTTTAGCTTTTTCCTGTTAATCCTAGCATGATAAAGAAGATTCAAAGAGAGTGAGATGCCAGCTCCTTTCATTCAGTCAGTAGCTTCAAACATTTCTGGATGCTTTTCAATGGCAAAAATCAATGAATATTGTAAATGCACAAACAGTAATATCTCCACATTGCAGGGTGCAATTCTGAAATTTTTTGCTTTTTCCTGCTAATCCTAGCATGATAAAGAAGATTCAAAGAGAGTGAGATGCCAGCTCCTTTCATTCAGTCAGTAGATTCAAACATTTCTGGTATATGAATAACATGATGTTTTTCAATGGCAAAAATCAATGAATATTGTAAATGCACAAACAGTAATATCTCCACATTGCAAGGTGCAATTCTGAAATTTTTTGCTTTTTCCTGCTAATCCTAGCATGATAAAGAAGATTCAAAGAGAGTGAGATGCCAGCTCCTTTCATTCAGTCAGTAGCTTCAAACATTTCTGGACGTTTTTCAATGGCAAAAATCAATGAATATTGTAAATGCACAAACAGTAATAACTCCACATTGCAAGGTGCAATTCTGAAATTTTTTGCTTTTTCCTGCTAATCCTAGCATGATAAAGAAGATTCAAAGAGAGTGAGATGCCAGCTCCTTTCATTCAGTCAGTAGCTTCAAACATTTCTGGACGTTTTTCAATGGCAAAAATCAATGAATATTGTAAATGCACAAACAGTAATATCTCCACATTGCAAGGTGCAATTCTGAAATTTTTTGCTTTTTCCTGCTAATCCTAGCATGATAAAGAAGATTCAAAGAGAGTGAGATGCCAGCTCCTTTCATTCAGTCAGTAGCTTCAAACATTTCTGGTATATGAATAACATGATGTTTTTCAATGGCAAAAATCAATGAATATTGTAAATGCACAAACAGTAATATCTCCACATTGCAAGGTGCAATTCTGAAATTTTTTGCTTTTTCCTGCTAATCCTAGCATGATAAAGAAGATTCAAAGAGAGTGAGATGCCAGCTCCTTTCATTCAGTCAGTAGCTTCAAACATTTCTGGACGTTTTTCAATGGCAAAAATCAATGAATATTGTAAATGCACAAACAGTAATAACTCCACATTGCAAGGTGCAATTCTGAAATTTTTTGCTTTTTCCTGCTAATCCTAGCATGATAAAGAAGATTCAAAGAGAGTGAGATGCCAGCTCCTTTCATTCAGTCAGTAGCTTCAAACATTTCTGGACGTTTTTCAATGGCAAAAATCAATGAATATTGTAATTGCACAAACAATAATATCTCCACAGTGCAAGGTGCAATTCTGAAATTTTTTGCTTTTTCCTGCTAATCCTAGCATGATAAAGAAGATTCAAAGAGAGTGAGATGCCAGCTCCTTTCATTCAGTCAGTAGCTTCAAACATTTCTGGTATATGAATAACATGATGTTTTTCAATGGCAAAAATCAATGAATATTGTAAATGCACTAACAGTAATATCTCCACATTGCAAGGTGCAATTCTGAATTTTTTTGCTTTTTCCTGCTAATCCTAGCATGATAAAGAAGATTCAAAGAGTGAGATGCCAGCTCCTTTCATTCAGTCAGTAGCTTCAAACATTTCTGGACGTTTTTCAATGGCAAAAATCAATGAATATTGCAAATGCACAAACAGTAATATCTCCACATTGCAAGGTGCAATTCTGAAATTTTTTGCTTTTTCCTGCTAATCCTAGCATGATAAAGAAGATTCAAAGAGAGTGAGATGCCAGCTCCTTTCATTCAGTCAGTAGCTTCAAACATTTCTGGATGCTTTTCAATGGCAAAAATCAATGAATATTGTAAATGCACAAACAGTAATATCTCCACATTGCAGGGTGCAATTCTGAAATTTTTTGCTTTTTCCTGCTAATCCTAGCATGATAAAGAAGATTCAAAGAGAGTGAGATGCCAGCTCCTTTCATTCAGTCAGTAGCTTCAAACATTTCTGGATGCTTTTCAATGGCAAAAATCAATGAATATTGTAAATGCACAAACAGTAATATCTCCACATTGCAGGGTGCAATACTGAAATTTTTTGCTTTTTCCTGCTAATCCTAGCATGATAAAGAAGATTCAAAGAGATTGAGATGCCAGCTCCTTTCATTCAGTCAGTAGCTTCAAACATTTCTGGACGTTTTTCAATGGCAAAAATCAATGAATATTGTAAATGCACAAACAGTAATATCTCCACATTGCAAGGTGCAATTCTGAAATTTTTTGCTTTTTCCTGCTAATCCTAGCATGATAAAGAAGATTCAAAGAGAGTGAGATGCCAGCTCCTTTCATTCAGTCAGTAGCTTCAAACATTTCTGGTATATGAATAACATGATGTTTTTCAATGGCAAAAATCAATGAATATTGTAAATGCACAAACAGTAATATCTCCACATTGCAAGGTGCAATTCTGAAATTTTTTGCTTTTTCCTGCTAATCCTAGCATGATAAAGAAGATTCAAAGAGAGTGAGATGCCAGCTCCTTTCATTCAGTCAGTAGCTTCAAACATTTCTGGACGTTTTTCAATGGCAAAAATCAATGAATATTGTAAATGCACAAACAGTAATAACTCCACATTGCAAGGTGCAATTCTGAAATGTTTTGCTTTTTCCTGCTAATCCTAGCATGATAAAGAAGATTCAAAGAGAGTGAGATGCCAGCTCCTTTCATTCAGTCAGTAGCTTCAAACATTTCTGGACGTTTTTCAATGGCTAAAATCAATGAATATTGTAAATGCACAAACAATAATATCTCCACATTGCAAGGTGCAATTCTGAAATTTTTTGCTTTTTCCTGCTAATCCTAGCATGATAAAGAAGATTCAAAGAGAGTGAGATGCCAGCTCCTTTCAATCAGTGAGTAGCTTCAAACATTTCTGGTATATGAATAACATGATGTTTTTCAATGGCAAAAATCAATGAATATTGTAAATGCACTAACAGTAATATCTCCACATTGCAGGTGCAATTCTGAATTTTTTTGCTTTTTCCTGCTAATCCTAGCATGATAAAGAAGATTCAAAGAGAGTGAGATGCCAGCTCCTTTCATTCAGTCAGTAGCTTCAAACATTTCTGGACGTTTTTCAATGGCAAAAATCAATGAATATTGTAAATGCACAAACAGTAATATCTCCACATTGCAAGGTGCAATTCTGAAATTTTTTGCTTTTTCCTGCTAATCCTAGCATGATAAAGAAGATTCAAAGAGAGTGAGATGCCAGCTCCTTTCATTCAGTCAGTAGCTTCAAACATTTCTGGATGCTTTTCAATGGCAAAAATCAATGAATATTGTAAATGCACAAACAGTAATATCTCCACATTGCAGGGTGCAATTCTGAAATTTTTTGCTTTTTCCTGCTAATCCTAGCATGATAAAGAAGATTCAAAGAGAGTGAGATGCCAGCTCCTTTCATTCAGTCAGTAGCTTCAAACATTTCTGGTATATGAATAACATGATGTTTTTCAATGGCAATAATCAATGAATATTGTAAATGCACAAACAGTAATATCTCCACATTGCAAGGTGCAATTCTGAAATTTTTTGCTTTTTCCTGCTAATCCTAGCATGATAAAGAAGATTCAAAGAGAGTGAGATGCCAGCTCCTTTCATTCAGTCAGTAGCTTCAAACATTTCTGGACGTTTTTCAATAGCAAAAATCAATGAATATTGTAAATGCACAAACAGTAATATCTCCACATTGCAAGGTGCAATTCTGAAATTTTTTGCTTTTTCCTGCTAATCCTAGCATGATAAAGAAGATTCAAAGAGAGTGAGATGCCAGCTCCTTTCATTCAGTCAGTAGCTTCAAACATTTCTGGACGTTTTTCAATGGCAAAAATCAATGAATATTGTAAATGCACAAACAGTAATATCTCCACATTGCAAGGTGCAATTCTGAAATTTTTTGCTTTTTCCTGCTAATCCTAGCATGATAAAGAAGATTCAAAGAGAGTGAGATGCAAGCTCCTTTCATTCAGTCAGTAGCTTCAAACATTTCTGGTATATGAATAACATGATGTTTTTCAATGGCAAAAATCAATGAATATTGTAAATGCACTAACAGTAATATCTCCACATTGCAAGGTGCAATTCTGAAATTTTTTGCTTTTTCCTGCTAATCCTAGCATGATAAAGAAGATTCAAAGAGAGTGAGATGCCAGCTCCTTTCATTCAGTCAGTAGCTTCAAACATTTCTGGACGCTTTTCAATGACAAAAATCAATGAATATTGTAAATGCACAAACAGTAATATCTCCACATTGCAAGGTGCAATTCTGAAATTTTTTGCTTTTTCCTGCTAATCCTAGCATGATAAAGAAGATTCAAAGAGAGTGAGATGCCAGCTCCTTTCATTCAGTCAGTAGCTTCAAACATTTCTGGACGCTTTTCAATGGCAAAAATCAATGAATATTGTAAATGCACAAACAGTAATATCTCCACATTGCAGGGTGCAATTCTGAAATTTTTTGCTTTTTCCTGCTAATCCTAGCATGATAAAGAAGATTCAAAGAGAGTGAGATGCCAGCTCCTTTCATTCAGTCAGTAGCTTTATCATGCTAAGAGGAGCAGGAAAAAGCAAAAAATTTCAGAATTGCACCTTGCAATGCGGAGAAATTACTGTTTGTGCATTTACAATATTCATTGATTTTTGCCATTGAAAAACGTCCAGAAATGATTGAAGCTACTGACTGAATGAAAGGAGCTGGCATCTCACTCTCTTTGAATCTTGTTTATCATGCTAAGAGGAGCAGGAAAAAGCAAAAAATTTCAGAATTGCACCTTGCAATGCGGAGAAATTACTGTGTGTGCATTACAATATTCATTGATTTTTGCCATTGAAAAACGTCCAGAAATGATTGAAGCTACTGACTGAACGAAAGGAGCTGGCATCTCACTCTCTTTGAATCTTCTTTATCATGCTAAGAGGAGCAAGAAAAAGCAAAAAATTTCAGAATTGCACCTTGCAATGCGGAGAAATTACTGTTTGTGCATTTACAATATTCATTGATTTTTGCCATTGAAAAACGTCCAGAAATGATTGAAGCTACTGACTGAATGAAAGGAGCTGGCATCTCACTCTCTTTGAATCTTCTTTATCATGCTAAGAGGAGCAGGAAAAAGCAAAAAATTTCAGAATTGCACCTTGCAATGCGGAGAAATTACTGTTTGTGCAATTACAATATTCATTGATTTTTGCCATTGAAAAACATCATGTTATTCATATACCAGAAATGTTTGAAGCTACTGACTGAATGAAAGGAGCTGACATCTCACTCTCTTTGAATTTTCTTTATCATGCTAAGAGGAGCAGGAAAAAGCAAAAAATTTCAGAATTGCACCTTGCAATGCGGAGAAATTACTGTTTGTGCATTTACAATATTCATTGATTTTTGCCATTGAAAAACGTCCAGAAATGATTGAAGCTACTGACTGAATGAAAGGAGCTGGCATCTCACTCTCTTTGAATCTTCTTTATCATGCTAAGAGGAGCAGGAAAAAGCAAAAAATTTCAGAATTGCACCTTGCAATGCGGAGAAATTACTGTTTGTGCATTTACAATATTCATTGATTTTTGCCATTGAAAAACATCATGTTATTCATATACCAGAAATGTTTGAAGCTACTGACTGAATGAAAGGAGCTGGCATCTCACTCTCTTTGAATCTTCTTTATCATGCTAAGAGGAGCAGGAAAAAGCAAAAAATTTCAGAATTGCACCTTGCAATGCAGAGAAATTACTGTTTGTGCATTTACAATATTCATTGATTTTTGCCATTGAAAAACGTCCAGAAATGATTGAAGCTACTGACTGAATGAAAGGAGCTGGCATCTCACTCTCTTTGAATCTTCTTTATCATGCTAAGAGGAGCAGGAAAAAGCAAAAAATTTCAGAATTGCACCTTGCAATGCGGAGAAATTACTGTTTGTGCATTTACAATATTCATTGATTTTTGCCATTGAAAAACATCATGTTATTCATATACCAGAAATGTTTGAAGCTACTGACTGAATGAAAGGAGCTGACATCTCACGCTCTTTGAATCTTCTTTATCATGCTAAGAGGAGCAGGAAAAAGCAAAAAATTTCAGAATTGCACCTTGCAATGCGGAGAAATTACTGTTTGTGCATTTACAATATTCATTGATTTTTGCCATTGAAAAACGTCCAGAAATGATTGAAGCTACTGACTGAATGAAAGGAGCTGGCATCTCACTCTCTTTGAATCTTCTTTATCATGCTAAGAGGAGCAGGAAAAAGCAAAAAATTTCAGAATTGCACCTTGCAATGCGGAGAAATTACTGTTTGTGCATTTACAATATTCATTGATTTTTGCCATTGAAAAACATCATGTTATTCATATACCAGAAATGTTTGAAGCTACTGACTGAATGAAAGGAGCTGGCATCTCACTCTCTTTGAATCTTCTTTATCATGCTAAGAGGAGCAGGAAAAAGCAAAAAATTTCAGAATTGCACCTTGCAATGCGGAGAAATTACTGTTTGTGCATTTACAATATTCATTGATTTTTGCCATTGAAAAACATCATGTTATTCATATACCAGAAATGTTTGAAGCTACTGACTGAATGAAAGGAGCTGGCATCTCACTCTCTTTGAATCTTCTTTATCATGCTAAGAGGAGCAGGAAAAAGCAAAAAATTTCAGAATTGCACCTTGCAATGCGGAGAAATTACTGTTTGTGCATTTACAATATTCATTGATTTTTGCCATTGAAAAACGTCCAGAAATGATTGAAGCTACTGACTGAATGAAAGGAGCTGGCATCTCACTCTCTTTGAATCTTCTTTATCATGCTAAGAGGAGCAGGAAAAAGCAAAACATTTCAGAATTGCACCTTGCAATGCGGAGAAATTACTGTTTGTGCATTTACAATATTCATTGATTTTTGCCATTGAAAAACGTCCAGAAATGATTGAAGCTACTGACTGAATGAAAGGAGCTGGCATCTCACTCTCTTTGAATCTTCTTTATCATGCTAAGAGGAGCAGGAAAAAGCAAAAAATTTCAGAATTGCACCTTGCAATGCGGAGAAATTACTGTTTGTGCATTTACAATATTCATTGATTTTTGCCATTGAAAAACATCATGTTATTCATATACCAGAAATGTTTGAAGCTACTGACTGAATGAAAGGAGCTGGCATCTCACTCTCTTTGAATCTTCTTTATCATGCTAAGAGGAGCAGGAAAAAGCAAAAAATTTCAGAATTGCACCTTGCAATGCGGAGAAATTACTGTTTGTGCATTTACAATATTCATTGATTTTTGCCATTGAAAAACGTCCAGAAATGATTGAAGCTACTGACTGAATGAAAGGAGCTGGCATCTCACTCTCTTTGAATCTTGTTTATCATGCTAAGAGGAGCAGGAAAAAGCAAAAAATTTCAGAATTGCACCTTGCAATGCGGAGAAATTACTGTTTGTGCATTTACAATATTCATTGATTTTTGCCATTGAAAAACATCATGTTATTCATATACCAGAAATGATTGAAGCTACTGACTGAATGAAAGGAGCTGGCATCTCACTCTCTTTGAATCTTCTTTATCATGCTAAGAGGAGCAGGAAAAAGTAAAAAATTTCAGAATTGCACCTTGCAATGCGGAGAAATTACTGTTTGTGCATTTATAATATTCAATGATTTTTGCCATTGAAAAACGTCCAGAAATGATTGAAGCTACTGACTGAACGAAAGGAGCTGGCATCTCACTCTCTTTGAATCTTCTTTATCATGCTAAGAGGAGCAGGAAAAAGCAAAAAATTTCAGAATTGCACCTTGCAATGCGGAGAAATTCCTGTTTGTGCATTTACAATATTCATTGATTTTTGCCATTGAAAAACGTCCAGAAATGATTGAAGCTACTGACTGAATGAAAGGAGCTGGCATCTCACTCTCTTTGAATCTTCTTTATCATGCTAAGAGGAGCAGGAAAAAGCAAAAAATTTCAGAATTGCACCTTGCAATGCGGAGAAATTACTGTTTGTGCATTTACAATATTCATTGATTTTTGCCATTGAAAAACATCATGTTATTCATATACCAGAAATGTTTGAAGCTACTGACTGAATGAAAGGAGCTGACATCTCACGCTCTTTGAATCTTCTTTATCATGCTAAGAGGAGCAGGAAAAAGCAAAAAATTTCAGAATTGCACCTTGCAATGCGGAGAAATTACTGTTTGTGCATTTACAATATTCATTGATTTTTGCCATTGAAAAACGTCCAGAATTGATTGAAGCTACTGACTGAATGAAAGGAGCTGGCATCTCACTCTCTTTGAATCTTCTTTATCATGCTAAGAGGAGCAGGAAAAAGCAAAAAATTTCAGAATTGCACCTTGCAATGCGGAGAAATTACTGTTTGTGCATTTACAATATTCATTGATTTTTGCCATTGAAAAACATCATGTTATTCATATACCAGAAATGTTTGAAGCTACTGACTGAATGAAAGGAGCTGGCATCTCACTCTCTTTGAATCTTCTTTATCATGCTAAGAGGAGCAGGAAAAAGCAAAAAATTTCAGAATTGCACCTTGCAATGCGGAGAAATTACTGTTTGTGCATTTACAATATTCATTGATTTTTGCCATTGAAAAACGTCCTGAAATGATTGAAGCTACTGACTGAATGAAAGGAGCTGGCATCTCACTCTCTTTGAATCTTCTTTATCATGCTAAGAGGAGCAGGAAAAAGCAAAAAATTTCAGAATTGCACCTTGCAATGCGGAGAAATTACTGTTTGTGCATTTACAATATTCATTGATTTTTGCCATTGAAAAACGTCCTGAAATTATTGAAGCTACTGACTGAATGAAAGGAGCTGGCATCTCACTCTCTTTGAATCTTCTTTATCATGCTAAGAGGAGCAGGAAAAAGCAAAAAATTTCAGAATTGCACCTTGCAATGCGGAGAAATTACTGTTTGTGCATTTACAATATTCATTGATTTTTGCCATTGAAAAACATGTTATTCATATACCAGAAATGTTTGAAGCTACTGACTGAATGAAAGGAGCTGGCACCTCACTCTCTTTGAATCTTCTTTATCATGCTAAGAGGAGCAGGAAAAAGCAAAAAATTTCAGAATTGCACCTTGCAATGTGGAGAAATTACTGTTTGTGCATTTACAATATTCATTGATTTTTACCATTGAAAAACGTCCAGAAATTATTGAAGCTACTGACTGAATGAAAGTAGCTGGCATCTCACTCTCTTTGAATCTTCTTTATCATGCTAAGACGAGCAGGAAAAAGCAAAAAATTTCAGACTTGCACCTTGCAATGCGGAGAAATTACTGTTTGTGCATTTACAATATTCATTGATTTTTGCCATTGAAAAACATCATGTTATTCATATACCAGAAATGTTTGAAGCTACTGACTGAATGAAAGGAGCTGGCATCTCACTCTCTTTGAATCTTCTTTATCATGCTAAGAGGAGCAGGAAAAAGCAAAAAATTTCAGAATTGCACCTTGCAATGCGGAGAAATTACTATTTGTGCATTTACAATATTCATTGATTTTTGCCATTGAAAAACGTCCAGAAATGATTGAAGCTACTGACTGAATGAAAGGAGCTGGCATCTCACTCTCTTTGAATCTTCTTTATCATGCTAAGAGGAGCAGGAAAAAGCAAAAAATTTCAGAATTGCACCTTGCAATGCGGAGAAATTACTGTTTGTGCATTTACAATATTCATTGATTTTTGCCATTGAAAAACGTCCAGAAATGATTGAAGCTACTGACTGAATGAAAGGAGCTGGCATCTCACTCTCTTTGAATCTTCTTTATCATGCTAAGAGGAGCAGGAAAAAGCAAAAAATTTCAGAATTGCACCTTGCAATGCGGAGAAATTACTGTTTGTGCATTTACAATATTCATTGATTTTTGCCATTGAAAAACATGTTATTCATATACCAGAAATGTTTGAAGCTACTGACTGAATGAAAGGAGCTGGCACCTCACTCTCTTTGAATCTTCTTTATCATGCTAAGAGGAGCGGGAAAAAGCAAAAAATTTCAGAATTGCACCTTGCAATGCGGAGAAATTACTGTTTGTGCATTTACAATATTCATTGATTTGTGCCATTGAAAAACGTCCAGAAATGATTGAAGGTACTGACTGAATGAAAGGAGCTGGCATCTCACTCTCTTTGAATCTTCTTTATCATGCTAAGAGGAGCAGGAAAAAGCAAAAAATTTCAGAATTGCACCTTGCAATGCGGAGAAATTACTGTTTGTGCATTTACAAAATTCATTGATTTTTGCCATTGAAAAACGTCCAGAAATGATTGAAGCTACTGACTGAATGAAAGGAGCTGGCATCTCACTCTCTTTGAATCTTCTTTATCATGCTAAGAGGAGCAGGAAAAAGCAAAAAATTTCAGAATTGCACCTTGCAATGCGGAGAAATTACAGTTTGTGCATTTACAATATTCATTGATTTTTGCCATTGAGAAACGTCCAGAAATGATTGAAGCTACTGACTGAATGAAAGGAGCTGGCATCTCACTCTCTTTGAATCTTTATCATGCTAAGAGGAGCAGGAAAAAGCAAAAATTTCAGAATTGCACCTTGCAATGCGGAGAAATTACTGTTTGTGCATTTACAATATTCATTGATTTTTGCCATTGAAAAACATCATGTTATTCATATACCAGAAATGTTTGAAGCTACTGACTGAATGAAAGGAGCTGGCATCTCACTCTCTTTGAATCTTCTTTATCATGCTAAGAGGAGCAGGAAAAAGCAAAAAATTTCAGAATTGCACCTTGCAATGTGGAGAAATTACTGTTTGTGCATTTACAATATTCATTGATTTTTACCATTGAAAAATGTCCAGAAATGATTGAAGCTACTGACTGAATGAAAGTAGCTGGCATCTCACTCTCTTTGAATCTTCTTTATCATGCTAAGAGGAGCAGGAAAAAGCAAAAAATTTCAGACTTGCACCTTGCAATGCGGAGAAATTACTGTTTGTGCATTTACAATATTCATTGATTTTTGCCATTGAAAAACATCATGTTATTCATATACCAGAAATGTTTGAAGCTACTGACTGAATGAAAGGAGCTGGCATCTCACTCTCTTTGAATCTTCTTTATCATGCTAAGAGGAGCAGGAAAAAGCAAAAAATTTCAGAATTGCACCTTGCAATGCGGAGAAATTACTGTTTGTGCATTTACAATATTCATTGATTTTTGCCATTGAAAAACATCATGTTATTCATATACCAGAAATGTTTGAAGCTACTGACTGAATGAAAGGAGCTGACATCTCACTCTCTTTGAATCTTCTTTATCATGCTAAGAGGAGCAGGAAAAAGCAAAAAATTTCAGAATTGCACCTTGCAATGCGGAGAAATTACTGTTTGTGCATTTACAATATTCATTGATTTTTGCCATTGAAAAACGTCCAGAAATGATTGAAGCTACTGACTGAATGAAAGGAGCTGGCATCTCACTCTCTTTGAATCATGCTAAGAGGAGCAGGAAAAAGCAAAAAATTTCAGAATTGCACCTTGCAATGCGGAGAAATTACTGTTTGTGCATTTACAATATTCATTGATTTTTGCCATTGAAAAACATCATGTTATTCATATACCAGAAATGTTTGAAGCTACTGACTGAATGAAAGGAGCTGGCATCTCACTCTCTTTGAATCTTCTTTATCATGCTAAGAGGAGCAGGAAAAAGCAAAAAATTTTAGAATTGCACCTTGCAATGTGGAGAAATTACTGTTTGTGCATTTACAATATTCATTGATTTTTACCATTGAAAAACGTCCAGAAATGATTGAAGCTACTGACTGAATGAAAGTAGCTGGCATCTCACTCTCTTTGAATCTTCTTTATCATGCTAAGAGGAGCAGGAAAAAGCAAAAAATTTCAGACTTGCACCTTGCAATGCGGAGAAATTACTGTTTGTGCATTTACAATATTCATTGATTTTTGCCATTGAAAAACATCATGTTATTCATATACCAGAAATGTTTGAAGCTACTGACTGAATGAAAGGAGCTGGCATCTCACTCTCTTTGAATCTTCTTTATCATGCTAAGAGGAGCAGGAAAAAGCAAAAAATTTCAGAATTGCACCTTGCAATGCGGAGAAATTACTGTTTGTGCATTTACAATATTCATTGATTTTTGCCATTGAAAAACGTCCAGAAATGATTGAAGCTACTGACTGAATGAAAGGAGCTGGCATCTCACTCTCTTTGAATCTTCTTTATCATGCTAAGAGGAGCAGGAAAAAGCAAAAAATTTCAGAATTGCGCCTTGCAATGCGGAGAAATTACTGTTTGTGCATTTACAATATTCATTGATTTTTGCCATTGAAAAACGTCCAGAAATGATTGAAGCTACTGACTGAATGAAAGGAGCTGGCATCTCACTCTCTTTGAATCTTCTTTATCATGCTAAGAGGAGCAGGAAAAAGCAAAAAATTTCAGAATTGCACCTTGCAATGCGGAGAAATTACTGTTTGTGCATTTACAATATTCATTGATTTTTGCCATTGAAAAACATGTTATTCATATACCAGAAATGTTTGAAGCTACTGACTGAATGAAAGGAGCTGGCACCTCAATCTCTTTGAATCTTCTTTATCATGCTAAGAGGAGCGGGAAAAAGCAAAAAATTTCAGAATTGCACCTTGCAATGCGGAGAAATTACTGTTTGTGCATTTACAATATTCATTGATTTTTGCCATTGAAAAACGTCCAGAAATGATTGAAGGTACTGACTGAATGAAAGGAGCTGGCATCTCACTCTCTTTGAATCTTCTTTATCATGCTAAGAGGAGCAGGAAAAAGCAAAAAATTTCAGAATTGCACCTTGCAATGTGGAGAAATTACTGTTTGTGCATTTACAATATTCATTGATTTTTACCATTGAAAAACGTCCAGAAATGATTGAAGCTACTGACTGAATGAAAGTAGCTGGCATCTCACTCTCTTTGAATCTTCTTTATCATGCTAAGAGGAGCAGGAAAAAGCAAAAAATTTCAGACTTGCACCTTGCAATGCGGAGAAATTACTGTTTGTGCATTTACAATATTCATTGATTTTTGCCATTGAAAAACATCATGTTATTCATATACCAGAAATGTTTGAAGCTACTGACTGAATGAAAGGAGCTGGCATCTCACTCTCTTTGAATCTTCTTTATCATGCTAAGAGGAGCAGGAAAAAGCAAAAAATTTCAGAATTGCACCTTGCAATGCGGAGAAATTACTGTTTGTGCATTTACAATATTCATTGATTTTTGCCATTGAAAAACATAATGTTATTCATATACCAGAAATGTTTGAAGCTACTGACTGAATGAAAGGAGCTGGCATCTCAATCTCTTTGAATCTTCTTTATCATGCTAAGAGGAGCATGAAAAAGCAAAAAATTTCAGAATTGCACCTTGCAATGTGGAGAAATTACTGTTTGTGCATTTACAATATTCATTGATTTTTACCATTGAAAAACGTCCAGAAATGATTGAAGCTACTGACTGAATGAAAGTAGCTGGCATCTCACTCTCTTTGAATCTTCTTTATCATGCTAAGAGGAGCAGGAAAAAGCAAAAAATTTCAGACTTGCACCTTGCAATGCGGAGAAATTACTGTTTGTGCATTTACAATATTCATTGATTTTTGCCATTGAAAAACATCATGTTATTCATATACCAGAAATGTTTGAAGCTACTGACTGAATGAAAGGAGCTGGCATCTCACTCTCTTTGAATCTTCTTTATCATGCTAAGAGGAGCTGAAAAAAGCAAAAAATTTCAGACTTGCACCTTGCAATGCGGAGAAATTACTGTTTGTGCATTTACAATATTCATTGATTTTTGCCATTGAAAAACATCATGTTATTCATATACCAGAAATGTTTGAAGCTACTGACTGAATGAAAGGAGCTGGCATCTCACTCTCTTTGAATATTCTTTATCATGCTAAGAGGAGCAGGAAAAAGCAAAAAATTTCAGAATTGCACCTTGCAATGCGGAGAAATTACTGTTTGTGCATTTACAATATTCATTGATTTTTGCCATTGAAAAACGTCCAGAAATGATTGAAGGTACTGACTGAATGAAAGGAGCTGGCATCTCACTCTCTTTGAATCTTCTTTATCATGCTAAGAGGAGCAGGAAAAAGCAAAAAATTTCAGAATTGCAACTTGCAATGCGGAGAAATTACTGTTTGTGCATTTACAATATTCATTGATTTTTGCCATTGAAAAATGTCCAGAAATGATTGAAGCTACTGACTGAATGAAAGGAGCTGGCATCTCACTCTCTTTGAATCTTCTTTATCATGCTAAGTGGAGCAGGAAAAAGCAAAAAATTTCAGAATTGCACCTTGCAATGCGGAGAAATTACAGTTTGTGCATTTACAATATTCATTCATTTTTGCCATTGAAAAACGTCCAGAAATGATTGAAGCTACTGACTGAATGAAAGGAGCTGGCATCTCACTCTCTTTGAATCTTCTTTATCATGCTAAGAGGAGCAGGAAAAAGCAAAAAATTTCAGAATTGCACCTTGCAATGCGGAGAAATTACTGTTTGTGCATTTACAATATTCGTTGATTTTTGCCATTGAAAAACGTCCAGAAATGATTGAAGCTACTGACTGAATGAAAGGAGCTGGCATCTCACTCTCTTTGAATCTTCTTTATCATGCTAAGAGGAGCAGGAAAAAGCAAAAAATTTCAGAATTGCACCTTGCAATGCGGAGAATTTACTGTTTGTGCATTTACAATATTCATTGATTTTTGCCATTGAAAAACATGTTATTCATATACCAGAAATGTTTGAAGCTCCTGACTGAATGAAAGGAGCTGGCACCTCACTCTCTTTGAATCTTCTTTATCATGCTAAGAGGAGCAGGAAAAAGCAAAAAATTTCAGAATTGCACCTTGCAATGCGGAGAAATTACTGTTTGTGCATTTACAATATTCATTGATTTTTGCCATTGAAAAACGTCCAGAAATGATTGAAGCTACTGACTGAATGAAAGGAGCTGGCATCTCACTCTCTTTGAATCTTCTTTATCATGCTAAGAGGAGCAGGAAAAAGCAAAAAATTTCAGAATTGCACCTTGCAATGCGGAGAAATTACTGTTTGTGCATTTACAATATTCATTGATTTTTGCCATTGAAAAATGTCCAGAAATGATTGAAGCTACTGACTGAATGAAAGGAGCTGGCATCTCACTCTCTTTGAATCTTCTTTATCATGCTAAGAGGAGCAGGAAAAAGCAAAAAATTTCAGAATTGCGCCTTGCAATGCGGAGAAATTACTGTTTGTGCATTTACAAAATTCATTGATTTTTGCCATTGAAAAACATCATGTTATTCATATACCAGAAATGATTGAAGCTACTGACTGAAGGAAAGGAGCTGGCATCTCACTCTCTTTGAATCTTCTTTATCATGCTAAGAGGAGCAGGAAAAAGCAAAAAATTTCAGAATTGCACCTTGCAATGCGGAGAATTTACTGTTTGTGCATTTACAATATTCATTGATTTTTGCCATTGAAAAACGTCCAGAAATGATTGAAGCTACTGACTGAATGAAAGGAGCTGGCATCTCACTCTCTTTGAATCTTCTTTATCATGCTAAGAGGAGCAGGAAAAAGCAAAAAATTTCAGAATTGCACCTTGCAATGCGGAGAAATTACAGTTTGTGCATTTACAATATTCATTGATTTTTGCCATTGAAAAACGTCCAGAAATGATTGAAGCTACTGACTGAATGAAAGGAGCTGGCATCTCACTCTCTTTGAATCTTCTTTATCATGCTAAGAGGAGCAGGAAAAAGCAAAAAATTTCAGAATTGCACCTTGCAATGCGGAGAAATTACAGTTTGTGCATTTACAATATTCGTTGATTTTTGCCATTGAAAAACGTCCAGAAATGATTGAAGCTACTGACTGAATGAAAGGAGCTGGCATCTCACTCTCTTTGAATCTTCTTTATCATGCTAAGAGGAGCAGGAAAAAGCAAAAAATTTCAGAAATGCACCTTGCAATGCGGAGAAATTACTGTTTGTGCATTTACAATATTCATTGATTTTTGCCATTGAAAAACATCATGTTATTCATATACCAGAAATGTTTGAAGCTACTGACTGAATGAAAGGAGCTGGCATCTCACTCTCTTTGAATCTTCTTTATCATGCTAAGAGGAGCAGGAAAAAGCAAAAAATTTCAGAATTGCACCTTGCAATGCGGAGAAATTACTGTTTGTGCATTTACAATATTCATTGATTTTTGCCATTGAAAAACGTCCAGAAATGATTGAAGGTACTGACTGAATGAAAGGAGCTGGCATCTCACTCTCTTTGAATCTTCTTTATCATGCTAAGAGGAGCAGGAAAAAGCAAAAAATTTCAGAATTGCAACTTGCAATGCGGAGAAATTACTGTTTGTGCATTTACAATATTCATTGATTTTTGCCATTGAAAAACGTCCAGAAATGATTGAAGCTACTGACTGAATGAAAGGAGCTGGCATCTCACTCTCTTTGAATCTTCTTTATCATGCTAAGTGGAGCAGGAAAAAGCAAAAAATTTCAGAATTGCACCTTGCAATGCGGAGAAATTACAGTTTGTGCATTTACAATATTCATTGATTTTTGCCATTGAAAAACGTCCAGAAATGATTGAAGCTACTGACTGAATGAAAGGAGCTGGCATCTCACTCTCTTTGAATCTTCTTTATCATGCTAAGAGGAGCAGGAAAAAGCAAAAAATTTCAGAATTGCACCTTGCAATGCGGAGAAATTACTGTTTGTGCATTTACAATATTCGTTGATTTTTGCCATTGAAAAACGTCCAGAAATGATTGAAGCTACTGACTGAATGAAAGGAGCTGGCATCTCACTCTCTTTGAATCTTCTTTATCATGCTAAGAGGAGCAGGAAAAAGCAAAAAATTTCAGAATTGCACCTTGCAATGCGGAGAAATTACAGTTTGTGCATTTACAATATTCATTGATTTTTGCCATTGAAAAACGTCCAGAAATGATTGAAGCTACTGACTGAATGAAAGGAGCTGGCATCTCACTCTCTTTGAATCTTCTTTATCATGCTAAGAGGAGCAGGAAAAAGCAAAAAATTTCAGAATTGCACCTTGCAATGCGGAGAATTTACTGTTTGTGCATTTACAATATTCATTGATTTTTGCCTTTGAAAAACATGTTATTCATATACCAGAAATGTTTGAAGCTCCTGACTGAATGAAAGGAGCTGGCACCTCACTCTCTTTGAATCTTCTTTATCATGCTAAGAGGAGCAGGAAAAAGCAAAAAATTTCAGAATTGCACCTTGCAATGCGGAGAAATTACTGTTTGTGCATTTACAATATTCATTGATTTTTGCCATTGAAAAACGTCCAGAAATGATTGAAGCTACTGACTGAATGAAAGGAGCTGGCATCTCACTCTCTTTGAATCTTCTTTATCATGCTAAGAGGAACAGGAAAAAGCAAAAAATTTCAGAATTGCACCTTGCAATGCGGAGAAATTACTGTTTGTACATTTACAATATTCATTGATTTTTGCCATTGAAAAATGTCCAGAAATGATTGAAGCTACTGACTGAATGAAAGGAGCTGGCATCTCACTCTCTTTGAATCTTCTTTATCATGCTAAGAGGAGCAGGAAAAAGCAAAAAATTTCAGAATTGCGCCTTGCAATGCGGAGAAATTACTGTTTGTGCATTTACAAAATTCATTGATTTTTGCCATTGAAAAACATCATGTTATTCATATACCAGAAATTATTGAAGCTACTGACTGAAGGAAAGGAGCTGGCATCTCACTCTCTTTGAATCTTCTTTATCATGCTAAGAGGAGCAGGAAAAAGCAAAAAATTTCAGAATTGCACCTTGCAATGCGGAGAATTTACTGTTTGTGCATTTACAATATTCATTGATTTTTGCCATTGAAAAACGTCCAGAAATGATTGAAGCTACTGACTGAATGAAAGGAGCTGGCATCTCACTCTCTTTGAATCTTCTTTATCATGCTAAGAGGAGCAGGAAAAAGCAAAAAATTTCAGAATTGCACCTTGCAATGCGGAGAAATTACAGTTTGTGCATTTACAATATTCATTGATTTTTGCCATTGAAAAACGTCCAGAAATGATTGAAGCTACTGACTGAATGAAAGGAGCTGGCATCTCACTCTCTTTGAATCTTCTTTATCATGCTAAGAGGAGCAGGAAAAAGCAAAAAATTTCAGAATTGCACCTTGCAATGCGGAGAAATTACTGTTTGTGAATTTACAATATTCGTTGATTTTTGCCATTGAAAAACGTCCAGAAATGATTGAAGCTACTGACTGAATGAAAGGAGCTGGCATCTCACTCTCTTTGAATCTTCTTTATCATGCTAAGAGGAGCAGGAAAAAGCAAAAAATTTCAGAATTGCACCTTGCAATGCGGAGAAATTACAGTTTGTGCATTTACAATATTCATTGATTTTTGCCATTGAAAAACGTCCAGAAATGATTGAAGCTACTGACTGAATGAAAGGAGCTGGCATCTCACTCTCTTTGAATCTTCTTTATCATGCTAAGAGGAGCAGGAAAAAGCAAAAAATTTCAGAATTGCACCTTGCAATGCGGAGAAATTACTGTTTGTGCATTTACAATATTCATTGATTTTTGCCATTGAAAAACATGTTATTCATATACCAGAAATGTTTGAAGCTCCTGACTGAATGAAAGGAGCTGGCACCTCACTCTCTTTGAATCTTCTTTATCATGCTAAGAGGAGCAGGAAAAAGCAAAAAATTTCAGAATTGCACCTTGCAATGCGGAGAAATTACTGTTTGTGCATTTACAATATTCATTGATTTTTGCCATTGAAAAACGTCCAGAAATGATTGTAGCTACTGACTGAATGAAAGGAGCTGGCATCTCACTCTCCTTGAATCTTCTTTATCATGCTAAGAGGAGCAGGAAAAAGCAAAAAATTTCAGAATTGCACCTTGCAATGCGGAGAAATTACTGTTTGTGCATTTACAATATTCATTGATTTTTGCCATTGAAAAATGTCCAGAAATGATTGAAGCTACTGACTGAATGAAAGGAGCTGGCATCTCACTCTCTTTGAATCTTCTTTATCATGCTAAGAGGAGCAGGAAAAAGCAAAAAATTTCAGAATTACACCTTGCAATGCGGAGAAATTACTGTTTGTGCATTTACAATATTCGTTGATTTTTGCCATTGAAAAACGTCCAGAAATGATTGAAGCTACTGACTGAATGAAAGGAGCTGGCATCTCACTCTCTTTGAATCTTCTTTATCATGCTAAGAGGAGCAGGAAAAAGCAAAAAATTTCAGAATTGCACCTTGCAATGCGGAGAATTTACTGTTTGTGCATTTACAATATTCATTGATTTTTGCCATTGAAAAACATGTTATTCATATACCAGAAATGTTTGAAGCTCCTGACTGAATGAAAGGAGCTGGCACCTCACTCTCTTTGAATCTTCTTTATCATGCTAAGAGGAGCAGGAAAAAGCAAAAAATTTCAGAATTGCACCTTGCAATGCGGAGAAATTACTGTTTGTGCATTTACAATATTCATTGATTTTTGCCATTGAAAAACGTCCAGAAATGATTGAAGCTACTGACTGAATGAAAGGAGCTGGCATCTCACTCTCTTTGAATCTTCTTTATCATGCTAAGAGGAGCAGGAAAAAGCAAAAAATTTCAGAATTGCACCTTGCAATGCGGAGAAATTACTGTTTGTGCATTTACAATATTCATTGATTTTTGCCATTGAAAAACGTCCAGAAATGATTGAAGCTACTGACTGAATGAAAGGAGCTGGCATCTCACTCTCTTTGAATCTTCTTTATCATGCTAAGAGGAGCAGGAAAAAGCAAAAAATTTCAGAATTGCGCCTTGCAATGCGGAGAAATTACTGTTTGTGCATTTACAAAATTCATTGATTTTTGCCATTGAAAAACATCATGTTATTCATATACCAGAAATGATTGAAGCTACTGACTGAAGGAAAGGAGCTGGCATCTCACTCTCTTTGAATCTTCTTTATCATGCTAAGAGGAGCAGGAAAAAGCAAAAAATTTCAGAATTGCACCTTGCAATGCGGAGAATTTACTGTTTGTGCATTTACAATATTCATTGATTTTTGCCATTGAAAAACGTCCAGAAATGATTGAAGCTACTGACTGAATGAAAGGAGCTGGCATCTCACTCTCTTTGAATCTTCTTTATCATGCTAAGAGGAGCAGGAAAAAGCAAAAAATTTCAGAATTGCACCTTGCAATGCGGAGAAATTACAGTTTGTGCATTTACAATATTCATTGATTTTTGCCATTGAAAAACGTCCAGAAATGATTGAAGCTACTGACTGAATGAAAGGAGCTGGCATCTCACTCTCTTTGAATCTTCTTTATCATGCTAAGAGGAGCAGGAAAAAGCAAAAAATTTCAGAATTGCACCTTGCAATGCGGAGAAATTACTGTTTGTGCATTTACAATATTCGTTGATTTTTGCCATTGAAAAACGTCCAGAAATGATTGAAGCTACTGACTGAATGAAAGGAGCTGGCATCTCACTCTCTTTGAATCTTCTTTATCATGCTAAGAGGAGCAGGAAAAAGCAAAAAATTTCAGAATTGCACCTTGCAATGCGGAGAAATTACTGTTTGTGCATTTACAATATTCATTGATTTTTGCCATTGAAAAACATCATGTTATTCATATACCAGAAATGTTTGAAGCTACTGACTGAATGAAAGGAGCTGGCATCTCACTCTCTTTGAATCTTCTTTATCATGCTAAGAGGAGCAGGAAAAAGCAAAAAATTTCAGAATTGCACCTTGCAATGCGGAGAAATTACTGTTTGTGCATTTACAATATTCATTGATTTTTGCCATTGAAAAACGTCCAGAAATGATTGAAGGTACTGACTGAATGAAAGGAGCTGGCATCTCACTCTCTTTGAATCTTCTTTATCATGCTAAGAGGAGCAGGAAAAAGCAAAAAATTTCAGAATTGCAACTTGCAATGCGGAGAAATTACTGTTTGTGCATTTACAATATTCATTGATTTTTGCCATTGAAAAACGTCCAGAAATGATTGAAGCTACTGACTGAATGAAAGGAGCTGGCATCTCACTCTCTTTGAATCTTCTTTATCATGCTAAGTGGAGCAGGAAAAAGCAAAAAATTTCAGAATTGCACCTTGCAATGCGGAGAAATTACAGTTTGTGCATTTACAATATTCATTGATTTTTGCCATTGAAAAACGTCCAGAAATGATTGAAGCTACTGACTGAATGAAAGGAGCTGGCATCTCACTCTCTTTGAATCTTCTTTATCATGCTAAGAGGAGCAGGAAAAAGCAAAAAATTTCAGAATTGCACCTTGCAATGCGGAGAAATTACTGTTTGTGCATTTACAATATTCGTTGATATTTGCCATTGAAAAACGTCCAGAAATGATTGAAGCTACTGACTGAATGAAAGGAGCTGGCATCTCACTCTCTTTGAGTCTTCTTTATCATGCTAAGAGGAGCAGGAAAAAGCAAAAAATTTCAGAATTGCACCTTGCAATGCGGAGAAATTACAGTTTGTGCATTTACAATATTCATTGATTTTTGCCATTGAAAAACGTCCAGAAATGATTGAAGCTACTGACTGAATGAAAGGAGCTGGCATCTCACTCTCTTTGAATCTTCTTTATCATGCTAAGAGGAGCAGGAAAAAGCAAAAAATTTCAGAATTGCACCTTGCAATGCGGAGAATTTACTGTTTGTGCATTTACAATATTCATTGATTTTTGCCATTGAAAAACATGTTATTCATATACCAGAAATATTTGAAGCTCCTGACTGAATGAAAGGAGCTAGCACCTCACTCTCTTTGAATCTTCTTTATCATGCTAAGAGGAGCAGGAAAAAGCAAAAAATTTCAGAATTGCACCTTGCAATGCGGAGAAATTACTGTTTGTGCATTTACAATATTCATTGATTTTTGCCATTGAAAAACGTCCAGAAATGATTGAAGCTACTGACTGAATGAAAGGAGCTGGCATCTCACTCTCTTTGAATCTTCTTTATCATTCTAAGAGGAGCAGGAAAAAGCAAAAAATTTCAGAATTGCACCTTGCAATGCGGAGAAATTACTGTTTGTACATTTACAATATTCATTGATTTTTGCCATTGAAAAATGTCCAGAAATGATTGAAGCTACTGACTGAATGAAAGGAGCTGGCATCTCACTCTCTTTGAATCTTCTTTATCATGCTAAGAGGAGCAGGAAAAAGCAAAAAATTTCAGAATTGCGCCTTGCAATGCGGAGAAATTACTGTTTGTGCATTTACAAAATTCATTGATTTTTGCCATTGAAAAACATCATGTTATTCATATACCAGAAATGATTGAAGCTACTGACTGAAGGAAAGGAGCTGGCATCTCACTCTCTTTGAATCTTCTTTATCATGCTAAGAGGAGCAGGAAAAAGCAAAAAATTTCAGAATTGCACCTTGCAATGCGGAGAATTTACTGTTTGTGCATTTACAATATTCATTGATTTTTGCCATTGAAAAACGTCCAGAAATGATTGAAGCTACTGACTGAATGAAAGGAGCTGGCATCTCACTCTCTTTGAATCTTCTTTATCATGCTAAGAGGAGCAGGAAAAAGCAAAAAATTTCAGAATTGCACCTTGCAATGCGGAGAAATTACAGTTTGTGCATTTACAATATTCATTGATTTTTGCCATTGAAAAACGTCCAGAAATGATTGAAGCTACTGACTGAATGAAAGGAGCTGGCATCTCACTCTCTTTGAATCTTCTTTATCATGCTAAGAGGAGCAGGAAAAAGCAAAAAATTTCAGAATTGCACCTTGCAATGCGGAGAAATTACTGTTTGTGAATTTACAATATTCGTTGATTTTTGCCATTGAAAAACGTCCAGAAATGATTGAAGCTACTGACTGAATGAAAGGAGCTGGCATCTCACTCTCTTTGAATCTTCTTTATCATGCTAAGAGGAGCAGGAAAAAGCAAAAAATTTCAGAATTGCACCTTGCAATGCGGAGAAATTACAGTTTGTGCATTTACAATATTCATTGATTTTTGCCATTGAAAAACATCCAGAAATGATTGAAGCTACTGACTGAATGAAAGGAGCTGGCATCTCACTCTCTTTGAATCTTCTTTATCATGCTAAGAGGAGCAGGAAAAAGCAAAAAATTTCAGAATTGCACCTTGCAATGCGGAGAAATTACTGTTTGTGCATTTACAATATTCATTGATTTTTGCCATTGAGAAACATGTTATTCATATACCAGAAATGTTTGAAGCTCCTGACTGAATGAAAGGAGCTGGCACCTCACTCTCTTTGAATCTTCTTTATCATGCTAAGAGGAGCAGGAAAAAGCAAAAAATTTCAGAATTGCACCTTGCAATGCTGAGAAATTACTGTTTGTGCATTTACAATATTCATTGATTTTTGCCATTGAAAAACGTCCAGAAATGATTGTAGCTACTGACTGAATGAAAGGAGCTGGCATCTCAATCTCCTTGAATCTTCTTTATCATGCTAAGAGGAGCAGGAAAAAGCAAAAAATTTCAGAATTGCACCTTGCAATGCGGAGAAATTACTGTTTATGCATTTACAATATTCATTGATTTTTGCCATTGAAAAATGTCCAGAAATGATTGAAGCTACTGACTGAATGAAAGGAGCTGGCATCTCACTCTCTTTGAATCTTCTTTATCATGCTAAGAGGAGCAGGAAAAAGCAAAAAATTTCAGAATTGCGCCTTGCAATGCGGAGAAATTACTGTTTGTGCATTTACAAAATTCATTGATTTTTGCCATTGAAAAACATCATGTTATTCATATACCAGAAATGATTGAAGCTACTGACTGAAGGAAAGGAGCTGGCATCTCACTCTCTTTGAATCTTCTTTATCATGCTAAGAGGAGCAGGAAAAAGCAAAAAATTTCAGAATTGCACCTTGCAATGCGGAGAATTTACTGTTTGTGCATTTACAATATTCATTGATTTTTGCCATTGAAAAACGTCCAGAAATGATTGAAGCTACTGACTGAATGAAAGGAGCTGGCATCTCACTCTCTTTGAATCTTCTTTATCATGCTAAGAGGAGCAGGAAAAAGCAAAAAATTTCAGAATTGCACCTTGCAATGCGGAGAAATTACAGTTTGTGCATTTACAATATTCATTGATTTTTGCCATTGAAAAACGTCCAGAAATGATTGAAGCTACTGACTGAATGAAAGGAGCTGGCATCTCACTCTCTTTGAATCTTCTTTATCATGCTAAGAGGAGCAGGAAAAAGCAAAAAATTTCAGAATTGCACCTTGCAATGCGGAGAAATTACTGTTTGTGCATTTACAATATTCGTTGATTTTTGCCATTGAAAAACGTCCAGAAATGATTGAAGCTACTGACTGAATGAAAGGAGCTGGCATCTCACTCTCTTTGAATCTTCTTTATCATGCTAAGAGGAGCAGGAAAAAGCAAAAAATTTCAGAATTGCACCTTGCAATGCGGAGAAATTACTGTTTGTGCATTTACAATATTCATTGATTTTTGCCATTGAAAAACATCATGTTATTCATATACCAGAAATGTTTGAAGCTACTGACTGAATGAAAGGAGCTGGCATCTCACTCTCTTTGAATCTTCTTTATCATGCTAAGAGGAGCAGGAAAAAGCAAAAAATTTCAGAATTGCACCTTGCAATGCGGAGAAATTACTGTTTGTGCATTTACAATATTCATTGATTTTTGCCATTGAAAAACGTCCAGAAATGATTGAAGGTACTGACTGAATGAAAGGAGCTGGCATCTCACTCTCTTTGAATCTTCTTTATCATGCTAAGAGGAGCAGGAAAAAGCAAAAAATTTCAGAATTGCAACTTGCAATGCGGAGAAATTACTGTTTGTGCATTTACAATATTCATTGATTTTTGCCATTGAAAAACGTCCAGAAATGATTGAAGCTACTGACTGAATGAAAGGAGCTGGCATCTCACTCTCTTTGAATCTTCTTTATCATGCTAAGTGGAGCAGGAAAAAGCAAAAAATTTCAGAATTGCACCTTGCAATGCGGAGAAATTACAGTTTGTGCATTTACAATATTCATTGATTTTTGCCATTGAAAAACGTCCAGAAATGATTGAAGCTACTGACTGAATGAAAGGAGCTGGCATCTCACTCTCTTTGAATCTTCTTTATCATGCTAAGAGGAGCAGGAAAAAGCAAAAAATTTCAGAATTGCACCTTGCAATGCGGAGAAATTACTGTTTGTGCATTTACAATATTCGTTGATTTTTGCCATTGAAAAACGTCCAGAAATGATTGAAGCTACTGACTGAATGAAAGGAGCTGGCATCTCACTCTCTTTGAATCTTCTTTATCATGCTAAGAGGAGCAGGAAAAAGCAAAAAATTTCAGAATTGCACCTTGCAATGCGGAGAAATTACAGTTTGTGCATTTACAATATTCATTGATTTTTGCCATTGAAAAACGTCCAGAAATGATTGAAGCTACTGACTGAATGAAAGGAGCTGGCATCTCACTCTCTTTGAATCTTCTTTATCATGCTAAGAGGAGCAGGAAAAAGCAAAAAATTTCAGAATTGCACCTTGCAATGCGGAGAATTTACTGTTTGTGCATTTACAATATTCATTGATTTTTGCCATTGAAAAACATGTTATTCATATACCAGAAATGTTTGAAGCTCCTGACTGAATGAAAGGAGCTGGCACCTCACTCTCTTTGAATCTTCTTTATCATGCTAAGAGGAGCAGGAAAAAGCAAAAAATTTCAGAATTGCACCTTGCAATGCGGAGAAATTACTGTTTGTGCATTTACAATATTCATTGATTTTTGCCATTGAAAAACGTCCAGAAATGATTGAAGCTACTGACTGAATGAAAGGAGCTGGCATCTCACTCTCTTTGAATCTTCTTTATCATGCTAAGAGGAACAGGAAAAAGCAAAAAATTTCAGAATTGCACCTTGCAATGCGGAGAAATTACTGTTTGTACATTTACAATATTCATTGATTTTTGCCATTGAAAAATGTCCAGAAATGATTGAAGCTACTGACTGAATGAAAGGAGCTGGCATCTCACTCTCTTTGAATCTTCTTTATCATGCTAAGAGGAGCAGGAAAAAGCAAAAAATTTCAGAATTGCGCCTTGCAATGCGGAGAAATTACTGTTTGTGCATTTACAAAATTCATTGATTTTTGCCATTGAAAAACATCATGTTATTCATATACCAGAAATGATTGAAGCTACTGACTGAAGGAAAGGAGCTGGCATCTCACTCTCTTTGAATCTTCTTTATCATGCTAAGAGGAGCAGGAAAAAGCAAAAAATTTCAGAATTGCACCTTGCAATGCGGAGAATTTACTGTTTGTGCATTTACAATATTCATTGATTTGTGCCATTGAAAAACGTCCAGAAATGATTGAAGCTACTGACTGAATGAAAGGAGCTGGCATCTCACTCTCTTTGAATCTTCTTTATCATGCTAAGAGGAGCAGGAAAAAGCAAAAAATTTCAGAATTGCACCTTGCAATGCGGAGAAATTACAGTTTGTGCATTTACAATATTCATTGATTTTTGCCATTGAAAAACGTCCAGAAATGATTGAAGCTACTGACTGAATGAAAGGAGCTGGCATCTCACTCTCTTTGAATCTTCTTTATCATGCTAAGAGGAGCAGGAAAAAGCAAAAAATTTCAGAATTGCACCTTGCAATGCGGAGAAATTACTGTTTGTGAATTTACAATATTCGTTGATTTTTGCCATTGAAAAACGTCCAGAAATGATTGAAGCTACTGACTGAATGAAAGGAGCTGGCATCTCACTCTCTTTGAATCTTCTTTATCATGCTAAGAGGAGCAGGAAAAAGCAAAAAATTTCAGAATTGCACGTTGCAATGCGGAGAAATTACAGTTTGTGCATTTACAATATTCATTGATTTTTGCCATTGAAAAACGTCCAGAAATGATTGAAGCTACTGACTGAATGAAAGGAGCTGGCATCTCACTCTCTTTGAATCTTCTTTATCATGCTAAGAGGAGCAGGAAAAAGCAAAAAATTTCAGAATTGCACCTTGCAATGCGGAGAAATTACTGTTTGTGCATTTACAATATTCATTGATTTTTGCCATTGAAAAACATGTTATTCATATACCAGAAATGTTTGAAGCTCCTGACTGAATGAAAGGAGCTGGCACCTCACTCTCTTTGAATCTTCTTTATCATGCTAAGAGGAGCAGGAAAAAGCAAAAAATTTCAGAATTGCACCTTGCAATGCGGAGAAATTACTGTTTGTGCATTTACAATATTCATTGATTTTTGCCATTGAAAAACGTCCAGAAATGATTGTAGCTACTGACTGAATGAAAGGAGCTGGCATCTCACTCTCCTTGAATCTTCTTTATCATGCTAAGAGGAGCAGGAAAAAGCAAAAAATTTCAGAATTGCACCTTGCAATGCGGAGAAATTACTGTTTGTGCATTTACAATATTCATTGATTTTTGCCATTGAAAAATGTCCAGAAATGATTGAAGCTACTGACTGAATGAAAGGAGCTGGCATCTCACTCTCTTTGAATCTTCTTTATCATGCTAAGAGGAGCAGGAAAAAACAAAAAATTTCAGAATTGCACCTTGCAATGCGGAGAAATTACTGTTTGTGCATTTACAATATTCGTTGATTTTTGCCATTGAAAAACGTCCAGAAATGATTGAAGCTACTGACTGAATGAAAGGAGCTGGCATCTCACTCTCTTTGAATCTTCTTTATCATGCTAAGAGGAGCAGGAAAAAGCAAAAAATTTCAGAATTGCACCTTGCAATGCGGAGAATTTACTGTTTGTGCATTTACAATATTCATTGATTTTTGCCATTGAAAAACATGTTATTCATATACCAGAAATGTTTGAAGCTCCTGACTGAATGAAAGGAGCTGGCACCTCACTCTCTTTGAATCTTCTTTATCATGCTAAGAGGAGCAGGAAAAAGCAAAAAATTTCAGAATTGCACCTTGCAATGCGGAGAAATTACTGTTTGTGCATTTACAATATTCATTGATTTTTGCCATTGAAAAATGTCCAGAAATGATTGAAGCTACTGACTGAATGAAAGGAGCTGGCATCTCACTCTCTTTGAATCTTCTTTATCATGCTAAGACGAGCAGGAAAAAGCAAAAAATTTCAGAATTGCGCCTTGCAATGCGGAGAAATTACTGTTTGTGCATTTACAAAATTCATTGATTTTTGCCATTGAAAAACATCATGTTATTCATATACCAGAAATGATTGAAGCTACTGACTGAATGAAAGGAGCTGGCATCTCACTCTCTTTGAATCTTCTTTATCATGCTAAGAGGAGCAGGAAAAAGCAAAAAATTTCAGAATTGCACCTTGCAATGCGGAGAAATTACAGTTTGTGCATTTACAATATTCATTGATTTTTGCCATTGAAAAACGTCCAGAAATGATTGAAGCTACTGACTGAATGAAAGGAGCTGGCATCTCACTCTCTTTGAATCTTCTTTATCATGCTAAGAGGAGCAGGAAAAAGCAAAAAATTTCAGAATTGCACCTTGCAATGCGGAGAAATTACTGTTTGTGCATTTACAATATTCGTTGATTTTTGCCATTGAAAAACGTCCAGAAATGATTGAAGCTACTGACTGAATGAAAGGAGCTGGCATCTCACTCTCTTTGAATCTTCTTTATCATGCTAAGAGGAGCAGGAAAAAGCAAAAAATTTCAGAATTGCACCTTGCAATGCGGAGAAATTACTGTTTGTGCATTTACAATATTCATTGATTTTTGCCATTGAAAAACATCATGTTATTCATATACCAGAAATGTTTGAAGCTACTGACTGAATGAAAGGAGCTGGCATCTCACTCTCTTTGAATCTTCTTTATCATGCTAAGAGGAGCAGGAAAAAGCAAAAAATTTCAGAATTGCACCTTGCAATGCGGAGAAATTACTGTTTGTGCATTTACAATATTCATTGATTTTTGCCATTGAAAAACGTCCAGAAATGATTGAAGGTACTGACTGAATGAAAGGAGCTGGCATCTCACTCTCTTTGAATCTTCTTTATCATGCTAAGAGGAGCAGGAAAAAGCAAAAAATTTCAGAATTGCAACTTGCAATGCGGAGAAATTACTGTTTGTGCATTTACAATATTCATTGATTTTTGCCATTGAAAAACGTCCAGAAATGATTGAAGCTACTGACTGAATGAAAGGAGCTGGCATCTCACTCTCTTTGAATCTTCTTTATCATGCTAAGTGGAGCAGGAAAAAGCAAAAAATTTCAGAATTGCACCTTGCAATGCGGAGAAATTACAGTTTGTGCATTTACAATATTCATTGATTTTTGCCATTGAAAAACGTCCAGAAATGATTGAAGCTACTGACTGAATGAAAGGAGCTGGCATCTCACTCTCTTTGAATCTTCTTTATCATGCTAAGAGGAGCAGGAAAAAGCAAAAAATTTCAGAATTGCACCTTGCAATGCGGAGAAATTACTGTTTGTGCATTTACAATATTCGTTGATATTTGCCATTGAAAAACGTCCAGAAATGATTGAAGCTACTGACTGAATGAAAGGATCTGGCATCTCACTCTCTTTGAATCTTCTTTATCATGCTAAGAGGAGCAGGAAAAAGCAAAAAATTTCAGAATTGCACCTTGCAATGCGGAGAAATTACAGTTTGTGCATTTACAATATTCATTGATTTTTGCCATTGAAAAACGTCCAGAAATGATTGAAGCTACTGACTGAATGAAAGGAGCTGGCATCTCACTCTCTTTGAATCTTCTTTATCATGCTAAGAGGAGCAGGAAAAAGCAAAAAATTTCAGAATTGCGCCTTGCAATGCGGAGAAATTACTGTTTGTGCATTTACAAAATTCATTGATTTTTGCCATTGAAAAACATCATGTTATTCATATACCAGAAATGATTGAAGCTACTGACTGAAGGAAAGGAGCTGGCATCTCACTCTCTTTGAATCTTCTTTATCATGCTAAGAGGAGCAGGAAAAAGCAAAAAATTTCAGAATTGCACCTTGCAATGCGGAGAATTTACTGTTTGTGCATTTACAATATTCATTGATTTTTGCCATTGAAAAACGTCCAGAAATGATTGAAGCTACTGACTGAATGAAAGGAGCTGGCATCTCACTCTCTTTGAATCTTCTTTATCATGCTAAGAGGAGCAGGAAAAAGCAAAAAATTTCAGAATTGCACCTTGCAATGCGGAGAAATTACAGTTTGTGCATTTACAATATTCATTGATTTTTGCCATTGAAAAACGTCCAGAAATGATTGAAGCTACTGACTGAATGAAAGGAGCTGGCATCTCACTCTCTTTGAATCTTCTTTATCATGCTAAGAGGAGCAGGAAAAAGCAAAAAATTTCAGAATTGCACCTTGCAATGCGGAGAAATTACTGTTTGTGAATTTACAATATTCGTTGATTTTTGCCATTGAAAAACGTCCAGAAATGATTGAAGCTACTGACTGAATGAAAGGAGCTGGCATCTCACTCTCTTTGAATCTTCTTTATCATGCTAAGAGGAGCAGGAAAAAGCAAAAAATTTCAGAATTGCACCTTGCAATGCGGAGAAATTACAGTTTGTGCATTTACAATATTCATTGATTTTTGCCATTGAAAAACGTCCAGAAATGATTGAAGCTACTGACTGAATGAAAGGAGCTGGCATCTCACTCTCTGTGAATCTTCTTTATCATGCTAAGAGGAGCAGGAAAAAGCAAAAAATTTCAGAATTGCACCTTGCAATGCGGAGAAATTACTGTTTGTGCATTTACAATATTCATTGATTTTTGCCATTGAAAAACATGTTATTCATATACCAGAAATGTTTGAAGCTCCTGACTGAATGAAAGGAGCTGGCACCTCACTCTCTTTGAATCTTCTTTATCATGCTAAGAGGAGCAGGAAAAAGCAAAAAATTTCAGAATTGCACCTTGCAATGCGGAGAAATTACTGTTTGTGCATTTACAATATTCATTGATTTTTGCCATTGAAAAACGTCCAGAAATGATTGTAGCTACTGACTGAATGAAAGGAGCTGGCATCTCACTCTCCTTGAATCTTCTTTATCATGCTAAGAGGAGCAGGAAAAAGCAAAAAATTTCAGAATTGCACCTTGCAATGCGGAGAAATTACTGTTTGTGCATTTACAATATTCATTGATTTTTGCCATTGAAAAATGTCCAGAAATGATTGAAGCTACTGACTGAATGAAAGGAGCTGGCATCTCACTCTCTTTGAATCTTCTTTATCATGCTAAGAGGAGCAGGAAAAAGCAAAAAATTTCAGAATTGCGCCTTGCAATGCGGAGAAATTACTGTTTGTGCATTTACAAAATTCATTGATTTTTGCCATTGAAAAACATCATGTTATTCATATACCAGAAATGATTGAAGCTACTGACTGAAGGAAAGGAGCTGGCATCTCACTCTCTTTGAATCTTCTTTATCATGCTAAGAGGAGCAGGAAAAAGCAAAAAATTTCAGAATTGCACCTTGCAATGCGGAGAAATTACTGTTTGTGCATTTACAATATTCATTGATTTTTACGATTGAAAAACATCATGTTATTCATATACCAGAAATGATTGAAGCTACTGACTGAATGAAAGGAGCTGGCATCTCACTCTCTTTGAATCTTCTTTATCATGCTAAGAGGAGCAGGAAAAAGCAAAAAATTTCAGAATTGCACCTTGCAATGCGGAGAAATTACAGTTTGTGCATTTACAATATTCATTGATTTTTGCCATTGAAAAACGTCCAGAAATGATTGAAGCTACTGACTGAATGAAAGGAGCTGGCATCTCACTCTCTTTGAATCTTCTTTATCATGCTAAGAGGAGCAGGAAAAAGCAAAAAATTTCAGAATTGCACCTTGCAATGCGGAGAAATTACTGTTTGTGCATTTACAATATTCATTGATTTTTGCCATTGAAAAACGTCCAGAAATGATTGAAGGTACTGACTGAATGAAAGGAGCTGGCATCTCACTCTCTTTGAATCTTCTTTATCATGCTAAGAGGAGCAGGAAAAAGCAAAAAATTTCAGAATTGCACCTTGCAATGCGGAGAAATTACTGTTTGTGCATTTACAATATTCATTGATTTTTGCCATTGAAAAACGTCCAGAAATGATTGAAGCTACTGACTGAATGAAAGGAGCTGGCATCTCACTCTCTTTGAATCTTCTTTATCATGCTAAGAGGAGCAGGAAAAAGCAAAAAATTTCAGAATTGCACCTTGCAATGCGGAGAAATTACTGTTTGTGCATTTACAATATTCATTGATTTTTGCCATTGAAAAATGTCCAGAAATGATTGAAGCTACTGACTGAATGAAAGGAGCTGGCATCTCACTCTCTTTGAATCTTCTTTATCATGCTAAGAGGAGCAGGAAAAAGCAAAAAATTTCAGAATTGCGCCTTGCAATGCGGAGAAATTACTGTTTGTGCATTTACAAAATTCATTGATTTTTGCCATTGAAAAACATCATGTTATTCATATACCAGAAATGATTGAAGCTACTGACTGAAGGAAAGGATCTGGCATCTCACTCTCTTTGAATCTTCTTTATCATGCTTAGAGGAGCAGGAAAAAGAAAAAAATTTCAGAATTGCACCTTGCAATGCGGAGAAATTACTGTTTGTGCATTTACAATATTCATTGATTTTTGCCATTGAAAAACGTCCAGAAATGATTGAAGCTACTGACTGAATGAAAGGAGCTGGCATCTCACTCTCTTTGAATCTTCTTTATCATGCTAAGAGGAGCAGGAAAAAGCAAAAAATTTCAGAATTGCACCTTGCAATGCGGAGAAATTACTGTTTGTGCATTTACAATATTCATTGATTTTTGCGATTGAAAAACATCATGTTATTCATATACCAGAAATGATTGAAGCTACTGACTGAATGAAAGGAGCTGGCATCTCACTCTCTTTGAATCTTCTTTATCATGCTAAGAGGAGCAGGAAAAAGTAAAAAATTTCAGAATTGCACCTTGCAATGCGGAGAAATTACTGTTTGTGCATTTACAATATTCATTGATTTTTGCCATTGAAAAACATCCAGAAATGATTGAAGCTACTGACTGAATGAAAGGAGCTGGCATCTCACTCTCTTTGAATCTTCTTTATCATGCTAAGAGGAGCAGGAAAAAGCAAAAAATTTCAGAATTGCACCTTGCAATGCGGAGAAATTACTGTTTGTGCATTTACAATATTCATTGATTTTTGCTATTGAAAAACATCATGTTATTCATATACCAGAAATGATTGAAGCTACTGACTGAATGAAAGGAGCTGGCATCTCACTCTCTTTGAATCTTCTTTATCATGCTAAGAGGAGCAGGAAAAAGCAAAAAATTTCAGAATTGCACCTTGCAATGCGGAGAAATTACAGTTTGTGCATTTACAATATTCATTGATTTTTGCCATTGAAAAACGTCCAGAAATGATTGAAGCTACTGACTGAATGAAAGGAGCTGGCATCTCACTCTCTTTGAATCTTCTTTATCATGCTAAGAGGAGCAGGAAAAAGCAAAAAATTTCAGAATTGCACCTTGCAATGCGGAGAAATTACTGTTTGTGCATTTACAATATTCATTGATTTTTGCCATTGAAAAACGTCCAGAAATGATTGAAGGTACTGACTGAATGAAAGGAGCTGGCATCTCACTCTCTTTGAATCTTCTTTATCATGCTAAGAGGAGCAGGAAAAAGCAAAAAATTTCAGAATTGCACCTTGCAATGCGGAGAAATTACTGTTTGTGCATTTACAATATTCATTGATTTTTGCCATTGAAAAACGTCCAGAAATGATTGAAGCTACTGACTGAATGAAAGGAGCTGGCATCTCACTCTCTTTGAATCTTCTTTATCATGCTAAGAGGAGCAGGAAAAAGCAAAAAATTTCAGAATTGCACCTTGCAATGCGGAGAAATTACTGTTTGTGCATTTACAATATTCATTGATTTTTGCCATTGAAAAATGTCCAGAAATGATTGAAGCTACTGACTGAATGAAAGGAGCTGGCATCTCACTCTCTTTGAATCTTCTTTATCATGCTAAGAGGAGCAGGAAAAAGCAAAAAATTTCAGAATTGCGCCTTGCAATGCGGAGAAATTACTGTTTGTGCATTTACAAAATTCATTGATTTTTGCCATTGAAAAACATCATGTTATTCATATACCAGAAATGATTGAAGCTACTGACTGAAGGAAAGGATCTGGCATCTCACTCTCTTTGAATCTTCTTTATCATGCTTAGAGGAGCAGGAAAAAGCAAAAAATTTCAGAATTGCACCTTGCAATGCGGAGAAATTACTGTTTGTGCATTTACAATATTCATTGATTTTTGCCATTGAAAAACGTCCAGAAATGATTGAAGCTACTGACTGAATGAAAGGAGCTGGCATCTCACTCTCTTTGAATCTTCTTTATCATGCTAAGAGGAGCAGGAAAAAGCAAAAAATTTCAGAATTGCACCTTGCAATGCGGAGAAATTACTGTTTGTGCATTTACAATGTTCATTGATTTTTGCGATTGAAAAACATCATGTTATTCATATACCAGAAATGATTGAAGCTACTGACTGAATGAAAGGAGCTGGCATCTCACTCTCTTTGAATCTTCTTTATCATGCTAAGAGGAGCAGGAAAAAGTAAAAAATTTCAGAATTGCACCTTGCAATGCGGAGAAATTACTGTTTGTGCATTTACAATATTCAATGATTTTTGCCATTGAAAAACGTCCAGAAATGATTGAAGCTACTGACTGAATGAAATGAGCTGGCATCTCACTCTCTTTGAATCTTGTTTATCATGCTAAGAGGAGCAGGAAAAAGCAAAAAATTTCAGAATTGCACCTTGCAATGCGGAGAAATTAGTGTTTGTGCATTTACAATATTCATTGATTTTTGCCATTGAAAAACGTCCAGAAATGATTGAAGCTACTGACTGAATGAAAGGAGCTGGCATCTCACTCTCTTTGAATCTTCTTTATCATGCTAAGAGGAGCAGGAAAAAGCAAAAAATTTCAGAATTGCACCTTGCAATGCGGAGAAATTACTGTTTGTGCATTTACAATATTCATTGATTTTTGCCATTGAAAAACATCATGTTATTCATATACCAGAAATGATTGAAGCTACTGACCGAATGAAAGGAGCTGGCATCTCACTCTCTTTGAATCTTCTTTATCATGCTAAGAGGAGCAGGAAAAAGTAAAAAATTTCAGAATTGCACCTTGCAATGTGGAGAAATTACTGTTTGTGCATTTATAATATTCAATGATTTTTGCCATTGAAAAACGTCCAGAAATGATTGAAGCTACTGACTGAACGAAAGGAGCTGGCATCTCACTCTCTTTGAATCTTCTTTATCATGCTAAGAGGAGCAGGAAAAAGCAAAAAATTTCAGAATTGCACCTTGCAATGCGGAGAAATTACTGTTTGTGCATTTACAATATTCATTGATTTTTGCCATTGAAAAACATCATGTTATTCATGTACCAGAAATGTTTGAAGCTACTGACTGAATGAAAGGAGCTGGCATCTCACTCTCTTTGAATCTTCTTTATCATGCTAAGAGGAGCAGGAAAAAGCAAAAAATTTCAGAATTGCACATTGCAATGCGGATAAATTACTGTTTGTGCATTTACAATATTCATTGATTTTTGCCATTGAAAAACGTCCAGAAATGATTGAAGCTACTGACTGAATGAAAGGAGCTGGCATCTCACTCTCTTTGAATCTTCTTTATCATGCTAAGAGGAGCAGGAAAAAGCAAAAAATTTCAGAATTGCACCTTGCAATGCGGAGAAATTACTGTTTGTGCATTTACAATATTCATTGATTTTTGCCATTGAAAAACGTCCAGAAATGATTGAAGCTACTGACTGAATGAAAGGAGCTGGCATCTCACTCTCTTTGAATCTTCTTTATCATGCTAAGAGGAGCAGGAAAAAGCAAAAAATTTCAGAATTGCACCTTGCAATGCGGAGAAATTACTGTTTGTGCATTTACAATATTCATTGATTTTTGCCATTGAAAAATGTCCAGAAATGATTGAAGCTACTGACTGAATGAAAGGAGCTGGCATCTCACTCTCTTTGAATCTTCTTTATCATGCTAAGAGGAGCAGGAAAAAGCAAAAAATTTCAGAATTGCACCTTGCAATGCGGAGAAATTACTGTTTGTGCATTTACAATATTCATTGATTTTTGCTATTGAAAAACATCATGTTATTCATATACCAGAAATGATTGAAGCTACTGACTGAATGAAAGGAGCTGGCATCTCACTCTCTTTGAATCTTCTTTATCATGCTAAGAGGAGCAGGAAAAAGCAAAAAATTTCAGAATTGCACCTTGCAATGCGGAGAAATTACAGTTTGTGCATTTACAATATTCATTGATTTTTGCCATTGAAAAACGTCCAGAAATGATTGAAGCTACTGACTGAATGAAAGGAGCTGGCATCTCACTCTCTTTGAATCTTCTTTATCATGCTAAGAGGAGCAGGAAAAAGCAAAAAATTTCAGAATTGCACCTTGCAATGCGGAGAAATTACTGTTTGTGCATTTACAATATTCATTGATTTTTGCCATTGAAAAACGTCCAGAAATGATTGAAGGTACTGACTGAATGAAAGGAGCTGGCATCTCACTCTCTTTGAATCTTCTTTATCATGCTAAGAGGAGCAGGAAAAAGCAAAAAATTTCAGAATTGCACCTTGCAATGCGGAGAAATTACTGTTTGTGCATTTACAATATTCATTGATTTTTGCCATTGAAAAACGTCCAGAAATGATTGAAGCTACTGACTGAATGAAAGGAGCTGGCATCTCACTCTCTTTGAAACTTCTTTATCATGCTAAGAGGAGCAGGAAAAAGCAAAAAATTTCAGAATTGCACCTTGCAATGCGGAGAAATTACTGTTTGTGCATTTACAATATTCATTGATTTTTGCCATTGAAAAATGTCCAGAAATGATTGAAGCTACTGACTGAATGAAAGGAGCTGGCATCTCACTCTCTTTGAATCTTCTTTATCATGCTAAGAGGAGCAGGAAAAAGCAAAAAATTTCAGAATTGCGCCTTGCAATGCGGAGAAATTACTGTTTGTGCATTTACAAAATTCATTGATTTTTGCCATTGAAAAACATCATGTTATTCATATACCAGAAATGATTGAAGCTACTGACTGAAGGAAAGGATCTTTCATCTCACTCTCTTTGAATCTTCTTTATCATGCTTAGAGGAGCAGGAAAAAGCAAAAAATTTCAGAATTGCACCTTGCAATGCGGAGAAATTACTGTTTGTGCATTTACAATATTCATTGATTTTTGCCATTGAAAAACGTCCAGAAATGATTGAAGCTACTGACTGAATGAAAGGAGCTGGCATCTCACTCTCTTTGAATCTTCTTTATCATGCTAAGAGGAGCAGGAAAAAGCAAAACATTTCAGAATTGCACCTTGCAATGCGGAGAAATTACTGTTTGTGCATTTACAATATTCATTGATTTTTGCGATTGAAAAACATCATGTTATTCATATACCAGAAATGATTGAAGCTACTGACTGAATGAAAGGAGCTGGCATCTCACTCTCTTTGAATCTTCTTTATCATGCTAAGAGGAGCAGGAAAAAGTAAAAAATTTCAGAATTGCACCTTGCAATGCGGAGAAATTACTGTTTGTGCATTTACAATATTCAATGATTTTTGCCATTGAAAAACGTCCAGAAATGATTGAAGCTACTGACTGAATGAAATGAGCTGGCATCTCACTCTCTTTGAATCTTGTTTATCATGCTAAGAGGAGCAGGAAAAAGCAAAAAATTTCAGAATTGCACCTTGCAATGCGGAGAAATTACTGTTTGTGCATTTACAATATTCATTGATTTTTGCCATTGAAAAACGTCCAGAAATGATTGAAGCTACTGACTGAATGAAAGGAGCTGGCATCTCACTCTCTTTGAATCTTCTTTATCATGCTAAGAGGAGCAGGAAAAAGCAAAAAATTTCAGAATTGCACCTTGCAATGCGGAGAAATTACTGTTTGTGCATTTACAATATTCATTGATTTTTGCCATTGAAAAACATCATGTTATTCATATACCAGAAATGATTGAAGCTACTGACTGAATGAAAGGAGCTGGCATCTCACTCTCTTTGAATCTTCTTTATCATGCTAAGAGGAGCAGGAAAAAGTAAAAAATTTCAGAATTGCACCTTGCAATGTGGAGAAATTACTGTTTGTGCATTTATAATATTCAATGATTTTTGCCATTGAAAAACGTCCAGAAATGATTGAAGCTACTGACTGAACGAAAGGAGCTGGCATCTCACTCTCTTTGAATCTTCTTTATCATGCTAAGAGGAGCAGGAAAAAGCAAAAAATTTCAGAATTGCACCTTGCAATGCGGAGAAATTACTGTTTGTGCATTTACAATATTCATTGATTTTTGCCATTGAAAAACAACATGTTATTCATGTACCAGAAATGTTTGAAGCTACTGACTGAATGAAAGGAGCTGGCATCTCACTCTCTTTGAATCTTCTTTATCATGCTAAGAGGAGCAGGAAAAAGCAAAAAATTTCAGAATTGCACATTGCAATGCGGAGAAATTACTGTTTGTGCATTTACAATATTCATTGATTTTTGCCATTGAAAAACGTCCAGAAATGATTGAAGCTACTGACTGAATGAAAGGAGCTGGCATCTCACTCTCTTTGAATCTTCTTTATCATGCTAAGAGGAGCAGGAAAAAGCAAAAAATTTCAGAATTGCACCTTGCAATGCGGAGAAATTACTGTTTGTGCATTTACAATATTCATTGATTTTTGCCATTGAAAAACGTCCAGAAATGATTGAAGCTACTGACTGAATGAAAGGAGCTGGCATCTCACTCTCTTTGAATCTTCTTTATCATGCTAAGTGGAGCAGGAAAAAGCAAAAAATTTCAGAATTGCACCTTGCAATGCGGAGAAATTACTGTTTGTGCATTTACAATATTCATTGATTTTTGCCATTGAAAAATGTCCAGAAATGATTGAAGCTACTGACTGAATGAAAGGAGCTGGCATCTCACTCTCTTTGAATCTTCTTTATCATGCTAAGAGGAGCAGGAAAAAGCAAAAAATTTCAGAATTACGCCTTGCAATGCGGAGAAATTACTGTTTGTGCATTTACAAAATTCATTGATTTTTGCCATTGAAAAACATCATGTTATTCATATACCAGAAATGATTGAAGCTACTGACTGAAGGAAAGGATCTGGCATCTCACTCTCTTTGAATCTTCTTTATCATGCTAAGAGGAGCAGGAAAAAGCAAAAAATTTCAGAATTGCACCTTGCAATGCGGAGAAATTACTGTTTGTGCATTTACAATATTCATTGATTTTTGCCATTGAAAAACGTCCAGAAATGATTGAAGCTACTGACTGAATGAAAGGAGCTGGCATCTCACTCTCTTTGAATCTTCTTTATCATGCTAAGAGGAGCAGGAAAAAGCAAAAAATTTCAGAATTGCACCTTGCAATGCGGAGAAATTACTGTTTGTGCATTTACAATATTCAGTGATTTTTGCCATTGAAAAACGTCCAGAAATGATTGAAGCTACTGACTGAATGAAAGGAGCTGGCATCTCACTCTCTTTGAATCTTCTTTATCATGCTAAGAGGAGCAGGAGAAAGCAAAAAATTTCAGAATTGCACCTTGCAATGCGGAGAAATTACTGTTTGTGCATTTACAATATTCATTGATTTTTGCCATTGAAAAATGTCCAGAAATGATTGAAGCTACTGACTGAATGAAAGGAGCTGGCATCTCACTCTCTTTGAATCTTCTTTATCATGCTAAGAGGAGCAGGAAAAAGCAAAAAATTTCAGAATTGCGCCTTGCAATGCGGAGAAATTACTGTTTGTGCATTTACAAAATTCATTGATTTTTGCCATTGAAAAATATCATGTTATTCATATACCAGAAATGATTGAAGCTACTGACCGAAGGAAAGGATCTGGCATCTCACTCTCTTTGAATCTTCTTTATCATGCTAAGAGGAGCAGGAAAAAGCAAAAAATTTCAGAATTGCACCTTGCAATGCAGAGAAATTACTGTTTGTGCATTTACAATATTCATTGATTTTTGTCATTGAAAAACGTCCAGAAATGATTGAAGCTACTGACTGAATGAAAGGAGCTGGCATCTCACTCTCTTTGAATCTTCTTTATCATGCTAAGAGGAGCAGGAAAAAGCAAAAAATTTCAGAATTGCACCTTGCAATGCGGAGAAATTACTGTTTGTGCATTTACAATATTCATTGATTTTTGCCATTGAAAAATGTCCAGAAATGATTGAAGCTACTGACTGAATGAAAGGAGCTGGCATCTCACTCTCTTTGAATCTTCTTTATCATGCTAAGAGGAGCAGGAAAAAGCAAAAAATTTCAGAATTGCACATTGCAATGCGGAGAAATTACTGTTTGTGCATTTACAATATTCATTGATTTTTGCCATTGAAAAACGTCCAGAAATGATTGAAGCTACTGACTGAATGAAAGGAGCTGGCATCTCACTCTCTTTGAATCTTCTTTATCATGCTAAGAGGAGCAGGAAAAAGCAAAAAATTTCAGAATTGCACCTTGCAATGCGGAGAAATTACTGTTTGTGCATTTACAATATTCATTGATTTTTGCCATTGAAAAACGTCCAGAAATGATTGAAGCTACTGACTGAATGAAAGGAGCTGGCATCTCACTCTCTTTGAATCTTCTTTATCATGCTAAGAGGAGCAGGAAAAAGCAAAAAATTTCAGAATTGCACCTTGCAATGCGGAGAAATTACTGTTTGTGCATTTACAATATTCATTGATTTTTGCCATTGAAAAATGTCCAGAAATGATTGAAGCTACTGACTGAATGAAAGGAGCTGGCATCTCACTCTCTTTGAATCTTCTTTATCATGCTAAGAGGAGCAGGAAAAAGCAAAAAATTTCAGAATTGCGCCTTGCAATGCGGAGAAATTACTGTTTGTGCATTTACAAAATTCATTGATTTTTGCCATTGAAAAACATCATGTTATTCATATACCAGAAATGATTGAAGCTACTGACTGAAGGAAAGGATCTGGCATCTCACTCTCTTTGAATCTTCTTTATCATGCTAAGAGGAGCAGGAAAAAGCAAAAAATTTCAGAATTGCACCTTGCAATGCGGAGAAATTACTGTTTGTGCATTTACAATATTCATTGATTTTTGCCATTGAAAAACGTCCAGAAATGATTGAAGCTACTGACTGAATGAAAGGAGCTGGCATCTCACTCTCTTTGAATCTTCTTTATCATGCTAAGAGGAGCAGGAAAAAGCAAAAAATTTCAGAATTGCACCTTGCAATGCGGAGAAATTACTGTTTGTGCATTTACAATATTCATTGATTTTTGCCATTGAAAAACGTCCAGAAATGATTGAAGCTACTGACTGAATGAAAGGAGCTGGCATCTCACTCTCTTTAATCTTCTTTATCATGCTAAGAGGAGCAGGAAAAAGCAAAAAATTTCAGAATTGCACCTTGCAATGCGGAGAAATTACTGTTTGTGCATTTACAATATTCATTGATTTTTGCCATTGAAAAATGTCCAGAAATGATTGAAGCTACTGACTGAATGAAAGGAGCTGGCATCTCACTCTCTTTGAATCTTCTTTATCATGCTAAGAGGAGCAGGAAAAAGCAAAAAATTTCAGAATTGCGCCTTGCAATGCGGAGAAATTACTGTTTGTGCATTTACAAAATTCATTGATTTTTGCCATTGAAAAACATCATGTTATTCATATACCAGAAATGATTGAAGCTACTGACTGAAGGAAAGGATCTGGCATCTCACTCTCTTTGAATCTTCTTTATCATGCTAAGAGGAGCAGGAAAATGCAAAAAATTTCAGAATTGCACCTTGCAATGCGGAGAAATTACTGTTTGTGCATTTACAATATTCATTGATTTTTGCCATTGAAAAACGTCCAGAAATGATTGAAGCTACTGACTGAATGAAAAGAGCTGGCATCTCACTCTCTTTGAATCTTCTTTATCATGCTAGGAGGAGCAGGAAAAAGCAAAAAATTTCAGAATTGCACCTTGCAATGCGGAGAAATTACAGTTTGTGCATTTACAATATTCATTGATTTTTGCGATTGAAAAACATCATGTTATTCATATACCAGAAATGATTGAAGCTACTGACTGAATGAAAGGAGCTGGCATCTCACTCTCTTTGAATCTTCTTTATCATGCTAAGAGGAGCAGGAAAAAGTAAAAAATTTCAGAATTGCACCTTGCAATGCGGAGAAATTACTGTTTGTGCATTTACAATATTCAATGATTTTTGCCATTGAAAAACGTCCAGAAATGATTGAAGCTACTGACTGAATGAAAGGAGCTGGCATCTCACTCTCTTTGAATCTTGTTTATCATGCTAAGAGGAGCAGGAAAAAGCAAAAAATTTCAGAATTGCACCTTGCAATGCGGAGAAATTACTGTTTGTGCATTTACAATATTCATTGATTTTTGCCATTGAAAAACGTCCAGAAATGATTGAAGCTACTGACTGAATGAAAGGAGCTGGCATCTCACTCTCTTTGAATCTTCTTTATCATGCTAAGAGGAGCAGGAAAAAGCAAAAAATTTCAGAATTGCACCTTGCAATGCGGAGAAATTACTGTTTGTGCATTTACAATATTCATTGATTTTTGCTATTGAAAAACATCATGTTATTCATATACCAGAAATGATTGAAGCTACTGACTGAATGAAAGGAGCTGGCATCTCACTCTCTTTGAATCTTCTTTATCATGCTAAGAGGAGCAGGAAAAAGCAAAAAATTTCAGAATTGCACCTTGCAATGCGGAGAAATTACAGTTTGTGCATTTACAATATTCATTGATTTTTGCCATTGAAAAACGTCCAGAAATGATTGAAGCTACTGACTGAATGAAAGGAGCTGGCATCTCACTCTCTTTGAATCTTCTTTATCATGCTAAGAGGAGCAGGAAAAAGCAAAAAATTTCAGAATTGCACCTTGCAATGCGGAGAAATTACTGTTTGTGCATTTACAATATTCATTGATTTTTGCCATTGAAAAACGTCCAGAAATGATTGAAGGTACTGACTGAATGAAAGGAGCTGGCATCTCACTCTCTTTGAATCTTCTTTATCATGCTAAGAGGAGCAGGAAAAAGCAAAAAATTTCAGAATTGCACCTTGCAATGCGGAGAAATTACTGTTTGTGCATTTACAATATTCATTGATTTTTGCCATTGAAAAACGTCCAGAAATGATTGAAGCTACTGACTGAATGAAAGGAGCTGGCATCTCACTCTCTTTGAATCTTCTTTATCATGCTAAGAGGAGCAGGAAAAAGCAAAAAATTTCAGAATTGCACCTTGCAATGCGGAGAAATTACTGTTTGTGCATTTACAATATTCATTGATTTTTGCCATTGAAAAATGTCCAGAAATGATTGAAGCTACTGACTGAATGAAAGGAGCTGGCATCTCACTCTCTTTGAATCTTCTTTATCATGCTAAGAGGAGCAGGAAAAAGCAAAAAATTTCAGAATTGCGCCTTGCAATGCGGAGAAATTACTGTTTGTGCATTTACAAAATTCATTGATTTTTGCCTTTGAAAAACATGTTATTCATATACCAGAAATGATTGAAGCTACTGACTGAAGGAAAGGATATGTCATCTCACTCTCTTTGAATCTTCTTTATCATGCTTAGAGGAGCAGGAAAAAGCAAAAAATTTCAGAATTGCACCTTGCAATGCGGAGAAATTACTGTTTGTGCATTTACAATATTCATTGATTTTTGCCATTGAAAAACGTCCAGAAATGATTGAAGCTACTGACTGAATGAAAGGAGCTGGCATCTCACTCTCTTTGAATCTTCTTTATCATGCTAAGAGGAGCAGGAAAAAGCAAAAAATTTCAGAATTGCACCTTGCAATGCGGAGAAATTACTGTTTGTGCATTTACAATATTCATTGATTTTTGCCATTGAAAAATGTCCAGAAATGATTGAAGCTACTGACTGAATGAAAGGAGCTGGCATCTCACTCTCTTTGAATCTTCTTTATCATGCTAAGAGGAGCAGGAAAAAGCAAAAAATTTCAGAATTGCGCCTTGCAATGCGGAGAAATTACTGTTTGTGCATTTACAAAATTCATTGATTTTTGCCATTGAAAAACATCATGTTATTCATGTACCAGAAATGTTTGAAGCTACTGACTGAATGAAAGGAGCTGGCATCTCACTCTCTTTGAATCTTCTTTATCATGCTAAGAGGAGCAGGAAAAAGCAAAAAATTTCAGAATTGCACCTTGCAATGCGGAGAAATTACTGTTTGTGCATTTACAATATTCATTGATTTTTGCCATTGAAAAACGTCCAGAAATGATTGAAGCTACTGACTGAATGAAAGGAGCTGGCATCTCACTCTCTTTGAATCTTCTTTATCATGCTAAGAGGAGCAGGAAAAAGCAAAAAATTTCAGAATTGCACCTTGCAATGCGGAGAAATTACTGTTTGTGCATTTACAATATTCATTGATTTTTGCCATTGAAAAACGTCCAGAAATGATTGAAGCTACTGACTGAATGAAAGGAGCTGGCATCTCACTCTCTTTGAATCTTCTTTATCATGCTAAGAGGAGCAGGAAAAAGCAAAAAATTTCAGAATTGCACCTTGCAATGCGGAGAAATTACTGTTTGTGCATTTACAATATTCATTGATTTTTGCCATTGAAAAATGTCCAGAAATGATTGAAGCTACTGACTGAATGAAAGGAGCTGGCATCTCACTCTCTTTGAATCTTCTTTATCATGCTAAGAGGAGCAGGAAAAAGCAAAAAATTTCAGAATTGCACCTTGCAATGCGGAGAAATTACTGTTTGTGCATTTACAATATTCATTGATTTTTGCCATTGAAAAATGTCCAGAAATGATTGAAGCTACTGACTGAATGAAAGGAGCTGGCATCTCACTCTCTTTGAATCTTCTTTATCATGCTAAGAGGAGCAGGAAAAAGCAAAAAATTTCAGAATTGCGCCTTGCAATGCGGAGAAATTACTGTTTGTGCATTTACAAAATTCATTGATTTTTGCCATTGAAAAACATCATGTTATTCATGTACCAGAAATGTTTGAAGCTACTGACTGAATGAAAGGAGCTGGCATCTCACTCTCTTTGAATCTTCTTTATCATGCTAAGAGGAGCAGGAAAAAGCAAAAAATTTCAGAATTGCACCTTGCAATGCGGAGAAATTACTGTTTGTGCATTTACAATATTCATTGATTTTTGCCATTGAAAAACGTCCAGAAATGATTGAAGCTACTGACTGAATGAAAGGAGCTGGCATCTCACTCTCTTTGAATCTTCTTTATCATGCTAAGAGGAGCAGGAAAAAGCAAAAAATTTCAGAATTGCACCTTGCAATGCGGAGAAATTACTGTTTGTGCATTTACAATATTCATTGATTTTTGCCATTGAAAAACGTCCAGAAATGATTGAAGCTACTGACTGAATGAAAGGAGCTGGCATCTCACTCTCTTTGAATCTTCTTTATCATGCTAAGAGGAGCAGGAAAAAGCAAAAAATTTCAGAATTGCACCTTGCAATGCGGAGAAATTACTGTTTGTGCATTTACAATATTCATTGATTTTTGCCATTGAAAAATGTCCAGAAATGATTGAAGCTACTGACTGAATGAAAGGAGCTGGCATCTCACTCTCTTTGAATCTTCTTTATCATGCTAAGAGGAGCAGGAAAAAGCAAAAAATTTCAGAATTGCGCCTTGCAATGCGGAGAAATTACTGTTTGTGCATTTACAAAATTCATTGATTTTTGCCATTGAAAAACATCATGTTATTCATATACCAGAAATGATTGAAGCTACTGACTGAAGGAAAGGATCTGGCATCTCACTCTCTTTGAATCTTCTTTATCATTCTAAGAGGAGCAGGAAAAAGCAAAAAATTTCAGAATTGCACCTTGCAATGCGGAGAAATTACTGTTTGTGCATTTACAATATTCATTGATTTTTGCCATTGAAAAACGTCCAGAAATGATTGAAGCTACTGACTGAATGAAAGGAGCTGGCATCTCACTCTCTTTGAATCTTCTTTATCATGCTAAGAGGAGCAGGAAAAAGCAAAAAATTTCAGAATTGCACCTTGCAATGCGGAGAAATTACTGTTTGTGCATTTACAATATTCATTGATTTTTGCCATTGAAAAACGTCCAGAAATGATTGAAGCTACTGACTGAATGAAAGGAGCTGGCATCTCACTCTCTTTGAATCTTCTTTATCATGCTAAGAGGAGCAGGAAAAAGCAAAAAATTTCAGAATTGCACCTTGCAATGCGGAGAAATTACTGTTTGTGCATTTACAATATTCATTGATTTTTGCCATTGAAAAATGTCCAGAAATGATTGAAGCTACTGACTGAATGAAAGGAGCTGGCATCTCACTCTCTTTGAATCTTCTTTATCATGCTAAGAGGAGCAGGAAAAAGCAAAAAATTTCAGAATTGCGCCTTGCAATGCGGAGAAATTACTGTTTGTGCATTTACAAAATTCATTGATTTTTGCCATTGAAAAATATCATGTTATTCATATACCAGAAATGATTGAAGCTACTGACTGAAGGAAAGGATCTGGCATCTCACTCTCTTTGAATCTTCTTTATCATGCTAAGAGGAGCAGGAAAAAGCAAAAAATTTCAGAATTGCACCTTGCAATGCAGAGAAATTACTGTTTGTGCATTTACAATATTCATTGATTTTTGTCATTGAAAAACGTCCAGAAATGATTGAAGCTACTGACTGAATGAAAGGAGCTGGCATCTCACTCTCTTTGAATCTTCTTTATCATGCTAAGAGGAGCAGGAAAAAGCAAAAAATTTCAGAATTGCACCTTGCAATGCGGAGAAATTACTGTTTGTGCATTTACAATATTCATTGATTTTTGCCATTGAAAAATGTCCAGAAATGATTGAAGCTACTGACTGAATGAAAGGAGCTGGCATCTCACTCTCTTTGAATCTTCTTTATCATGCTAAGAGGAGCAGGAAAAAGCAAAAAATTTCAGAATTGCACATTGCAATGCGGAGAAATTACTGTTTGTGCATTTACAATATTCATTGATTTTTGCCATTGAAAAACGTCCAGAAATGATTGAAGCTACTGACTGAATGAAAGGAGCTGGCATCTCACTCTCTTTGAATCTTCTTTATCATGCTAAGAGGAGCAGGAAAAAGCAAAAAATTTCAGAATTGCACCTTGCAATGCGGAGAAATTACTGTTTGTGCATTTACAATATTCATTGATTTTTGCCATTGAAAAACGTCCAGAAATGATTGAAGCTACTGACTGAATGAAAGGAGCTGGCATCTCACTCTCTTTGAATCTTCTTTATCATGCTAAGAGGAGCAGGAAAAAGCAAAAAATTTCAGAATTGCACCTTGCAATGCGGAGAAATTACTGTTTGTGCATTTACAATATTCATTGATTTTTGCCATTGAAAAATGTCCAGAAATGATTGAAGCTACTGACTGAATGAAAGGAGCTGGCATCTCACTCTCTTTGAATCTTCTTTATCATGCTAAGAGGAGCAGGAAAAAGCAAAAAATTTCAGAATTGCGCTTTGCAATGCGGAGAAATTACTGTTTGTGCATTTACAAAATTCACTGATTTTTGCCATTGAAAAACATCATGTTATTCATATACCAGAAATGATTGAAGCTACTGACTGAAGGAAAGGATCTGGCATCTCACTCTCTTTGAATCTTCTTTATCATGCTAAGAGGAGCAGGAAAAAGCAAAAAATTTCAGAATTGCACCTTGCAATGCGGAGAAATTACTGTTTGTGCATTTACAATATTCATTGATTTTTGCCATTGAAAAACGTCCAGAAATGATTGAAGCTACTGACTGAATGAAAGGAGCTGGCATCTCACTCTCTTTGAATCTTCTTTATCATGCTAAGAGGAGCAGGAAAAAGCAAAAAATTTCAGAATTGCACCTTGCAATGCGGAGAAATTACTGTTTGTGCATTTACAATATTCATTGATTTTTGCCATTGAAAAACGTCCAGAAATGATTGAAGCTACTGACTGAATGAAAGGAGCTGGCATCTCACTCTCTTTGAATCTTCTTTATCATGCTAAGAGGAGCAGGAAAAAGCAAAAAATTTCAGAATTGCACCTTGCAATGCGGAGAAATTACTGTTTGTGCATTTACAATATTCATTGATTTTTGCCATTGAAAAATGTCCAGAAATGATTGAAGCTACTGACTGAATGAAAGGAGCTGGCATCTCACTCTCTTTGAATCTTCTTTATCATGCTAAGAGGAGCAGGAAAAAGCAAAAAATTTCAGAATTGCGCCTTGCAATGCGGAGAAATTACTGTTTGTGCATTTACAAAATTCATTGATTTTTGCCATTGAAAAACATCATGTTATTCATATACCAGAAATGATTGAAGCTACTGACTGAAGGAAAGGATATGGCATCTCACTCTCTTTGAATCTTCTTTATCATGCTAAGAGGAGCAGGAAAAAGCAAAAAATTTCAGAATTGCACCTTGCAATGCGGAGAAATTACTGTTTGTGCATTTACAATATTCATTGATTTTTGCCATTGAAAAACGTCCAGAAATGATTGAAGCTACTGACTGAATGAAAGGAGCTGGCATCTCACTCTCTTTGAATCTTCTTTATCATGCTAAGAGGAGCAGGAAAAAGCAAAAAATTTCAGAATTGCACCTTGCAATGCGGAGAAATTACAGTTTGTGCATTTACAATATTCATTGATTTTTGCGATTGAAAAACATCATGTTATTCATATACCAGAAATGATTGAAGCTACTGACTGAATGAAAGGAGCTGGCATCTCACTCTCTTTGAATCTTCTTTATCATGCTAAGAGGAGCAGGAAAAAGTAAAAAATTTCAGAATTGCACCTTGCAATGCGGAGAAATTACTGTTTGTGCATTTACAATATTCAATGATTTTTGCCATTGAAAAACGTCCAGAAATGATTGAAGCTACTGACTGAATGAAAGGAGCTGGCATCTCACTCTCTTTGAATCTTGTTTATCATGCTAAGAGGAGCAGGAAAAAGCAAAAAATTTCAGAATTGCACCTTGCAATGCGGAGAAATTACTGTTTGTGCATTTACAATATTCATTGATTTTTGCCATTGAAAAACGTCCAGAAATGATTGAAGCTACTGACTGAATGAAAGGAGCTGGCATCTCACTCTCTTTGAATCTTCTTTATCATGCTAAGAGGAGCAGGAAAAAGCAAAAAATTTCAGAATTGCACCTTGCAATGCGGAGAAATTACTGTTTGTGCATTTACAATATTCATTGATTTTTGCTATTGAAAAACATCATGTTATTCATATACCAGAAATGATTGAAGCTACTGACTGAATGAAAGGAGCTGGCATCTCACTCTCTTTGAATCTTCTTTATCATGCTAAGAGGAGCAGGAAAAACCAAAAAATTTCAGAATTGCACCTTGCAATGCGGAGAAATTACAGTTTGTGCATTTACAATATTCATTGATTTTTGCCATTGAAAAACGTCCAGAAATGATTGAAGCTACTGACTGAATGAAAGGAGCTGGCATCTCACTCTCTTTGAATCTTCTTTATCATGCTAAGAGGAGCAGGAAAAAGCAAAAAATTTCAGAATTGCACCTTGCAATGCGGAGAAATTACTGTTTGTGCATTTACAATATTCATTGATTTTTGCCATTGAAAAACGTCCAGAAATGATTGAAGGTACTGACTGAATGAAAGGAGCTGGCATCTCACTCTCTTTGAATCTTCTTTATCATGCTAAGAGGAGCAGGAAAAACCAAAAAATTTCAGAATTGCACCTTGCAATGCGGAGAAATTACTGTTTGTGCATTTACAATATTCATTGATTTTTGCCATTGAAAAACGTCCAGAAATGATTGAAGCTACTGACTGAATGAAAGGAGCTGGCATCTCACTCTCTTTGAATCTTCTTTATCATGCTAAGAGGAGCAGGAAAAAGCAAAAAATTTCAGAATTGCACCTTGCAATGCGGAGAAATTACTGTTTGTGCATTTACAATATTCATTGATTTTTGCCATTGAAAAATGTCCAGAAATGATTGAAGCTACTGACTGAATGAAAGGAGCTGGCATCTCACTCTCTTTGAATCTTCTTTATCATGCTAAGAGGAGCAGGAAAAAGCAAAAAATTTCAGAATTGCGCCTTGCAATGCGGAGAAATTACTGTTTGTGCATTTACAAAATTCATTGATTTTTGCCATTGAAAAACATGTTATTCATATACCAGAAATGATTGAAGCTACTGACTGAAGGAAAGGATATGGCATCTCACTCTCTTTGAATCTTCTTTATCATGCTTAGAGGAGCAGGAAAAAGCAAAAAATTTCAGAATTGCACCTTGCAATGCGGAGAAATTACTGTTTGTGCATTTACAATATTCATTGATTTTTGCCATTGAAAAATGTCCAGAAATGATTGAAGCTACTGACTGAATGAAAGGAGCTGGCATCTCACTCTCTTTAAATCTTCTTTATCATGCTAAGAGGAGCAGGAAAAAGCAAAAAATTTCAGAATTGCACCTTGCAATGCGGAGAAATTACTGTTTGTGCATTTACAATATTCATTGATTTTTGCCATTGAAAAATGTCCAGAAATGATTGAAGCTACTGACTGAATGAAAGGAGCTGGCATCTCACTCTCTTTGAATCTTCTTTATCATGCTAAGAGGAGCAGGAAAAAGCAAAAAATTTCAGAATTGCGCCTTGCAATGCGGAGAAATTACTGTTTGTGCATTTACAAAATTCATTGATTTTTGCCATTGAAAAACATCATGTTATTCATATACCAGAAATGATTGAAGCTACTGACTGAAGGAAAGGATCTGGCATCTCACTCTCTTTGAATCTTCTTTATCATGCTAAGAGGAGCAGGAAAAAGCAAAAAATTTCAGAATTGCACCTTGCAATGCGGAGAAATTACTGTTTGTGCATTTACAATATTCATTGATTTTTGCCATTGAAAAACGTCCAGAAATGATTGAAGCTACTGACTGAATGAAAGGAGCTGGCATCTCACTCTCTTTGAATCTTCTTTATCATGCTAAGAGGAGCAGGAAAAAGCAAAAAATTTCAGAATTGCACCTTGCAATGCGGAGAAATTACAGTTTGTGCATTTACAATATTCATTGATTTTTGCGATTGAAAAACATTATGTTATTCATATACCAGAAATGATTGAAGCTACTGACTGAATGAAAGGAGCTGGCATCTCACTCTCTTTGAATCTTCTTTATCATGCTAAGAGGAGCAGGAAAAAGTAAAAAATTTCAGAATTGCACCTTGCAATGCGGAGAAATTACTGTTTGTGCATTTACAATATTCAATGATTTTTGCCATTGAAAAACGTCCAGAAATGATTGAAGCTACTGACTGAATGAAAGGAGCTGGCATCTCACTCTCTTTGAATCTTGTTTATCATGCTAAGAGGAGCAGGAAAAAGCAAAAAATTTCAGAATTGCACCTTGCAATGCGGAGAAATTACTGTTTGTGCATTTACAATATTCATTGATTTTTGCCATTGAAAAACGTCCAGAAATGATTGAAGCTACTGACTGAATGAAAGGAGCTGGCATCTCACTCTCTTTGAATCTTCTTTATCATGCTAAGAGGAGCAGGAAAAAGCAAAAAATTTCAGAATTGCACCTTGCAATGCGGAGAAATTACTGTTTGTGCATTTACAATATTCATTGATTTTTGCTATTGAAAAACATCATGTTATTCATATACCAGAAATGATTGAAGCTACTGACTGAATGAAAGGAGCTGGCATCTCACTCTCTTTGAATCTTCTTTATCATGCTAAGAGGAGCAGGAAAAAGCAAAAAATTTCAGAATTGCACCTTGCAATGCGGAGAAATTACTGTTTGTGCATTTACAATATTCATTGATTTTTGCCATTGAAAAACGTCCAGAAATGATTGAAGCTACTGACTGAATGAAAGGAGCTGGCATCTCACTCTCTTTGAATCTTCTTTATGATGCTAAGAGGAGCAGGAAAAAGCAAAAAATTTCAGAATTGCACCTTGCAATGCGGAGAAATTACTGTTTGTGCATTTACAATATTCATTGATTTTTGCCATTGAAAAATGTCCAGAAATGATTGAAGCTACTGACTGAATGAAAGGAGCTGGCATCTCACTCTCTTTGAATCTTCTTTATCATGCTAAGAGGAGCAGGAAAAAGCAAAAAATTTCAGAATTGCGCCTTGCAATGCGGAGAAATTACTGTTTGTGCATTTACAAAATTCATTGATTTTTGCCATTGAAAAACATCATGTTATTCATATACCAGAAATGATTGAAGCTACTGACTGAAGGAAAGGATATGGCATCTCACTCTCTTTGAATCTTCTTTATCATGCTTAGAGGAGCAGGAAAAAGCAAAAAATTTCAGAATTGCACCTTGCAATGCGGAGAAATTACTGTTTGTGCATTTACAATATTCATTGATTTTTGCCATTGAAAAACGTCCAGAAATGATTGAAGCTACTGACTGAATGAAAGGAGCTGGCATCTCACTCTCTTTGAATCTTCTTTATCATGCTAAGAGGAGCAGGAAAAAGCAAAAAATTTCAGAATTGCACCTTGCAATGCGGAGAAATTACTGTTTGTGCATTTACAATATTCATTGATTTTTGCGATTGAAAAACATCATGTTATTCATATACCAGAAATGATTGAAGCTACTGACTGAATGAAAGGAGCTGGCATCTCACTCTGTTTGAATCTTCTTTATCATGCTAAGAGGAGCAGGAAAAAGTAAAAAATTTCAGAATTGCACCTTGCAATGCGGAGAAATTACTGTTTGTGCATTTACAATATTCATTGATTTTTGCCATTGAAAAACGTCCAGAAATGATTGAAGCTACTGACTGAATGAAAGGAGCTGGCATCTCACTCTCTTTGAATCTTCTTTATCATGCTAAGAGGAGCAGGAAAAAGCAAAAAATTTCAGAATTGCACCTTGCAATGCGGAGAAATTACTGTTTGTGCATTTCCAATATTCATTGATTTTTGCTATTGAAAAACATCATGTTATTCATATACCAGAAATGATTGAAGCTACTGACTGAATGAAAGGAGCTGGCATCTCACTCTCTTTGAATCTTCTTTATCATGCTAAGAGGAGCAGGAAAAAGCAAAAAATTTCAGAATTGCACCTTGCAATGCGGAGAAATTACAGTTTGTGCATTTACAATATTCATTGATTTTTGCCATTGAAAAACGTCCAGAAATGATTGAAGCTACTGACTGAATGAAAGGAGCTGGCATCTCACTCTCTTTGAATCTTCTTTATCATGCTAAGAGGAGCAGGAAAAAGCAAAAAATTTCAGAATTGCACCTTGCAATGCGGAGAAATTACTGTTTGTGCATTTACAATATTCATTGATTTTTGCCATTGAAAAAGGTCCAGAAATAATTGAAGGTACTGACTGAATGAAAGGAGCTGGCATCTCACTCTCTTTGAATCTTCTTTATCATGCTAAGAGGAGCAGGAAAAAGCAAAACATTTCAGAATTGCACCTTGCAATGCGGAGAAATTACTGTTTGTGCATTTACAATATTCATTGATTTTTGCCATTGAAAAACGTCCAGAAATGATTGAAGCTACTGACTGAATGAAAGGAGCTGGCATCTCACTCTCTTTGAATCTTCTTTATCATGCTAAGAGGAGCAGGAAAAAGCAAAAAATTTCAGAATTGCACCTTGCAATGCGGAGAAATTACTGTTTGTGCATTTACAATATTCATTGATTTTTGCCATTGAAAAACGTCCAGAAATGATTGAAGCTACTGACTGAATGAAAGGAGCTGGCATCTCACTCTCTTTGAATCTTCTTTATGATGCTAAGAGGAGCAGGAAAAAGCAAAAAATTTCAGAATTGCACCTTGCAATGCGGAGAAATTACTGTTTGTGCATTTACAATATTCATTGATTTTTGCCATTGAAAAATGTCCAGAAATGATTGAAGCTACTGACTGAATGAAAGGAGCTGGCATCTCACTCTCTTTGAATCTTCTTTATCATGCTAAGAGGAGCAGGAAAAAGCAAAAAATTTCAGAATTGCGCCTTGCAATGCGGAGAAATTACTGTTTGTGCATTTACAAAATTCATTGATTTTTGCCATTGAAAAACATCATGTTATTCATATACCAGAAATGATTGAAGCTACTGACTGAAGGAAAGGATATGGCATCTCACTCTCTTTGAATCTTCTTTATCATGCTTAGAGGAGCAGGAAAAAGCAAAAAATTTCAGAATTGCACCTTGCAATGCGGAGAAATTACTGTTTGTGCATTTACAATATTCATTGATTTTTGCCATTGAAAAACGTCCAGAAATGATTGAAGCTACTGACTGAATGAAAGGAGCTGGCATCTCACTCTCTTTGAATCTTCTTTATCATGCTAAGAGGAGCAGGAAAAAGCAAAAAATTTCAGAATTGCACCTTGCAATGCGGAGAAATTACTGTTTGTGCATTTACAATATTCATTGATTTTTGCGATTGAAAAACATCATGTTATTCATATACCAGAAATGATTGAAGCTACTGACTGAATGAAAGGAGCTGGCATCTCACTCTCTTTGAATCTTCTTTATCATGCTAAGAGGAGCAGGAAAAAGTAAAAAATTTCAGAATTGCACCTTGCAATGCGGAGAAATTACTGTTTGTGCATTTACAATATTCATTGATTTTTGCCATTGAAAAACGTCCAGAAATGATTGAAGCTACTGACTGAATGAAAGGAGCTGGCATCTCACTCTCTTTGAATCTTCTTTATCATGCTAAGAGGAGCAGGAAAAAGCAAAAAATTTCAGAATTGCACCTTGCAATGCGGAGAAATTACTGTTTGTGCATTTCCAATATTCATTGATTTTTGCTATTGAAAAACATCATGTTATTCATATACCAGAAATGATTGAAGCTACTGACTGAATGAAAGGAGCTGGCATCTCACTCTCTTTGAATCTTCTTTATCATGCTAAGAGGAGCAGGAAAAAGCAAAAAATTTCAGAATTGCACCTTGCAATGCGGAGAAATTACAGTTTGTGCATTTACAATATTCATTGATTTTTGCCATTGAAAAACGTCCAGAAATGATTGAAGCTACTGACTGAATGAAAGGAGCTGGCATCTCACTCTCTTTGAATCTTCTTTATCATGCTAAGAGGAGCAGGAAAAAGCAAAAAATTTCAGAATTGCACCTTGCAATGCGGAGAAATTACTGTTTGTGCATTTACAATATTCATTGATTTTTGCCATTGAAAAAGGTCCAGAAATAATTGAAGGTACTGACTGAATGAAAGGAGCTGGCATCTCACTCTCTTTGAATCTTCTTTATCATGCTAAGAGGAGCAGGAAAAAGCAAAACATTTCAGAATTGCACCTTGCAATGCGGAGAAATTACTGTTTGTGCATTTACAATATTCATTGATTTTTGCCATTGAAAAACGTCCAGAAATGATTGAAGCTACTGACTGAATGAAAGGAGCTGGCATCTCACTCTCTTTGAATCTTCTTTATCATGCTAAGAGGAGCAGGAAAAAGCAAAAAATTTCAGAATTGCACCTTGCAATGCGGAGAAATTACTGTTTGTGCATTTACAATATTCATTGATTTTTGCCATTGAAAAATGTCCAGAAATGATTGAAGCTACTGACTGAATGAAAGGAGCTGGCATCTCACTCTCTTTGAATCTTCTTTATCATGCTAAGAGGAGCAGGAAAAAGCAAAAAATTTCAGAATTGCGCCTTGCAATGCGGAGAAATTACTGTTTGTGCATTTACAAAATTCATTGATTTTTGCCATTGAAAAACATCATGTTATTCATATACCAGAAATGATTGAAGCTACTGACTGAAGGAAAGGATCTGGCATCTCACTCTCTTTGAATTTTCTTTATCATGCTTAGAGGAGCAGGAAAAAGCAAAAAGTTTCAGAATTGCACCTTGCAATGCGGAGAAATTACTGTTTGTGCATTTACAATATTCATTGATTTTTGCCATTGAAAAACGTCCAGAAATGATTGAAGCTACTGACTGAATGAAAGGAGCTGGCATCTCACTCTCTTTGAATCTTCTTTATCATGCTAAGAGGAGCAGGAAAAAGCAAAAAATTTCAGAATTGCACCTTGCAATGCGGAGAAATTACTGTTTGTGCATTTACAATATTCATTGATTTTTGCGATTGAAAAACATCATATTATTCATATACCAGAAATGATTGAAGCTACTGACTGAATGAAAGGAGCTGGCATCTCACTCTGAATCTTCTTTATCATGCTAAGAGGAGCAGGAAAAAGTAAAAAATTTCAGAATTGCACCTTGCAATGCGGAGAAATTACTGTTTGTGCATTTACAATATTCAATGATTTTTGCCATTGAAAAACGTCCAGAAATGATTGAAGCTACTGACTGAATGAAAGGAGCTGGCATCTCACTCTCTTTGAATCTTCTTTATCATGCTAAGAGGAGCAGGAAAAAGCAAAAAATTTCAGAATTGCGCCTTGCAATGCGGAGAAATTACTGTTTGTGCATTTACAAAATTCATTGATTTTTGCCATTGAAAAACATCATGTTATTCATATACCAGAAATGATTGAAGCTACTGACTGAAGGAAAGGATATGGCATCTCACTCTCTTTGAATCTTCTTTATCATGCTTAGAGGAGCAGGAAAAAGCAAAAAATTTCAGAATTGCACCTTGCAATGCGGAGAAATTACTGTTTGTGCATTTACAATATTCATTGATTTTTGCCATTGAAAAACGTCCAGAAATGATTGAAGCTACTGACTGAATGAAAGGAGCTGGCATCTCACTCTCTTTGAATCTTCTTTATCATGCTAAGAGGAGCAGGAAAAAGCAAAAAATTTCAGAATTGCACCTTGCAATGCGGAGAAATTACTGTTTGTGCATTTACAATATTCATTGATTTTTGCGATTGAAAAACATCATGTTATTCATATACCAGAAATGATTGAAGCTACTGACTGAATGAAAGGAGCTGGCATCTCACTCTCTTTGAATCTTCTTTATCATGCTAAGAGGAGCAGGAAAAAGTAAAAAATTTCAGAATTGCACCTTGCAATGCGGAGAAATTACTGTTTGTGCATTTACAATATTCATTGATTTTTGCCATTGAAAAACGTCCAGAAATGATTGAAGCTACTGACTGAATGAAAGGAGCTGGCATCTCACTCTCTTTGAATCTTCTTTATCATGCTAAGAGGAGCAGGAAAAAGCAAAAAATTTCAGAATTGCACCTTGCAATGCGGAGAAATTACTGTTTGTGCATTTCCAATATTCATTGATTTTTGCTATTGAAAAACATCATGTTATTCATATACCAGAAATGATTGAAGCTACTGACTGAATGAAAGGAGCTGGCATCTCACTCTCTTTGAATCTTCTTTATCATGCTAAGAGGAGCAGGAAAAAGCAAAAAATTTCAGAATTGCACCTTGCAATGCGGAGAAATTACAGTTTGTGCATTTACAATATTCATTGATTTTTGCCATTGAAAAACGTCCAGAAATGATTGAAGCTACTGACTGAATGAAAGGAGCTGGCATCTCACTCTCTTTGAATCTTCTTTATCATGCTAAGAGGAGCAGGAAAAAGCAAAAAATTTCAGAATTGCACCTTGCAATGCGGAGAAATTACTGTTTGTGCATTTACAATATTCATTGATTTTTGCCATTGAAAAAGGTCCAGAAATAATTGAAGGTACTGACTGAATGAAAGGAGCTGGCATCTCACTCTCTTTGAATCTTCTTTATCATGCTAAGAGGAGCAGGAAAAAGCAAAACATTTCAGAATTGCACCTTGCAATGCGGAGAAATTACTGTTTGTGCATTTACAATATTCATTGATTTTTGCCATTGAAAAACGTCCAGAAATGATTGAAGCTACTGACTGAATGAAAGGAGCTGGCATCTCACTCTCTTTGAATCTTCTTTATCATGCTAAGAGGAGCAGGAAAAAGCAAAAAATTTCAGAATTGCACCTTGCAATGCGGAGAAATTACTGTTTGTGCATTTACAATATTCATTGATTTTTGCCATTGAAAAATGTCCAGAAATGATTGAAGCTACTGACTGAATGAAAGGAGCTGGCATCTCACTCTCTTTGAATCTTCTTTATCATGCTAAGAGGAGCAGGAAAAAGCAAAAAATTTCAGAATTGCGCCTTGCAATGCGGAGAAATTACTGTTTGTGCATTTACAAAATTCATTGATTTTTGCCATTGAAAAACATCATGTTATTCATATACCAGAAATGATTGAAGCTACTGACTGAAGGAAAGGATCTGGCATCTCACTCTCTTTGAATTTTCTTTATCATGCTTAGAGGAGCAGGAAAAAGCAAAAAATTTCAGAATTGCACCTTGCAATGCGGAGAAATTACTGTTTGTGCATTTACAATATTCATTGATTTTTGCCATTGAAAAACGTCCAGAAATGATTGAAGCTACTGACTGAATGAAAGGAGCTGGCATCTCACTCTCTTTGAATCTTCTTTATCATGCTAAGAGGAGCAGGAAAAAGCAAAAAATTTCAGAATTGCACCTTGCAATGCGGAGAAATTACTGTTTGTGCATTTACAATATTCATTGATTTTTGCGATTGAAAAACATCATATTATTCATATACCAGAAATGATTGAAGCTACTGACTGAATGAAAGGAGCTGGCATCTCACTCTGAATCTTCTTTATCATGCTAAGAGGAGCAGGAAAAAGTAAAAAATTTCAGAATTGCACCTTGCAATGCGGAGAAATTACTGTTTGTGCATTTACAATATTCAATGATTTTTGCCATTGAAAAACGTCCAGAAATGATTGAAGCTACTGACTGAATGAAAGGAGCTGGCATCTCACTCTCTTTGAATCTTGTTTATCATGCTAAGAGGAGCAGGAAAAAGCAAAAAATTTCAGAATTGCACCTTGCAATGCGGAGAAATTACTGTTTGTGCATTTACAATATTCATTGATTTTTGCCATTGAAAAACGTCCAGAAATGATTGAAGCTACTGACTGAATGAAAGGAGCTGGCATCTCACTCTCTTTGAATCTTCTTTATCATGCTAAGAGGAGCAGGAAAAAGCAAAAAATTTCAGAATTGCACCTTGCAATGCGGAGAAATTACTGTTTGTGCATTTACAATATTCATTGATTTTTGCCATTGAAAAACATCATGTTATTCATATACCAGAAATGATTGAAGCTACTGACTGAATGAAAGGAGCTGGCATCTCACTCTCTTTGAATCTTCTTTATCATGCTAAGAGGAGCAGGAAAAAGTAAAAAATTTCAGAATTGCACCTTGCAATGCGGAGAAATTACTGTTTGTGCATTTATAATATTCAATGATTTTTGCCATTGAAAAACGTCCAGAAATGATTGAAGCTACTGACTGAACGAAAGGAGCTGGCATCTCACTCTCTTTGAATCTTCTTTATCATGCTAAGAGGAGCAGGAAAAAGCAAAAAATTTCAGAATTGCACCTTGCAATGCGGAGAAATTACTGTTTGTGCATTTACAATATTCATTGATTTTTGCCATTGAAAAACATCATGTTATTCATGTACCAGAAATGTTTGAAGCTACTGACTGAATGAAAGGAGCTGGCATCTCACTCTCTTTGAATCTTCTTTATCATGCTAAGAGGAGCAGGAAAAAGCAAAAAATTTCAGAATTGCACATTGCAATGCGGAGAAATTACTGTTTGTGCATTTACAATATTCATTGATTTTTGCCATTGAAAAACGTCCAGAAATGATTGAAGCTACTGACTGAATGAAAGGAGCTGGCATCTCACTCTCTTTGAATCTTCTTTATCATGCTAAGAGGAGCAGGAAAAAGCAAAAAATTTCAGAATTGCACCTTGCAATGCGGAGAAATTACTGTTTGTGCATTTACAATATTCATTGATTTTTGCCATTGAAAAACGTCCAGAAATGATTGAAGCTACTGACTGAATGAAAGGAGCTGGCATCTCACTCTCTTTGAATCTTCTTTATCATGCTAAGAGGAGCAGGAAAAAGCAAAAAATTTCAGAATTGCACCTTGCAATGCGGAGAAATTACTGTTTGTGCATTTACAATATTCATTGATTTTTGCCATTGAAAAATGTCCAGAAATGATTGAAGCTACTGACTGAATGAAAGGAGCTGGCATCTCACTCTCTTTGAATCTTCTTTATCATGCTAAGAGGAGCAGGAAAAAGCAAAAAATTTCAGAATTGCGCCTTGCAATGCGGAGAAATTACTGTTTGTGCATTTACAAAATTCATTGATTTTTGCCATTGAAAAACATCATGTTATTCATATACCAGAAATGATTGAAGCTACTGACTGAAGGAAAGGATCTGGCATCTCACTCTCTTTGAATCTTCTTTATCATGCTAAGAGGAGCAGGAAAAAGCAAAAAATTTCAGAATTGCACCTTGCAATGCGGAGAAATTACTGTTTGTGCATTTACAATATTCATTGATTTTTGCCATTGAAAAACGTCCAGAAATGATTGAAGCTACTGACTGAATTAAAGGAGCTGGCATCTCACTCTCTTTGAATCTTCTTTATCATGCTAAGAGGAGCAGGAAAAAGCAAAAAATTTCAGAATTGCACCTTGCAATGCGGAGAAATTACTGTTTGTGCATTTACAATATTCATTGATTTTTGCCATTGAAAAATGTCCAGAAATGATTGAAGCTACTGACTGAATGAAAGGAGCTGGCATCTCACTCTCTTTGAATCTTCTTTATCATGCTAAGAGGAGCAGGAAAAAGCAAAAAATTTCAGAATTGCGCCTTGCAATGCGGAGAAATTACTGTTTGTGCATTTACAAAATTCATTGATTTTTGCCATTGAAAAACATCATGTTATTCATATACCAGAAATGATTGAAGCTACTGACTGAAGGAAAGGATCTGGCATCTCACTCTCTTTGAATCTTCTTTATCATGCTAAGAGGAGCAGGAAAAAGCAAAAAGTTTCAGAATTGCACCTTGCAATGCGGAGAAATTACTGTTTGTGCATTTACAATATTCATTGGTTTTTGCCATTGAAAAACGTCCAGAAATGATTGAAGCTACTGACTGAATGAAAGGAGCTGGCATCTCACTCTCTTTGAATCTTCTTTATCATGCTAAGAGGAGCAGGAAAAAGCAAAAAATTTCAGAATTGCACCTTGCAATGCGGAGAAATTACTGTTTGTGCATTTACAATATTCATTGATTTTTGCGATTGAAAAACATCATGTTATTCATATACCAGAAATGATTGAAGCTACTGACTGAATGAAAGGAGCTGGCATCTCACTCTCTTTGAATCTTCTTTATCATGCTAAGAGGAGCAGGAAAAAGTAAAAAATTTCAGAATTGCACCTTGCAATGCGGAGAAATTACTGATTGTGCATTTACAATATTCAATGATTTTTGCCATTGAAAAACGTCCAGAAATGATTAAAGCTACTGACTGAATGAAAGGAGCTGGCATCTCACTCTCTTTGAATCTTCTTTATCATGCTAAGAGGAGCAGGAAAAAGCAAAAAATTTCAGAATTGCACCTTGCAATGCGGAGAAATTACTGTTTGTGCATTTACAATATTCATTGATTTTTGCCATTGAAAAACGTCCAGAAATGATTGAAGCTACTGACTGAATGAAAGGAGCTGGCATCTCACTCTCTTTGAATCTTCTTTATCATGCTAAGAGGAGCAGGAAAAAGCAAAAAATTTCAGAATTGCACCTTGCAATGCGGAGAAATTACTGTTTGTGCATTTACAATATTCATTGATTTTTGCCATTGAAAAACGTCCAGAAATGATTGAAGCTACTGACTGAATGAAAGGAGCTGGCATCTCACTCTCTTTGAATCTTCTTTATCATGCTAAGAGGAGCAGGAAAAAGCAAAAAATTTCAGAATTGCACCTTGCAATGCGGAGAAATTACTGTTTGTGCATTTACAATATTCATTGATTTTTGCCATTGAAAAATGTCCAGAAATGATTGAAGCTACTGACTGAATGAAAGGAGCTGGCATCTCACTCTCTTTGAATCTTCTTTATCATGCTAAGAGGAGCAGGAAAAAGCAAAAAATTTCAGAATTGCGCCTTGCAATGCGGAGAAATTACTGTTTGTGCATTTACAAAATTCATTGATTTTTGCCATTGAAAAACATCATGTTATTCATATACCAGAAATGATTGAAGCTACTGACTGAAGGAAAGGATCTGGCTTCTCACTCTCTTTGAATCTTCTTTATCATGCTAAGAGGAGCAGGAAAAAGCAAAAAATTTCAGAATTGCACCTTGCAATGCGGAGAAATTACTGTTTGTGCATTTACAATATTCATTGATTTTTGCCATTGAAAAACGTCCAGAAATGATTGAAGCTACTGACTGAATGAAAGGAGCTGGCATCTCACTCTCTTTGAATCTTCTTTATCATGCTAAGAGGAGCAGGAAAAAGCAAAAAATTTCAGAATTGCACCTTGCAATGCGGAGAAATTACTGTTTGTGCATTTACAATATTCATTGATTTTTGCCATTGAAAAACGTCCAGAAATGATTGAAGCTACTGACTGAATGAAAGGAGCTGGCATCTCACTCTCTTTGAATCTTCTTTATCATGCTAAGAGGAGCAGGAAAAAGCAAAAAATTTCAGAATTGCACCTTGCAATGCGGAGAAATTACTGTTTGTGCATTTACAATATTCATTGATTTTTGCCATTGAAAAATGTCCAGAAATGATTGAAGCTACTGACTGAATGAAAGGAGCTGGCATCTCACTCTCTTTGAATCTTCTTTATCATGCTAAGAGGAGCAGGAAAAAGCAAAAAATTTCAGAATTGCGCCTTGCAATGCGGAGAAATTACTGTTTGTGCATTTACAAAATTCATTGATTTTTGCCATTGAAAAACATCATGTTATTCATATACCAGAAATGATTGAAGCTACTGACTGAATGAAAGGAGCTGGCATCTCACTCTCTTTGAATCTTCTTTATCATGCTAAGAGGAGCAGGAAAAAGCAAAAAGTTTCAGAATTGCACCTTGCAATGCGGAGAAATTACTGTTTGTGCATTTACAATATTCATTGGTTTTTGCCATTGAAAAACGTCCAGAAATGATTGAAGCTACTGACTGAATGAAAGGAGCTGGCATCTCACTCTCTTTGAATCTTCTTTATCATGCTAAGAGGAGCAGGAAAAAGCAAAAAATTTCAGAATTGCACCTTGCAATGCGGAGAAATTACTGTTTGTGCATTTACAATATTCATTGATTTTTGCGATTGAAAAACATCATGTTATTCATATACCAGAAATGATTGAAGCTACTGACTGAATGAAAGGAGCTGGCATCTCACTCTCTTTGAATCTTCTTTATCATGCTAAGAGGAGCAGGAAAAAGTAAAAAATTTCAGAATTGCACCTTGCAATGCGGAGAAATTACTGATTGTGCATTTACAATATTCAATGATTTTTGCCATTGAAAAACGTCCAGAAATGATTAAAGCTACTGACTGAATGAAAGGAGCTGGCATCTCACTCTCTTTGAATCTTCTTTATCATGCTAAGAGGAGCAGGAAAAAGCAAAAAATTTCAGAATTGCACCTTGCAATGCGGAGAAATTACTGTTTGTGCATTTACAATATTCATTGATTTTTGCCATTGAAAAACGTCCAGAAATGATTGAAGCTACTGACTGAATGAAAGGAGCTGGCATCTCACTCTCTTTGAATCTTCTTTATCATGCTAAGAGGAGCAGGAAAAAGCAAAAAATTTCAGAATTGCACCTTGCAATGCGGAGAAATTACTGTTTGTGCATTTACAATATTCATTGATTTTTGCCATTGAAAAACATCATGTTATTCATATACCAGAAATGATTGAAGCTACTGACTGAATGAAAGGAGCTGGCATCTCACTCTCTTTGAATCTTCTTTATCATGCTAAGAGGAGCAGGAAAAAGTAAAAAATTTCAGAATTGCACCTTGCAATGCGGAGAAATTACTGTTTGTGCATTTACAATATTCATTGATTTTTGCCATTGAAAAACGTCCAGAAATTATTGAAGCTACTGACTGAATGAAAGGAGCTGGCATCTCACTCTCTTTGAATCTTCTTTATCATGCTAAGAGGAGCAGGAAAAAGCAAAAAATTTCAGAATTGCACCTTGCAATGCGGAGAAATTACTGTTTGTGCATTTACAATATTCATTGATTTTTGCCATTGAAAAACGTCCAGAAATTATTGAAGCTACTGACTGAATGAAAGGAGCTGGCATCTCACTCTCTTTGAATCTTCTTTATCATGCTAAGAGGAGCAGGAAAAAGCAAAAAATTTCAGAATTGCACCTTGCAATGCGGAGAAATTACTGTTTGTGCATTTACAATATTCATTGATTTTTGCCATTGAAAAACATGTTATTCATATACCAGAAATGTTTGAAGCTACTGACTGAATGAAAGGAGCTGGCACCTCACTCTCTTTGAATCTTCTTTATCATGCTAAGAGGAGCAGGAAAAAGCAAAAAATTTCAGAATTGCACCTTGCAATGTGGAGAAATTACTGTTTGTGCATTTACAATATTCATTGATTTTTACCATTGAAAAACGTCCAGAAATGATTGAAGCTACTGACTGAATGAAAGTAGCTGGCATCTCACTCTCTTTGAATCTTCTTTATCATGCTAAGACGAGCAGGAAAAAGCAAAAAATTTCAGACTTGCACCTTGCAATGCGGAGAAATTACTGTTTGTGCATTTACAATATTCATTGATTTTTGCCATTGAAAAACATCATGTTATTCATATACCAGAAATGTTTGAAGCTACTGACTGAATGAAAGGAGCTGGCATCTCACTCTCTTTGAATCTTCTTTATCATGCTAAGAGGAGCAGGAAAAAGCAAAAAATTTCAGAATTGCACCTTGCAATGCGGAGAAATTACTGTTTGTGCATTTACAATATTCATTGATTTTTGCCATTGAAAAACGTCCAGAAATGATTGAAGCTACTGACTGAATGAAAGGAGCTGGCATCTCACTCTCTTTGAATCTTCTTTATCATGCTAAGAGGAGCAGGAAAAAGCAAAAAATTTCAGAATTGCACCTTGCAATGCGGAGAAATTACTGTTTGTGCATTTACAATATTCATTGATTTTTGCCATTGAAAAACGTCCAGAAATGATTGAAGCTACTGACTGAATGAAAGGAGCTGGCATCTCACTCTCTTTGAATCTTCTTTATCATGCTAAGAGGAGCAGGAAAAAGCAAAAAATTTCAGAATTGCACCTTGCAATGCGGAGAAATTACTGTTTGTGCATTTACAATATTCATTGATTTTTGCCATTGAAAAACATGTTATTCATATACCAGAAATGTTTGAAGCTACTGACTGAATGAAAGGAGCTGGCACCTCACTCTCTTTGAATCTTCTTTATCATGCTAAGAGGAGCGGGAAAAAGCAAAAAATTTCAGAATTGCACCTTGCAATGCGGAGAAATTACTGTTTGTGCATTTACAATATTCATTGATTTTTGCCATTGAAAAACGTCCAGAAATGATTGAAGGTACTGACTGAATGAAAGGAGCTGGCATCTCACTCTCTTTGAATCTTCTTTATCATGCTAAGAGGAGCAGGAAAAAGCAAAAAATTTCAGAATTGCACCTTGCAATGCGGAGAAATTACTGTTTGTGCATTTACAAAATTCATTGATTTTTGCCATTGAAAAACGTCCAGAAATGATTGAAGCTACTGACTGAATGAAAGGAGCTGGCATCTCACTCTCTTTGAATCTTCTTTATCATGCTAAGAGGAGCAGGAAAAAGCAAAAAATTTCAGAATTGCACCTTGCAATGCGGAGAAATTACAGTTTGTGCATTTACAATATTCATTGATTTTTGCCATTGAGAAACGTCCAGAAATGATTGAAGCTACTGACTGAATGAAAGGAGCTGGCATCTCACTCTCTTTGAATCTTTATCATGCTAAGAGGAGCAGGAAAAAGCAAAAAATTTCAGAATTGCACCTTGCAATGCGGAGAAATTACTGTTTGTGCATTTACAATATTCATTGATTTTTGCCATTGAAAAACATCATGTTATTCATATACCAGAAATGTTTGAAGCTACTGACTGAATGAAAGGAGCTGGCATCTCACTCTCTTTGAATCTTCTTTATCATGCTAAGAGGAGCAGGAAAAAGCAAAAAATTTCAGAATTGCACCTTGCAATGTGGAGAAATTACTGTTTGTGCATTTACAATATTCATTGATTTTTACCATTGAAAAACGTCCAGAAATGATTGAAGCTACTGACTGAATGAAAGTAGCTGGCATCTCACTCTCTTTGAATCTTCTTTATCATGCTAAGAGGAGCAGGAAAAAGCAAAAAATTTCAGACTTGCACCTTGCAATGCGGAGAAATTACTGTTTGTGCATTTACAATATTCATTGATTTTTGCCATTGAAAAACATCATGTTATTGATATACCAGAAATGTTTGAAGCTACTGACTGAATGAAAGGAGCTGGCATCTCACTCTCTTTGAATCTTCTTTATCATGCTAAGAGGAGAAGGAAAAAGCAAAAAATTTCAGAATTGCACCTTGCAATGCGGAGAAATTACTGTTTGTGCATTTACAATATTCATTGATTTTTTCCATTGAAAAACATCATGTTATTCATATACCAGAAATGTTTGAAGCTACTGACTGAATGAAAGGAGCTGGCATCTCAATCTCTTTGAATCTTCTTTATCATGCTAAGAGGAGCAGGAAAAAGCAAAAAACTTCAGAATTGCACCTTGCAATGTGGATAAATTACTGTTTGTGCATTTACAATATTCATTGATTTTTACCATTGAAAAACGTCCAGAAATGATTGAAGCTACTGACTGAATGAAAGTAGCTGGCATCTCACTCTCTTTGAATCTTCTTTATCATGCTAAGAGGAGCAGGAAAAAGCAAAAAATTTCAGACTTGCACCTTGCAATGCGGAGAAATTACTGTTTGTGCATTTACAATATTCATTGATTTTTGCCATTGAAAAACATCATGTTATTCATATACCAGAAATGTTTGAAGCTACTGACTGAATGAAAGGAGCTGGCATCTCACTCTCTTTGAATCTTCTTTATCATGCTAAGAGGAGCAGGAAAAAGCAAAAAATTTCAGAATTGCACCTTGCAATGCGGAGAAATTACTGTTTGTGCATTTACAATATTCATTCATTTTTGCCATTGAAAAACATCATGTTCTTCATATACCAGAAATGTTTGAAGCTACTGACTGAATGAAAGGAGCTGACATCTCACTCTCTTTGAATCTTCTTTATCATGCTAAGAGGAGCAGGAAAAAGCAAAAAATTTCAGAATTGCACCTTGCAATGCGGAGAAATTACTGTTTGTGCATTTACAATATTCATTGATTTTTGCCATTGAAAAACGTCCAGAAATGATTGAAGCTACTGACTGAATGAAAGGAGCTGGCATCTCATTCTCTTTGAATCATGCTAAGAGGAGCAGGAAAAAGCAAAAAATTTCAGAATTGCACCTTGCAATGCGGAGAAATTACTGTTTGTGCATTTACAATATTCATTGATTTTTGCCATTGAAAAACATCATGTTATTCATATACCAGAAATGTTTGAAGCTACTGACTGAATGAAAGGAGCTGGCATCTCACTCTCTTTGAATCTTCTTTATCATGCTAAGAGGAGCAGGAAAAAGCAAAAAATTTTAGAATTGCACCTTGCAATGTGGAGAAATTACTGTTTGTGCATTTACAATATTCATTGATTTTTACCATTGAAAAACGTCCAGAAATGATTGAAGCTACTGACTGAATGAAAGTAGCTGGCATCTCACTCTCTTTGAATCTTCTTTATCATGCTAAGAGGAGGAGGAAAAAGCAAAAAATTTCAGACTTGCACCTTGCAATGCGGAGAAATTACTGTTTGTGCATTTACAATATTCATTGATTTTTGCCATTGAAAAACATCATGTTATTCATATACCAGAAATGTTTGAAGCTACTGACTGAATGAAAGGAGCTGGCATCTCACTCTCTTTGAATCTTCTTTATCATGCTAAGAGGAGCAGGAAAAAGCAAAAAATTTCAGAATTGCACCTTGCAATGCGGAGAAATTACTGTTTGTGCATTTACAATATTCATTGATTTTTGCCATTGAAAAACGTCCAGAAATGATTGAAGCTACTGACTGAATGAAAGGAGCTGGCATCTCACTCTCTTTGAATCTTCTTTATCATGCTAAGAGGAGCAGGAAAAAGCAAAAAATTTCAGAATTGCACCTTGCAATGCGGAGAAATTACTGTTTGTGCATTTACAATATTCATTGATTTTTGCCATTGAAAAACGTCCAGAAATGATTGAAGCTACTGACTGAATGAAAGGAGCTGGCATCTCACTCTCTTTGAATCTTCTTTATCATGCTAAGAGGAGCTGGAAAAAGCAAAAAATTTCAGAATTGCACCTTGCAATGCGGAGAAATTACTGTTTGTGCATTTACAATATTCATTGATTTTTGCCATTGAAAAACATGTTATTCATATACCAGAAATGTTTGAAGCTACTGACTGAATGAAAGGAGCTGGCACCTCAATCTCTTTGAATCTTCTTTATCATGCTAAGAGGAGCGGGAAAAAGCAAAAAATTTCAGAATTGCACCTTGCAATGCGGAGAAATTACTGTTTGTGCATTTACAATATTCATTGATTTTTGCCATTGAAAAACGTCCAGAAATGATTGAAGGTACTGACTGAATGAAAGGAGCTGGCATCTCACTCTCTTTGAATCTTCTTTATCATGCTAAGAGGAGCAGGAAAAAGCAAAAAATTTCAGAATTGCACCTTGCAATGCGGAGAAATTACTGTTTGTGCATTTACAATATTCATTGATTTTTGCCATTGAAAAACGTCCAGATATGATTGAAGCTACTGACTGAATGAAAGGAGCTGGCATCTCACTCTCTTTGAATCTTCTTTATCATGCTAAGAGGAGCAGGAAAAAGCAAAAAATTTCAGAATTGCACCTTGCAATGCGGAGAAATTACTGTTTGTGCATTTACAATATTCATTGATTTTTGCCATTGAAAAACATCCAGAAATGATTGAAGCTACTGACTGAATGAAAGGAGCTGGCATCTCACTCTCTTTGAATCTTCTTTATCATGCTAAGAGGAGCAGGAAAAAGCAAAAAATTTCAGAATTGCACCTTGCAATGCGGAGAAATTACTGTTTGTGCATTTACAATATTCATTGATTTTTGCCATTGAAAAACATCATGTTATTCATATACCAGAAATGTTTGAAGCTACTGACTGAATGAAAGGAGCTGGCATCTCACTCTCTTTGAATCTTCTTTATCATGCTAAGAGGAGCAGGAAAAAGCAAAAAATTTCAGAATTGCACCTTGCAATGTGGAGAAATTACTGTTTGTGCATTTACAATATTCATTGATTTTTACCATTGAAAAACGTCCAGAAATGATTGAAGCTACTGACTGAATGAAAGTAGCTGGCATCTCACTCTCTTTGAATCTTCTTTATCATGCTAAGAGGAGCAGGAAAAAGCAAAAAATTTCAGACTTGCACCTTGCAATGCGGAGAAATTACTGTTTGTGCATTTACAATATTCATTGATTTTTGCCATTGAAAAACATCATGTTATTCATATACCAGAAATGTTTGAAGCTACTGACTGAATGAAAGGAGCTGGCATCTCACTCTCTTTGAATCTTCTTTATCATGCTAAGAGGAGCAGGAAAAAGCAAAAAATTTCAGAATTGCACCTTGCAATGCGGAGAAATTACTGTTTGTGCATTTACAATATTCATTGATTTTTGCCATTGAAAAACATCATGTTATTCATATACCAGAAATGTTTGAAGCTACTGACTGAATGAAAGGAGCTGGCATCTCACTCTCTTTGAATCTTCTTTATCATGCTAAGAGGAGCAGAAAAAAGCAAAAAATTTCAGACTTGCACCTTGCAATGCGGAGAAATTACTGTTTGTGCATTTACAATATTCATTGATTTTTGCCATTGAAAAACATCATGTTATTCATATACCAGAAATGTTTGAAGCTACTGACTGAATGAAAGGAGCTGGCATCTCACTCTCTTTGAATCTTCTTTATCATGCTAAGAGGAGCAGGAAAAAGCAAAAAATTTCAGAATTGCACCTTGCAATGCGGAGAAATTACTGTTTGTGCATTTACAATATTCATTGATTTTTGCCATTGAAAAACGTCCAGAAATGATTGAAGGTACTGACTGAATGAAAGGAGCTGGCATCTCACTCTCTTTGAATCTTCTTTATCATGCTAAGAGGAGCAGGAAAAAGCAAAAAGTTTCAGAATTGCAACTTGCAATGCGGAGAAATTACTGTTTGTGCATTTACAATATTCATTGATTTTTGCCATTGAAAAACGTCCAGAAATGATTGAAGCTACTGACTGAATGAAAGGAGCTGGCATCTCACTCTCTTTGAATCTTCTTTATCATGCTAAGTGGAGCAGGAAAAAGCAAAAAATTTCAGAATTGCACCTTGCAATGCGGAGAAATTACAGTTTGTGCATTTACAATATTCATTGATTTTTGCCATTGAAAAACGTCCAGAAATGATTGAAGCTACTGACTGAATGAAAGGAGCTGGCATCTCACTCTCTTTGAATCTTCTTTACCATGCTAAGAGGAGCAGGAAAAAGCAAAAAATTTCAGAATTGCACCTTGCAATGCGGAGAAATTACAGTTTGTGCATTTACAATATTCATTGATTTTTGCCATTGAAAAACGTCCAGAAATGATTGAAGCTACTGACTGAATGAAAGGAGCTGGCATCTCACTCTCTTTGAATCTTCTTTACCATGCTAAGAGGAGCAGGAAAAAGCAAAAAATTTCAGAATTGCACCTTGCAATGCGGAGAAATTACTGTTTGTGCATTTACAATATTCGTTGATTTTTGCCATTGAAAAACGTCCAGAAATGATTGAAGCTACTGACTGAATGAAAGGAGCTGGCATCTCACTCTCTTTGAATCTTCTTTATCATGCTAAGAGGAGCAGGAAAAAGCAAAAAATTTCAGAATTGCACCTTGCAATGCGGAGAAATTACTGTTTGTGCATTTACAATATTCATTGATTTTTGCCATTGAAAAACGTCCAGAAATGATTGAAGCTACTGACTGAATGAAAGGAGCTGGCATCTCACTCTCTTTGAATCTTCTTTATCATGCTAAGAGGCGCAGGAAAAAGCAAAAAATTTCAGAATTGCTCCTTGCAATGCGGAGAAATTACTGTTTGTGCATTTACAATATTCATTGATTTTTGCCATTGAAAAATGTCCAGAAATGATTGAAGCTACTGACTGAATGAAAGGAGCTGGCATCTCACTCTCTTTGAATCTTCTTTATCATGCTAAGAGGAGCAGGAAAAAGCAAAAAATTTCAGAATTGCGCCTTGCAATGCGGAGAAATTACTGTTTGTGCATTTACAAAATTCATTGATTTTTGCCATTGAAAAACATCATGTTATTCATATACCAGAAATGATTGAAGCTACTGACTGAAGGAAAGGAGCTGGCATCTCACTCTCTTTGAATCTTCTTTATCATGCTAAGAGGAGCAGGAAAAAGCAAAAAATTTCAGAATTGCACCTTGCAATGCGGAGAATTTACTGTTTGTGCATTTACAATATTCATTGATTTTTGCCATTGAAAAACGTCCAGAAATGATTGAAGCTACTGACTGAATGAAAGGAGCTGGCATCTCACTCTCTTTGAATCTTCTTTATCATGCTAAGAGGAGCAGAAAAAAGCAAAAAATTTCAGAATTGCACCTTGCAATGCGGAGAAATTACAGTTTGTGCATTTACAATATTCATTGATTTTTGCCATTGAAAAACGTCCAGAAATGATTGAAGCTACTGACTGAATGAAAGGAGCTGGCATCTCACTCTCTTTGAATCTTCTTTATCATGCTAAGAGGAGCAGGAAAAAGCAAAAAATTTCAGAATTGCACCTTGCAATGCGGAGAAATTACTGTTTGTGCATTTACAATATTCATTGATTTTTGCCATTGAAAAACATCATGTTATTCATATACCAGAAATGTTTGAATCTACTGACTGAATGAAAGGAGCTGGCATCTCACTCTCTTTGAATCTTCTTTATCATGCTAAGAGGAGCAGGAAAAAGCAAAAAATTTCAGAATTGCACCTTGCAATGCGGAGAAATTACTGTTTGTGCATTTACAATATTCATTGATTTTTGCCATTGAAAAACATAATGTTATTCATATACCAGAAATGTTTGAAGCTACTGACTGAATGAAAGGAGCTGGCATCTCAATCTCTTTGAATCTTCTTTATCATGCTAAGAGGAGCATGAAAAAGCAAAAAATTTCAGAATTGCACCTTGCAATGTGGAGAAATTACTGTTTGTGCATTTACAATATTCATTGATTTTTACCATTGAAAAACGTCCAGAAATGATTGAAGCTACTGACTGAATGAAAGTAGCTGGCATCTCACTCTCTTTGAATCTTCTTTATCATGCTAAGAGGAGCAGGAAAAAGCAAAAAATTTCAGACTTGCACCTTGCAATGCGGAGAAATTACTGTTTGTGCATTTACAATATTCATTGATTTTTGCCATTGAAAAACATCATGTTATTCATATACCAGAAATGTTTGAAGCTACTGACTGAATGAAAGGAGCTGGCATCTCACTCTCTTTGAATCTTCTTTATCATGCTAAGAGGAGCAGAAAAAAGCAAAAAATTTCAGACTTTCACCTTGCAATGCGGAGAAATTACTGTTTGTGCATTTACAATATTCATTGATTTTTGCCATTGAAAAACATCATGTTATTCATATACCAGAAATGTTTGAAGCTACTGACTGAATGAAAGGAGCTGGCATCTCACTCTCTTTGAATCTTCTTTATCATGCTAAGAGGAGCAGAAAAAAGCAAAAAATTTCAGACTTTCACCTTGCAATGCGGAGAAATTACTGTTTGTGCATTTACAATATTCATTGATTTTTGCCATTGAAAAACATCATGTTATTCATATACCAGAAATGTTTGAAGCTACTGACTGAATGAAAGGAGCTGGCATCTCACTCTCTTTGAATCTTCTTTATCATGCTAAGAGGAGCAGGAAAAAGCAAAAAATTTCAGAATTGCACCTTGCAATGCGGAGAAATTACTGTTTGTGCATTTACAATATTCATTGATTTTTGCCATTGAAAAACGTCCAGAAATGATTGAAGGTACTGACTGAATGAAAGGAGCTGGCATCTCACTCTCTTTGAATCTTCTTTATCATGCTAAGAGGAGCAGGAAAAAGCAAAAAATTTCAGAATTGCAACTTGCAATGCGGAGAAATTACTGTTTGTGCATTTACAATATTCATTGATTTTTGCCATTGAAAAACGTCCAGAAATGATTGAAGCTACTGACTGAATGAAAGGAGCTGGCATCTCACTCTCTTTGAATCTTCTTTATCATGCTAAGTGGAGCAGGAAAAAGCAAAAAATTTCAGAATTGCACCTTGCAATGCGGAGAAATTACAGTTTGTGCATTTACAATATTCATTGATTTTTGCCATTGAAAAACGTCCAGAAATGATTGAAGCTACTGACTGAATGAAAGGAGCTGGCATCTCACTCTCTTTGAATCTTCTTTATCATGCTAAGATGAGCAGGAAAAAGCAAAAAATTTCAGAATTGCACCTTGCAATGCGGAGAAATTACTGTTTGTGCATTTACAATATTCGTTGATTTTTGCCATTGAAAAACGTCCAGAAATGATTGAAGCTACTGACTGAATGAAAGGAGCTGGCATCTCACTCTCTTTGAATCTTCTTTATCATGCTAAGAGGAGCAGGAAAAAGCAAAAAATTTCAGAATTGCACCTTGCAATGCGGAGAAATTACAGTTTGTGCATTTACAATATTCATTGATTTTTGCCATTGAAAAACGTCCAGAAATGATTGAAGCTACTGACTGAATGAAAGGAGCTGGCATCTCACTCTCTTTGAATCTTCTTTATCATGCTAAGAGGAGCAGGAAAAAGCAAAAAATTTCAGAATTGCACCTTGCAATGCGGAGAATTTACTGTTTGTGCATTTACAATATTCATTGATTTTTGCCATTGAAAAACATGTTATTCATATACCAGAAATGTTTGAAGCTCCTGACTGAATGAAAGGAGCTGGCACCTCACTTTCTTTGAATCTTCTTTATCATGCTAAGCGGAGCAGGAAAAAGCAAAAAATTTCAGAATTGCACCTTGCAATGCGGAGAAATTACTGTTTGTGCATTTACAATATTCATTGATTTTTGCCATTGAAAAACGTCCAGAAATGATTGAAGCTACTGACTGAATGAAAGGAGCTGGCATCTCACTCTCTTTGAATCTTCTTTATCATGCTAAGAGGAGCAGGAAAAAGCAAAAAATTTCAGAATTGCACCTTGCAATGCGGAGAAATTACTGTTTGTGCATTTACAATATTCATTGATTTTTGCCATTGAAAAATGTCCAGAAATGATTGAAGCTACTGACTGAATGAAAGGAGCTGGCATCTCACTCTCTTTGAATCTTCTTTATCATGCTAAGAGGAGCAGGAAAAAGCAAAAAATTTCAGAATTGCGCCTTGCAATGCGGAGAAATTACTGTTTGTGCATTTACAAAATTCATTGATTTTTGCCATTGAAAAACATCATGTTATTCATATACCAGAAATGATTGAAGCTACTGACTGAAGGAAAGGAGATGGCATCTCACTCTCTTTGAATCTTCTTTATCATGCTAAGAGGAGCAGGAAAAAGCAAAAAATTTCAGAATTGCACCTTGCAATGCGGAGAATTTACTGTTTGTGCATTTACAATATTCATTGATTTTTGCCATTGAAAAACGTCCAGAAATGATTGAAGCTACTGACTGAATGAAAGGAGCTGGCATCTCACTCTCTTTGAATCTTCTTTATCATGCTAAGAGGAGCAGGAAAAAGCAAAAAATTTCAGAATTGCGCCTTGCAATGCGGAGAAATTACAGTTTGTGCATTTACAATATTCATTGATTTTTGCCATTGAAAAACGTCCAGAAATGATTGAAGCTACTGACTGAATGAAAGGAGCTGGCATCTCGCTCTCTTTGAATCTTCTTTATCATGCTAAGAGGAGCAGGAAAAAGCAAAAAATTTCAGAATTGCACCTTGCAATGCGGAGAAATTACTGTTTGTGCATTTACAATATTCGTTGATTTTTGCCATTGAAAAATGTCCAGAAATGATTGAAGCTACTGACTGAATGAAAGGAGCTGGCATCTCACTCTCTTTGAATCTTCTTTATCATGCTAAGAGGAGCAGATAAAAGCAAAAAATTTCAGAATTGCACCTTGCAATGCGGAGAAATTACAGTTTGTGCATTTACAATATTCATTGATTTTTGCCATTGAAAAACGTCCAGAAATGATTGAAGCTACTGACTGAATGAAAGGAGCTGGCATCTCACTCTCTTTGAATCTTCTTTATCATGCTAAGAGGAGCAGGAAAAAGCAAAAAATTTCAGAATTGCACCTTGCAATGCGGAGAAATTACTGTTTGTGCATTTACAATATTCATTGATTTTTGCCATTGAAAAACATGTTATTCATATACCAGAAATGTTTGAAGCTCCTGACTGAATGAAAGGAGCTGGCACCTCACTCTCTTTGAATCTTCTTTATCATGCTAAGAGGAGCAGGAAAAAGCAAAAAATTTCAGAATTGCACCTTGCAATGCGGAGAAATTACTGTTTGTGCATTTACAATATTCATTGATTTTTGCCATTGAAAAACGTCCAGAAATGATTGTAGCTACTGACTGAATGAAAGGAGCTGGCATCTCACTCTCTTTGAATCTTCTTTATCATGCTAAGAGGAGCAGGAAAAAGCAAAAAATTTCAGAATTGCACCTTGCAATGCGGAGAAATTACTGTTTGTGCATTTACAATATTCATTGACTTTTGCCATTGAAAAATGTCCAGAAATGATTGAAGCTACTGACTGAATGAAAGGAGCTGGCATCTCACTCTCTTTGAATCTTCTTTATCATGCTAAGAGGAGCAGGAAAAAGCAAAAAATTTCAGAATTGCGCCTTGCAATGCGGAGAAATTACTGTTTGTGCATTTACAAAATTCATTGATTTTTGCCATTGAAAAACATCATGTTATTCATATACCAGAAATGATTGAAGCTACTGACTGAAGGAAAGGAGCTGGCATCTCACTCTCTTTGAATCTTCTTTATCATGCTAAGAGGAGCAGGAAAAAGCAAAAAATTTCAGAATTGCACCTTGCAATGCGGAGAAATTACTGTTTGTGCATTTACAATATTCATTGATTTTTGCGATTGAAAAACATCATGTTATTCATATACCAGAAATGATTGAAGCTACTGACTGAATGAAAGGAGCTGGCATCTCACTCTCTTTGAATCTTCTTTATCATGCTAAGAGGAGCAGGAAAAAGCAAAAAATTTCAGAATTGCACCTTGCAATGCGGAGAAATTACAGTTTGTGCATTTACAATATTCATTGATTTTTGCCATTGAAAAACGTCCAGAAATGATTGAAGCTACTGACTGAATGAAAGGAGCTGGCATCTCACTCTCTTTGAATCTTCTTTATCATGCTAAGAGGAGCAGGAAAAAGCAAAAAATTTCAGAATTGCACCTTGCAATGCGGAGAAATTACTGTTTGTGCATTTACAATATTCATTGATTTTTGCCATTGAAAAACGTCCAGAAATGATTGAAGGTACTGACTGAATGAAAGGAGCTGGCATCTCACTCTCTTTGAATCTTCTTTATCATGCTAAGAGGAGCAGGAAAAAGCAAAAAATTTCAGAATTGCACCTTGCAATGCGGAGAAATTACTGTTTGTGCATTTACAATATTCATTGATTTTTGCCATTGAAAAACGTCCAGAAATGATTGAAGGTACTGACTGAATGAAAGGAGCTGGCATCTCACTCTCTTTGAATCTTCTTTATCATGCTAAGAGGAGCAGGAAAAAGCAAAAAATTTCAGAATTGCACCTTTCAATGCGGAGAAATTACTGTTTGTGCATTTACAATATTCATTGATTTTTGCCATTGAAAAACGTCCAGAAATGATTGAAGCTACTGACTGAATGAAAGGAGCTGGCATCTCACTCTCTTTGAATCTTCTTTATCATGCTAAGAGGAGCAGGAAAAAGCAAAAAATTTCAGAATTGCACCTTGCAATGCGGAGAAATTACTGTTTGTGCATTTACAATATTCATTGATTTTTGCCATTGAAAAATGTCCAGAAATGATTGAAGCTACTGACTGAATGAAAGGAGCTGGCATCTCACTCTCTTTGAATCTTCTTTATCATGCTAAGAGGAGCAGGAAAAAGCAAAAAATTTCAGAATTGCGCCTTGCAATGCGGAGAAATTACTGTTTGTGCATTTACAAAATTCATTGATTTTTGCAATTGAAAAACATCATGTTATTCATATACCAGAAATGATTGAAGCTACTGACTGAAGGAAAGGATCTGGCATCTCACTCTCTTTGAATCTTCTTTATCATGCTTAGAGGAGCAGGAAAAAGCAAAAAATTTCAGAATTGCACCTTGCAATGCGGAGAAATTACTGTTTGTACATTTACAATATTCATTGATTTTTGCCATTGAAAAACGTCCAGAAATGATTGAAGCTACTGACTGAATGAAAGGAGCTGGCATCTCACTCTCTTTGAATCTTCTTTATCATGCTAAGAGGAGCAGGAAAAAGCAAAAAATTTCAGAATTGCACCTTGCAATGCGGAGAAATTACTGTTTGTGCATTTACAATATTCATTGATTTTTGCGATTGAAAAACATCATGTTATTCATATACCAGAAATGATTGAAGCTACTGACTGAATGAAAGGAGCTGGCATCTCACTCTCTTTGAATCTTCTTTATCATGCTAAGAGGAGCAGGAAAAAGTAAAAAATTTCAGAATTGCACCTTGCAATGCGGAGAAATTACTGTTTGTGCATTTACAATATTCATTGATTTTTGCCATTGAAAAACATCCAGAAATGATTGAAGCTACTGACTGAATGAAAGGAGCTGGCAACTCACTCTCTTTGAATCTTCTTTATCATGCTAAGAGGAGCAGGAAAAAGCAAAAAATTTCAGAATTGCACCTTGCAATGCGGAGAAATTAATGTTTGTGCATTTACAATATTCATTGATTTTTGCTATTGAAAAACATCATGTTATTCATATACCAGAAATGATTGAAGCTACTGACTGAATGAAAGGAGCTGGCATCTCACTCTCTTTGAATCTTCTTTATCATGCTAAGAGGAGCAGGAAAAAGCAAAAAATTTCAGAATTGCACCTTGCAATGCGGAGAAATTACAGTTTGTGCATTTACAATATTCATTGATTTTTGCCATTGAAAAACGTCCAGAAATGATTGAAGCTACTGACTGAATGAAAGGAGCTGGCATCTCACTCTCTTTGAATCTTCTTTATCATGCTAAGAGGAGCAGGAAAAAGCAAAAAATTTCAGAATTGCACCTTGCAATGCGGAGAAATTACTGTTTGTGCATTTACAATATTCATTGATTTTTGCCATTGAAAAACGTCCAGAAATGATTGAAGGTACTGACTGAATGAAAGGAGCTGGCATCTCACTCTCTTTGAATCTTCTTTATCATGCTAAGAGGAGCAGGAAAAAGCAAAAAATTTCAGAATTGCACCTTGCAATGCGGAGAAATTACTGTTTGTGCATTTACAATATTCATTGATTTTTGCCATTGAAAAACGTCCAGAAATGATTGAAGCTACTGACTGAATGAAAGGAGCTGGCATCTCACTCTCTTTGAATCTTCTTTATCATGCTAAGAGGAGCAGGAAAAAGCAAAAAATTTCAGAATTGCACCTTGCAATGCGGAGAAATTACTGTTTGTGCATTTACAATATTCATTGATTTTTGCCATTGAAAAATGTCCAGAAATGATTGAAGCTACTGACTGAATGAAAGGAGCTGGCATCTCACTCTCTTTGAATCTTCTTTATCATGCTAAGAGGAGCAAGAAAAAGCAAAAAATTTCAGAATTGCGCCTTGCAATGCGGAGAAATTACTGTTTGTGCATTTACAAAATTCATTGATTTTTGCCATTGAAAAACATCATGTTATTCATATACCAGAAATGATTGAAGCTACTGACTGAAGGAAAGGATCTGGCATCTCACTCTCTTTGAATCTTCTTTATCATGCTTAGAGGAGCAGGAAAAAGCAAAAAATTTCAGAATTGCACCTTGCAATGCGGAGAAATTACTGTTTGTGCATTTACAATATTCATTGATTTTTGCCATTGAAAAACGTCCAGAAATGATTGAAGCTACTGACTGAATGAAAGGAGCTGGCATCTCACTCTCTTTGAATCTTCTTTATCATGCTAAGAGGAGCAGGAAAAAGCAAAAAATTTCAGAATTGCACCTTGCAATGCGGAGAAATTACTGTTTGTGCATTTACAATATTCATTGATTTTTGCGATTGAAAAACATCATGTTATTCATATACCAGAAATGATTGAAGCTACTGACTGAATGAAAGGAGCTGGCATCTCACTCTCTTTGAATCTTCTTTATCATGCTAATAGGAGCAGGAAAAAGTAAAAAATTTCAGAATTGCACCTTGCAATGCGGAGAAATTACTGTTTGTGCATTTACAATATTCAATGATTTTTGCCATTGAAAAACGTCCAGAAATGATTGAAGCTACTGACTGAATGAAATGAGCTGGCATCTCACTGTCTTTGAATCTTGTTTATCATGCTAAGCGGAGCAGGAAAAAGCAAAAAATTTCAGAATTGCACCTTGCAATGCGGAGAAATTACTGTTTGTGCATTTACAATATTCATTGATTTTTGCCATTGAAAAACGTCCAGAAATGATTGAAGCTACTGACTGAACGAAAGGAGCTGGCATCTCACTCTCTTTGAATCTTCTTTATCATGCTAAGAGGAGCAGGAAAAAGCAAAAAATTTCAGAATTGCACTTTGCAATGCGGAGAAATTACTGTTTGTGCATTTACAATATTCATTGATTTTTGCCATTGAAAAACATCATGTTATTCATGTACCAGAAATGTTTGAAGCTACTGACTGAATGAAAGGAGCTGGCATCTCACTCTATTTGAATCTTCTTTATCATGCTAAGAGGAGCAGGAAAAAGCAAAAAATTTCAGAATTGCACATTGCAATGCGGAGAAATTACTGTTTGTGCATTTACAATATTCATTGATTTTTGCCATTGAAAAACGTCCAGAAATGATTGAAGCTACTGACTGAATGAAAGGAGCTGGCATCTCACTCTCTTTGAATCTTCTTTATCATGCTAAGAGGAGCAGGAAAAGCAAAAAATTTCAGAATTGCACCTTGCAATGCGGAGAAATTACTGTTTGTGCATTTACAATATTCATTGATTTTTGCCATTGAAAAACGTCCAGAAATGATTGAAGCTACTGACTGAATGAAAGGAGCCGGCATCTCACTCTCTTTGAATCTTCTTTATCATGCTAAGAGGAGCAGGAAAAAGCAAAAAATTTCAGAATTGCACCTTGCAATGCGGAGAAATTACTGTTTGTGCATTTACAATATTCATTGATTTTTGCCATTGAAAAATGTCCAGAAATGATTGAAGCTACTGACTGAATGAAAGGAGCTGGCATCTCACTCTCTTTGAATCTTCTTTATCATGCTAAGAGGAGCAGGAAAAAGCAAAAAATTTCAGAATTGCGCCTTGCAATGCGGAGAAATTACTGTTTGTGCATTTACAAAATTCATTGATTTTTGCCATTGAAAAACATCATGTTATTCATATACCAGAAATGATTGAAGCTACTGACTGAAGGAAAGGATCTGGCATCTCACTCTCTTTGAATCTTCTTTATCATGCTAAGAGGAGCAGGAAAAGCAAAAAATTTCAGAATTGCACCTTGCAATGCGGAGAAATTACTGTTTGTGCATTTACAATATTCATTGATTTTTGCCATTGAAAAACGTCCAGAAATGATTGAAGCTACTGACTGAATGAAAGGAGCTGGCATCTCACTCTCTTTGAATCTTCTTTATCATGCTAAGAGGAGCAGGAAAAAGCAAAAAATTTCAGAATTGCACCTTGCAATGCGGAGAAATTACTGTTTGTGCATTTACAATATTCATTGATTTTTGCCATTGAAAAATGTCCAGAAATGATTGAAGCTACTGACTGAATGAAAGGAGCTGGCATCTCACTCTCTTTGAATCTTCTTTATCATGCTAAGAGGAGCAGGAAAAAGCAAAAAATTTCAGAATTGCGCCTTGCAATGCGGAGAAATTACTGTTTGTGCATTTACAAAATTCATTGATTTTTGCCATTGAAAAACATCATGTTATTCATATACCAGAAATGATTGAAGCTACTGACTGAAGGAAAGGATCTGGCATCTCACTCTCTTTGAATCTTCTTTATCATGCTAAGAGGAGCAGTAAAAAGCAAAAAATTTCAGAATTGCACCTTGCAATGCGGAGAAATTACTGTTTGTGCATTTACAATATTCATTGATTTTTGCCATTGAAAAACGTCCAGAAATGATTGAAGCTACTGACTGAACGAAAGGAGCTGGCATCTCACTCTCTTTGAATCTTCTTTATCATGCTAAGAGGAGCAGGAAAAAGCAAAAAATTTCAGAATTGCACTTTGCAATGCGGAGAAATTACTGTTTGTGCATTTACAATATTCATTGATTTTTGCCATTGAAAAACATCATGTTATTCATGTACCAGAAATGTTTGAAGCTACTGACTGAATGAAAGGAGCTGGCATCTCACTCTCTTTGAATCTTCTTTATCATGCTAAGAGGAGCAGGAAAAAGCAAAAAATTTCAGAATTGCACATTGCAATGCGGAGAAATTACTGTTTGTGCATTTACAATATTCATTGATTTTTGCCATTGAAAAACGTCCAGAAATGATTGAAGCTACTGACTGAATGAAAGGAGCTGGCATCTCACTCTCTTTGAATCTTCTTTATCATGCTAAGAGGAGCAGGAAAAGCAAAAAATTTCAGAATTGCACCTTGCAATGCGGAGAAATTACTGTTTGTGCATTTACAATATTCATTGATTTTTGCCATTGAAAAACGTCCAGAAATGATTGAAGCTACTGACTGAATGAAAGGAGCCGGCATCTCACTCTCTTTGAATCTTCTTTATCATGCTAAGAGGAGCAGGAAAAAGCAAAAAATTTCAGAATTGCACCTTGCAATGCGGAGAAATTACTGTTTGTGCATTTACAATATTCATTGATTTTTGCCATTGAAAAATGTCCAGAAATGATTGAAGCTACTGACTGAATGAAAGGAGCTGGCATCTCACTCTCTTTGAATCTTCTTTATCATGCTAAGAGGAGCAGGAAAAAGCAAAAAATTTCAGAATTGCGCCTTGCAATGCGGAGAAATTACTGTTTGTGCATTTACAAAATTCATTGATTTTTGCCATTGAAAAACATCATGTTATTCATATACCAGAAATGATTGAAGCTACTGACTGAAGGAAAGGATCTGGCATCTCACTCTCTTTGAATCTTCTTTATCATGCTAAGAGGAGCAGGAAAAGCAAAAAATTTCAGAATTGCACCTTGCAATGCGGAGAAATTACTGTTTGTGCATTTACAATATTCATTGATTTTTGCCATTGAAAAACGTCCAGAAATGATTGAAGCTACTGACTGAATGAAAGGAGCTGGCATCTCACTCTCTTTGAATCTTCTTTATCATGCTAAGAGGAGCAGGAAAAAGCAAAAAATTTCAGAATTGCACCTTGCAATGCGGAGAAATTACTGTTTGTGCATTTACAATATTCATTGATTTTTGCCATTGAAAAATGTCCAGAAATGATTGAAGCTACTGACTGAATGAAAGGAGCTGGCATCTCACTCTCTTTGAATCTTCTTTATCATGCTAAGAGGAGCAGGAAAAAGCAAAAAATTTCAGAATTGCGCCTTGCAATGCGGAGAAATTACTGTTTGTGCATTTACAAAATTCATTGATTTTTGCCATTGAAAAACATCATGTTATTCATATACCAGAAATGATTGAAGCTACTGACTGAAGGAAAGGATCTGGCATCTCACTCTCTTTGAATCTTCTTTATCATGCTAAGAGGAGCAGTAAAAAGCAAAAAATTTCAGAATTGCACCTTGCAATGCGGAGAAATTACTGTTTGTGCATTTACAATATTCATTGATTTTTGCCATTGAAAAACGTCCAGAAATGATTGAAGCTACTGACTGAATGAAATGAGCTGGCATCTCACTGTCTTTGAATCTTGTTTATCATGCTAAGCGGAGCAGGAAAAAGCAAAAAATTTCAGAATTGCACCTTGCAATGCGGAGAAATTACTGTTTGTGCATTTACAATATTCATTGATTTTTGCCATTGAAAAACGTCCAGAAATGATTGAAGCTACTGACTGAATGAAAGGAGCTGGCATCTCACTCTCTTTGAATCTTCTTTATCATGCTAAGAGGAGCAGGAAAAAGCAAAAAATTTCAGAATTGCACCTTGCAATGCGGAGAAATTACTGTTTGTGCATTTACAATATTCATTGATTTTTGCCATTGAAAAACATCATGTTATTCATATACCAGAAATGATTGAAGCTACTGACTGAATGAAAGGAGCTGGCATCTCACTCTCTTTGAATCTTCTTTATCATGCTAAGAGGAGCAGGAAAAAGTAAAAAATTTCAGAATTGCACCTTGCAATGCGGAGAAATTACTGTTTGTGCATTTATAATATTCAATGATTGTTGCCATTGAAAAACGTCCAGAAATGATTGAAGCTACTGACTGAACGAAAGGAGCTGGCATCTCACTCTCTTTGAATCTTCTTTATCATGCTAAGAGGAGCAGGAAAAAGCAAAAAATTTCAGAATTGCACTTTGCAATGCGGAGAAATTACTGTTTGTGCATTTACAATATTCATTGATTTTTGCCATTGAAAAACATCATGTTATTCATGTACCAGAAATGTTTGAAGCTACTGACTGAATGAAAGGAGCTGGCATCTCACTCTCTTTGAATCTTCTTTATCATGCTAAGAGGAGCAGGAAAAAGCAAAAAATTTCAGAATTGCACATTGCAATGCGGAGAAATTACTGTTTGTGCATTTACAATATTCATTGATTTTTGCCATTGAAAAACGTCCAGAAATGATTGAAGCTACTGACTGAATGAAAGGAGCTGGCATCTCACTCTCTTTGAATCTTCTTTATCATGCTAAGAGGAGCAGGAAAAGCAAAAAATTTCAGAATTGCACCTTGCAATGCGGAGAAATTACTGTTTGTGCATTTACAATATTCATTGATTTTTGCCATTGAAAAACGTTCAGAAATGATTGAAGCTACTGACTGAATGAAAGGAGCTGGCATCTCACTCTCTTTGAATCTTCTTTATCATGCTAAGAGGAGCAGGAAAAAGCAAAAAATTTCAGAATTGCACTTTGCAATGCGGAGAAATTACTGTTTGTGCATTTACAATATTCATTGATTTTTGCCATTGAAAAATGTCCAGAAATGATTGAAGCTACTGACTGAATGAAAGGAGCTGGCATCTCACTCTCTTTGAATCTTCTTTATCATGCTAAGAGGAGCAGGAAAAAGCAAAAAATTTCAGAATTGCGCCTTGCAATGCGGAGAAATTACTGTTTGTGCATTTACAAAATTCATTGATTTTTGCCATTGAAAAACATCATGTTATTCATATACCAGAAATGATTGAAGCTACTGACTGAAGGAAAGGATCTGGCATCTCACTCTCTTTGAATCTTCTTTATCATGCTAAGAGGAGCAGGAAAAAGCAAAAAATTTCAGAATTGCACCTTGCAATGCGGAGAAATTACTGTTTGTGCATTTACAATATTCATTGATTTTTGCCATTGAAAAACGTCCAGAAATGATTGAAGCTACTGACTGAATGAAAGGAGCTGGCATCTCACTCTCTTTGAATCTTCTTTATCATGCTAAGAGGAGCAGGAAAAAGCAAAAAATTTCAGAATTGCACCTTGCAATGCGGAGAAATTACTGTTTGTGCATTTACAATATTCATTGATTTTTGCCATTGAAAAACGTCCAGAAATGATTGAAGCTACTGACTGAATGAAAGGAGCTGGCATCTCACTCTCTTTGAATCTTCTTTATCATGCTAAGAGGAGCAGGAAAAAGCAAAAAATTTCAGAATTGCACCTTGCAATGCGGAGAAATTACTGTTTGTGCATTTACAATATTCATTGATTTTTGCCATTGAAAAATGTCCAGAAATGATTGAAGCTACTGACTGAATGAAAGGAGCTGGCATCTCACTCTCTTTGAATCTTCTTTATCATGCTAAGAGGAGCAGGAAAAAGCAAAAAATTTCAGAATTGCGCCTTGCAATGCAGAGAAATTACTGTTTGTGCATTTACAAAATTCATTGATTTTTGCCATTGAAAAACATCATGTTATTCATATACCAGAAATGATTGAAGCTACTGACTGAAGGAAAGGATCTGGCATCTCACTCTCTTTGAATCTTCTTTATCATGCTAAGAGGAGCAGGAAAAAGCAAAAAATTTCAGAATTGCACCTTGCAATGCAGAGAAATTACTGTTTGTGCATTTACAATATTCATTGATTTTTGTCATTGAAAAACGTCCAGAAATGATTGAAGCTACTGACTGAATGAAAGGAGCTGGCATCTCCCTCTCTTTGAATCTTCTTTATCATGCTAAGAGGAGCAGGAAAAAGCAAAAAATTTCAGAATTGCACCTTGCAATGCGGAGAAATTACTGTTTGTGCATTTACAATATTCATTGATTTTTGCCATTGAAAAATGTCCAGAAATGATTGAAGCTACTGACTGAATGAAAGGAGCTGGCATCTCACTCTCTTTGAATCTTCTTTATCATGCTAAGAGGAGCAGGAAAAAGCAAAAAATTTCAGAATTGCACATTGCAATGCGGAGAAATTACTGTTTGTGCATTTACAATATTCATTGATTTTTGCCATTGAAAAACGTCCAGAAATGATTGAAGCTACTGACTGAATGAAAGGAGCTGGCATCTCACTCTCTTTGAATCTTCTTTATCATGCTAAGAGGAGCAGGAAAAAGCAAAAAATTTCAGAATTGCACCTTGCAATGCGGAGAAATTACTGTTTGTGCATTTACAATATTCATTGATTTTTGCCATTGAAAAACGTCCAGAAATGATTGAAGCTACTGACTGAATGAAAGGAGCTGGCATCTCACTCTCTTTGAATCTTCTTTATCATGCTAAGAGGAGCAGGAAAAAGCAAAAAATTTCAGAATTGCACCTTGCAATGCGGAGAAATTACTGTTTGTGCATTTACAATATTCATTGATTTTTGCCATTGAAAAATGTCCAGAAATGATTGAAGCTACTGACTGAATGAAAGGAGCTGGCATCTCACTCTCTTTGAATCTTCTTTATCATGCTAAGAGGAGCAGGAAAAAGCAAAAAATTTCAGAATTGCGCCTTGCAATGCGGAGAAATTACTGTTTGTGCATTTACAAAATTCATTGATTTTTGCCATTGAAAAACATCATGTTATTCATATACCAGAAATGATTGAAGCTACTGACTGAAGGAAAGGATCTGGCATCTCACTCTCTTTGAATCTTCTTTATCATGCTAAGAGGAGCAGGAAAAAGCAAAAAATTTCAGAATTGCACCTTGCAATGCGGAGAAATTACTGTTTGTGCATTTACAATATTCATTGATTTTTGCCATTGAAAAACGTCCAGAAATGATTGAAGCTACTGACTGAATGAAAGGAGCTGGCATCTCACTCTCTTTGAATCTTCTTTATCATGCTAAGAGGAGCAGGAAAAAGCAAAAAATTTCAGAATTGCACCTTGCAATGCGGAGAAATTACTGTTTGTGCATTTACAATATTCATTGATTTTTGCCATTGAAAAACGTCCAGAAATGATTGAAGCTACTGACTGAATGAAAGGAGCTGGCATCTCACTCTCTTTGAATCTTCTTTATCATGCTAAGAGGAGCAGGAAAAAGCAAAAAATTTCAGAATTGCACCTTGCAATGCGGAGAAATTACTGTTTGTGCATTTACAATATTCATTGATTTTTGCCATTGAAAAATGTCCAGAAATGATTGAAGCTACTGACTGAATGAAAGGAGCTGGCATCTCACTCTCTTTGAATCTTCTTTATCATGCTAAGAGGAGCAGGAAAAAGCAAAAAATTTCAGAATTGCGCCTTGCAATGCGGAGAAATTACTGTTTGTGCATTTACAAAATTCATTGATTTTTGCCATTGAAAAACATCATGTTATTCATATACCAGAAATGATTGAAGCTACTGACTGAAGGAAAGGATCTGGCATCTCACTCTCTTTGAATCTTCTTTATCATGCTAAGAGGAGCAGGAAAAAGCAAAAAATTTCAGAATTGCACCTTGCAATGCGGAGAAATTACTGTTTGTGCATTTACAATATTCATTGATTTTTGCCATTGAAAAACGTCCAGAAATGATTGAAGCTACTGACTGAATGAAAGGAGCTGGCATCTCACTCTCTTTGAATCTTCTTTATCATGCTAAGAGGAGCAGGAGAAAGCAAAAAATTTCAGAATTGCACCTTGCAATGCGGAGAAATTACTGTTTGTGCATTTACAATATTCATTGATTTTTGCGATTGAAAAACATCATGTTATTCATATACCAGAAATGATTGAAGCTACTGACTGAATGAAAGGAGCTGGCATCTCACTCTCTTTGAATCTTCTTTATCATGCTAAGAGGAGCAGGAAAAAGTAAAAAATTTCAGAATTGCACCTTGCAATGCGGAGAAATTACTGTTTGTGCATTTACAATATTCAATGATTTTTGCCATTGAAAAACGTCCAGAAATGATTGAAGCTACTGACTGAATGAAAGGAGCTGGCATCTCACTCTCTTTGAATCTTGTTTATCATGCTAAGAGGAGCAGGAAAAAGCAAAAAATTTCAGAATTGCACCTTGCAATGCGGAGAAATTACTGTTTGTGCATTTACAATATTCATTGATTTTTGCCATTGAAAAACGTCCAGAAATGATTGAAGCTACTGACTGAATGAAAGGAGCTGGCATCTCACTCTCTTTGAATCTTCTTTATCATGCTAAGAGGAGCAGGAAAAAGCAAAAAATTTCAGAATTGCACCTTGCAATGCGGAGAAATTACTGTTTGTGCATTTACAATATTCATTGATTTTTGCTATTGAAAAACATCATGTTATTCATATACCAGAAATGATTGAAGCTACTGACTGAATGAAAGGAGCTGGCATCTCACTCTCTTTGAATCTTCTTTATCATGCTAAGAGGAGCAGGAAAAAGCAAAAAATTTCAGAATTGCACCTTGCAATGCGGAGAAATTACAGTTTGTGCATTTACAATATTCATTGATTTTTGCCATTGAAAAACGTCCAGAAATGATTGAAGCTACTGACTGAATGAAAGGAGCTGGCATCTCACTCTCTTTGAATCTTCTTTATCATGCTAAGAGGAGCAGGAAAAAGCAAAAAATTTCAGAATTGCACCTTGCAATGCGGAGAAATTACTGTTTGTGCATTTACAATATTCATTGATTTTTGCCATTGAAAAACGTCCAGAAATGATTGAAGGTACTGACTGAATGAAAGGAGCTGGCATCTCACTCTCTTTGAATCTTCTTTATCATGCTAAGAGGAGCAGGAAAAAGCAAAAAATTTCAGAATTGCACCTTGCAATGCGGAGAAATTACTGTTTGTTCATTTACAATATTCATTGATTTTTGCCATTGAAAAACGTCCAGAAATGATTGAAGCTACTGACTGAATGAAAGGAGCTGGCATCTCACTCTCTTTGAATCTTCTTTATCATGCTAAGAGGAGCAGGAAAAAGCAAAAAATTTCAGAATTGCACCTTGCAATGTGGAGAAATTACTGTTTGTGCATTTACAATATTCATTGATTTTTGCCATTGAAAAATGTCCAGAAATGATTGAAGCTACTGACTGAATGAAAGGAGCTGGCATCTCACTCTCTTTGAATCTTCTTTATCATGCTAAGAGGAGCAGGAAAAAGCAAAAAATTTCAGAATTGCGCCTTGCAATGCGGAGAAATTACTGTTTGTGCATTTACAAAATTCATTGATTTTTGCCATTGAAAAACATCATGTTATTCATATACCAGAAATGATTGAAGCTACTGACTGAAGGAAAGGATATGGCATCTCACTCTCTTTGAATCTTCTTTATCATGCTTAGAGGAGCAGGAAAAAGCAAAAAATTTCAGAATTGCACCTTGCAATGCGGAGAAATTACTGTTTGTGCATTTACAATATTCATTGATTTTTGCCATTGAAAAACGTCCAGAAATGATTGAAGCTACTGACTGAATGAAAGGAGCTGGCATCTCACTCTCTTTGAATCTTCTTTATCATGCTAAGAGGAGCAGGAAAAAGCAAAAAATTTCAGAATTGCACCTTGCAATGCGGAGAAATTACTGTTTGTGCATTTACAATATTCATTGATTTTTGCGATTGAAAAACATCATGTAATTCATATACCAGAAATGATTGAAGCTACTGACTGAATGAAAGGAGCTGGCATCTCACTCTCTTTGAATCTTCTTTATCATGCTAAGAGGAGCAGGAAAAAGTAAAAAATTTCAGAATTGCACCTTGCAATGCGGAGAAATTACTGTTTGTGCATTTACAATATTCATTGATTTTTGCCATTGAAAAACGTCCAGAAATGATTGAAGCTACTGACTGAATGAAAGGAGCTGGCATCTCACTCTCTTTGAATCTTCTTTATCATGCTAAGAGGAGCAGGAAAAAGCAAAAAATTTCAGAATTGCACCTTGCAATGCGGAGAAATTACTGTTTGTGCATTTACAATATTCATTGATTTTTGCTATTGAAAAACATCATGTTATTCATATACCAGAAATGATTGAAGCTACTGACTGAATGAAAGGAGCTGGCATCTCACTCTCTTTGAATCTTCTTTATCATGCTAAGAGGAGCAGGAAAAAGCAAAAAATTTCAGAATTGCACCTTGCAATGCGGAGAAATTACAGTTTGTGCATTTACAATATTCATTGATTTTTGCCATTGAAAAACGTCCAGAAATGATTGAAGCTACTGACTGAATGAAAGGAGCTGGCATCTCACTCTCTTTGAATCTTCTTTATCATGCTAAGAGGAGCAGGAAAAAGCAAAAAATTTCAGAATTGCACCTTGCAATGCGGAGAAATTACTGTTTGTGCATTTACAATATTCATTGATTTTTGCCATTGAAAAAGGTCCAGAAATAATTGAAGGTACTGACTGAATGAAAGGAGCTGGCATCTCACTCTCTTTGAATCTTCTTTATCATGCTAAGAGGAGCAGGAAAAAGCAAAAAATTTCAGAATTGCACCTTGCAATGCGGAGAAATTACTGTTTGTGCATTTACAATATTCATTGATTTTTGCCATTGAAAAACGTCCAGAAATGATTGAAGCTACTGACTGAATGAAAGGAGCTGGCATCTCACTCTCTTTGAATCTTCTTTATCATGCTAAGAGGAGCAGGAAAAAGCAAAAAATTTCAGAATTGCGCCTTGCAATGCGGAGAAATTACTGTTTGTGCATTTACAAAATTCATTGATTTTTGCCATTGAAAAACATCATGTTATTCATATACCAGAAATGATTGAAGCTACTGACTGAAGGAAAGGATCTGGCATCTCACTCTCTTTGAATCTTCTTTATCATGCTAAGAGGAGCAGGAAAAAGCAAAAAATTTCAGAATTGCACCTTGCAATGCGGAGAAATTACTGTTTGTGCATTTACAATATTCATTGATTTTTGCCATTGAAAAACGTCCAGAAATGATTGAAGCTACTGACTGAATGAAAGGAGCTGGCATCTCACTCTCTTTGAATCTTCTTTATCATGCTAAGAGGAGCAGGAAAAAGCAAAAAATTTCAGAATTGCACCTTGCAATGCGGAGAAATTACTGTTTGTGCATTTACAATATTCATTGATTTTTGCCATTGAAAAATGTCCAGAAATGATTGAAGCTACTGACTGAATGAAAGGAGCTGGCATCTCACTCTCTTTGAATCTTCTTTATCATGCTAAGAGGAGCAGGAAAAAGCAAAAAATTTCAGAATTGCACATTGCAATGCGGAGAAATTACTGTTTGTGCATTTACAATATTCATTGATTTTTGCCATTGAAAAACGTCCAGAAATGATTGAAGCTACTGACTGAATGAAAGGAGCTGGCATCTCACTCTCTTTGAATCTTCTTTATCATGCTAAGAGGAGCAGGAAAAAGCAAAAAATTTCAGAATTGCACCTTGCAATGCGGAGAAATTACTGTTTGTGCATTTACAATATTCATTGATTTTTGCCATTGAAAAATGTCCAGAAATGATTGAAGCTACTGACTGAATGAAAGGAGCTGGCATCTCACTCTCTTTGAATCTTCTTTATCATGCTAAGAGGAGCAGGAAAAAGCAAAATATTTCAGAATTGCGCCTTGCAATGCGGAGAAATTACTGTTTGTGCATTTACAAAATTCATTGATTTTTGCCATTGAAAAACATCATGTTATTCATATACCAGAAATGATTGAAGCTACTGACTGAAGGAAAGGATCTGGCATCTCACTCTCTTTGAATATTCTTTATCATGCTTAGAGGAGCAGGAAAAAGCAAAAAATTTCAGAATTGCACCTTGCAATGCGGAGAAATTACTGTTTGTGCATTTACAATATTCATTGATTTTTGCCATTGAAAAACGTCCAGAAATGATTGAAGCTACTGACTGAATGAAAGGAGCTGGCATCTCACTCTCTTTGAATCTTCTTTATCATGCTAAGAGGAGCAGGAAAAAGCAAAAAATTTCAGAATTGCACCTTGCAATGCGGAGAAATTACTGTTTGTGCATTTACAATATTCATTGATTTTTGCCATTGAAAAACGTCCAGAAATGATTGAAGCTACTGACTGAATGAAAGGAGCTGGCATCTCACTCTCTTTGAATCTTCTTTATCATGCTAAGAGGAGCAGGAAAAAGCAAAAAATTTCAGAATTGCACCTTGCAATGCGGAGAAATTACTGTTTGTGCATTTACAATATTCATTGATTTTTGCCATTGAAAAATGTCCAGAAATGATTGAAGCTACTGACTGAATGAAAGGAGCTGGCATCTCACTCTCTTTGAATGTTCTTTATCATGCTAAGAGGAGCAGGAAAAAGCAAAAAATTTCAGAATTGCGCCTTGCAATGCGGAGAAATTACTGTTTGTGCATTTACAAAATTCATTGATTTTTGCCATTGAAAAACATCATGTTATTCATATACCAGAAATGATTGAAGCTACTGACTGAAGGAAAGGATCTGGCATCTCACTCTCTTTGAATCTTCTTTATCATGCTAAGAGGAGCAGGAAAAAGCAAAAAATTTCAGAATTGCACCTTGCAATGCGGAGAAATTACTGTTTGTGAATTTACAATATTCATTGATTTTTGCCATTGAAAAACGTCCAGAAATGATTGAAGCTACTGACTGAATGAAAGGAGCTGGCATCTCACTCTCTTTGAATCTTCTTTATCATGCTAAGAGGAGCAGGAAAAAGCAAAAAATTTCAGAATTGCACCTTGCAATGCGGAGAAATTACTGTTTGTGCATTTACAATATTCATTGATTTTTGCCATTGAAAAACGTCCAGAAATGATTGAAGCTACTGACTGAATGAAAGGAGCTGGCATCTCACTCTCTTTGAATCTTCTTTATCATGCTAAGAGGAGCAGGAAAAAGTAAAAAATTTCAGAATTGCACCTTGCAATGCGGAGAAATTACTGCTTGTGCATTTACAATATTCAATGATTTTTGCCATTGAAAAACGTCCAGAAATGATTGAAGCTACTGACTGAATGAAAGGAGCTGGCATCTCACTCTCTTTGAATCTTGTTTATCATGCTAAGAGGAGCAGGAAAAAGCAAAAAATTTCAGAATTGCACCTTGCAATGCGGAGAAATTACTGTTTGTGCATTTACAATATTCATTGATTTTTGCCATTGAAAAACGTCCAGAAATGATTGAAGCTACTGACTGAATGAAAGGAGCTGGCATCTCACTCTCTTTGAATCTTCTTTATCATGCTAAGAGGAGCAGGAAAAAGCAAAAAATTTCAGAATTGCACCTTGCAATGCGGAGAAATTACTGTTTGTGCATTTACAATATTCATTGATTTTTGCTATTGAAAAACATCATGTTATTCATATACCAGAAATGATTGAAGCTACTGACTGAATGAAAGGAGCTGGCATCTCACTCTCTTTGAATCTTCTTTACCATGCTAAGAGGAGCAGGAAAAAGCAAAAAATTTCAGAATTGCACCTTGCAATGCGGAGAAATTACAGTTTGTGCATTTACAATATTCATTGATTTTTGCCATTGAAAAACGTCCAGAAATGATTGAAGCTACTGACTGAATGAAAGGAGCTGGCATCTGACTCTCTTTGAATCTTCTTTATCATGCTAAGAGGAGCAGGAAAAAGCAAAAAATTTCAGAATTGCACCTTGCAATGCGGAGAAATTACTGTTTGTGCATTTACAATATTCATTGATTTTTGCCATTGAAAAACGTCCAGAAATGATTGAAGGTACTGACTGAATGAAAGGAGCTGGCATCTCACTCTCTTTGAATCTTCTTTATCATGCTAAGAGGAGCAGGAAAAAGCAAAAAATTTCAGAATTGCACCTTGCAATGCGGAGAAATTACTGTTTGTGCATTTACAATATTCATTGATTTTTGCCATTGAAAAACGTCCAGAAATGATTGAAGCTACTGACTGAATGAAAGGAGCTGGCATCTCACTCTCTTTGAATCTTCTTTATCATGCTAAGAGGAGCAGGAAAAAGCAAAAAATTTCAGAATTGCACCTTGCAATGCGGAGAAATTACTGTTTGTGCATTTACAATATTCATTGATTTTTGCCATTGAAAAATGTCCAGAAATGATTGAAGCTACTGACTGAATGAAAGGAGCTGGCATCTCACTCTCTTTGAATCTTCTTTATCATGCTAAGAGGAGCAGGAAAAAGCAAAAAATTTCAGAATTGCGCCTTGCAATGCGGAGAAATTACTGTTTGTGCATTTACAAAATTCATTGATTTTTGCCATTGAAAAACATCATGTTATTCATATACCAGAAATGATTGAAGCTACTGACTGAAGGAAAGGATATGGCATCTCACTCTCTTTGAATCTTCTTTATCATGCTTAGAGGAGCAGGAAAAAGCAAAAAATTTCAGAATTGCACCTTGGAATGCGGAGAAATTACTGTTTGTGCATTTACAATATTCATTGATTTTTGCCATTGAAAAACGTCCAGAAATGATTGAAGCTACTGACTGAATGAAAGGAGCTGGCATCTCACTCTCTTTGAATCTTCTTTATCATACTAAGAGGAGCAGGAAAAAGCAAAAAATTTCAGAATTGCACCTTGCAATGCGGAGAAATTACTGTTTGTGCATTTACAATATTCATTGATTTTTGCGATTGAAAAACATCATGTTATTCATATACCAGAAATGATTGAAGCTACTGACTGAATGAAAGGAGCTGGCATCTCACTCTCTTTGAATCTTCTTTATCATGCTAAGAGGAGCAGGAAAAAGTAAAAAATTTCAGAATTGCACCTTGCAATGCGGAGAAATTACTGTTTGTGCATTTACAATATTCATTGATTTTTGCCATTGAAAAACGTCCAGAAATGATTGAAGCTACTGACTGAATGAAAGGAGCTGGCATCTCACTCTCTTTGAATCTTCTTTATCATGCTAAGAGGAGCAGGAAAAAGCAAAAAATTTCAGAATTGCACCTTGCAATGCGGAGAAATTACTGTTTGTGCATTTACAATATTCATTGATTTTTGCTATTGAAAAACATCATGTTATTCATATACCAGAAATGATTGAAGCTACTGACTGAATGAAAGGAGCTGGCATCTCACTCTCTTTGAATCTTCTTTATCATGCTAAGAGGAGCAGGAAAAAGCAAAAAATTTCAGAATTGCACCTTGCAATGCGGAGAAATTACAGTTTGTGCATTTACAATATTCATTGATTTTTGCCATTGAAAAACGTCCATAAATGATTGAAGCTACTGACTGAATGAAAGGAGCTGGCATCTCACTCTCTTTGAATCTTCTTTATCATGCTAAGAGGAGCAGGAAAAAGCAAAAAATTTCAGAATTGCACCTTGCAATGCGGAGAAATTACTGTTTGTGCATTTACAATATTCATTGATTTTTGCCATTGAAAAAGGTCCAGAAATAATTGAAGGTACTGACTGAATGAAAGGAGCTGGCATCTCACTCTCTTTGAATCTTCTTTATCATGCTAAGAGGAGCAGGAAAGAGCAAAAAATTTCAGAATTGCACCTTGCAATGCGGAGAAATTACTGTTTGTGCATTTACAATATTCATTGATTTTTGCCATTGAAAAACGTCCAGAAATGATTGAAGCTACTGACTGAATGAAAGGAGCTGGCATCTCACTCTCTTTGAATCTTCTTTATCATGCTAAGAGGAGCAGGAAAAAGCAAAAAATTTCAGAATTGCACCTTGCAATGCGGAGAAATTACTGTTTGTGCATTTACAATATTCATTGATTTTTGCCATTGAAAAATGTCCAGAAATGATTGAAGCTACTGACTGAATGAAAGGAGCTGGCATCTCACTCTCTTTGAATCTTCTTTATCATGCTAAGAGGAGCAGGAAAAAGCAAAAAATTTCAGAATTGCGCCTTGCAATGCGGAGAAATTACTGTTTGTGCATTTACAAAATTCATTGATTTTTGCCATTGAAAAACATCATGTTATTCATATACCAGAAATGATTGAAGCTACTGACTGAAGGAAAGGATCTGGCATCTCACTCTCTTTGAATCTTCTTTATCATGCTTAGAGGAGCAGGAAAAAGCAAAAAATTTCAGAATTGCACCTTGCAATGCGGAGAAATTACTGTTTGTGCATTTACAATATTCATTGATTTTTGCCATTGAAAAACGTCCAGAAATGATTGAAGCTACTGACTGAATGAAAGGAGCTGGCATCTCACTCTCTTTGAATCTTCTTTATCATGCTAAGAGGAGCAGGAAAAAGTAAAAAATTTCAGAATTGCACCTTGCAATGCGGAGAAATTACTGTTTGTGCATTTACAATATTCATTGATTTTTGCCATTGAAAAACGTCCAGAAATGATTGAAGCTACTGACTGAATGAAAGGAGCTGGCATCTCACTCTCTTTGAATCTTCTTTATCATGCTAAGAGGAGCAGGAAAAAGCAAAAAATTTCAGAATTGCACCTTGCAATGCGGAGAAATTACTGTTTGTGCATTTACAATATTCATTGATTTTTGCCATTGAAAAACATCATGTTATTCATATACCAGAAATGATTGAAGCTACTGACTGAATGAAAGGAGCTGGCATCTCAATCTCTTTGAATCTTCTTTATCATGCTAAGAGGAGCAGGAAAAAGTAAAAAATTTCAGAATTGCACCTTGCAATGCGGAGAAATTACTGTTTGTGCATTTATAATATTCAATGATTTTTGCCACTGAAAAACGTCCAGAAATGATTGAAGCTACTGACTGAACGAAAGGAGCTGGCATCTCACTCTCTTTGAATCTTCTTTATCATGCTAAGAGGAGCAGGAAAAAGCAAAAAATTTCAGAATTGCACCTTGCAATGCGGAGAAATTACTGTTTGTGCATTTACAATATTCATTGATTTTTGCCATTGAAAAACATCATGTTATTCATGTACCAGAAATGTTTGAAGCTACTGACTGAATGAAAGGAGCTGGCATCTCACTCTCTTTGAATCTTCTTTATCATGCTAAGAGGAGCAGGAAGAAGCAAAAAATTTCAGAATTGCACATTGCAATGCGGAGAAATTACTGTTTGTGCATTTACAATATTCATTGATTTTTGCCATTGAAAAACGTCCAGAAATGATTGAAGCTACTGACTGAATGAAAGGAGCTGGCATCTCACTCTCTTTGAATCTTCTTTATCATGCTAAGAGGAGCAGGAAAAAGCAAAAAATTTCAGAATTGCACCTTGCAATGCGGAGAAATTACTGTTTGTGCATTTACAATATTCATTGATTTTTGCCATTGAAAAACGTCCAGAAATGATTGAAGCTACTGACTGAATGAAAGGAGCTGGCATCTCACTCTCTTTGAATCTTCTTTATCATGCTAAGAGGAGCAGGAAAAAGCAAAAAATTTCAGAATTGCACCTTGCAATGCGGAGAAATTACTGTTTGTGCATTTACAATATTCATTGATTTTTGCCATTGAAAAATGTCCAGAAATGATTGAAGCTACTGACTGAATGAAAGGAGCTGGCATCTCACTCTCTTTGAATCTTCTTTATCATGCTAAGAGGAGCAGGAAAAAGCTAAAAATTTCAGAATTGCGCCTTGCAATGCGGAGAAATTACTGTTTGTGCATTTACAAAATTCATTGATTTTTGCCATTGAAAAACATCATGTTATTCATATACCAGAAATGATTGAAGCTACTGACTGAAGGAAAGGATCTGGCATCTCACTCTCTTTGAATATTCTTTATCATGCTAAGAGGAGCAGGAAAAAGCAAAAAATTTCAGAATTGCACCTTGCAATGCGGAGAAATTACTGTTTGTGCATTTACAATATTCATTGATTTTTGCCATTGAAAAACGTCCAGAAATGATTGAAGCTACTGACTGAATGAAAGGAGCTGGCATCTCACTCTCTTTGAATCTTCTTTATCATGCTAAGAGGAGCAGGAAAAAGCAAAAAATTTCAGAATTGCACCTTGCAATGCGGAGAAATTACTGTTTGTGCATTTACAATATTCATTGATTTTTGCCATTGAAAAACGTCCAGAAATGATTGAAGCTACTGACTGAATGAAAGGAGCTGGCATCTCACTCTCTTTGAATCTTCTTTATCATGCTAAGAGGAGCAGGAAAAAGCAAAAAATTTCAGAATTGCACCTTGCAATGCGGAGAAATTACTGTTTGTGCATTTACAATATTCATTGATTTTTGCCATTGAAAAAGGTCCAGAAATAATTGAAGGTACTGACTGAATGAACGGAGCTGGCATCTCACTCTCTTTGAATCTTCTTTATCATGCTTAGAGGAGCAGGAAAAAGCAAAAAATTTCAGAATTGCACCTTGCAATGCGGAGAAATTACTGTTTGTGCATTTACAATATTCATTGATTTTTGCCATTGAAAAACGTCTAGAAATGATTGAAGCTACTGACTGAATGAAAGGAGCTGGCATCTCACTCTCTTTGAATCTTCTTTATCATGCTAAGAGGAGCAGGAAAAAGCAAAAAATTTCAGAATTGCACCTTGCAATGCGGAGAAATTACTGTTTGTGCATTTACAATATTCATTGATTTTTGCCATTGAAAAATGTCCAGAAATGATTGAAGCTACTGACTGAATGAAAGCAGCTGGCATCTCACTCTCTTTGAATCTTCTTTATCATGCTAAGAGGAGCAGGAAAAAGCAAAAAATTTCAGAATTGCACCTTGCAATGCGGAGAAATTACTGTTTGTGCATTTACAATATTCATTGATTTTTGCCATTGAAAAACATCATGTTATTCATATACCAGAAATGATTGAAGCTACTGACTGAATGAAAGGAGCTGGCATCTCAATCTCTTTGAATCTTCTTTATCATGCTAAGAGGAGCAGGAAAAAGTAAAAAATTTCAGAATTGCACCTTGCAATGCGGAGAAATTACTGTTTGTGCATTTATAATATTCAATGATTTTTGCCACTGAAAAACGTCCAGAAATGATTGAAGCTACTGACTGAACGAAAGGAGCTGGCATCTCACTCTCTTTGAATCTTCTTTATCATGCTAAGAGGAGCAGGAAAAAGCAAAAAATTTCAGAATTGCACCTTGCAATGCGGAGAAATTACTGTTTGTGCATTTACAATATTCATTGATTTTTGCCATTGAAAAACATCATGTTATTCATGTACCAGAAATGTTTGAAGCTACTGACTGAATGAAAGGAGCTGGCATCTCACTCTCTTTGAATCTTCTTTATCATGCTAAGAGGAGCAGGAAGAAGCAAAAAATTTCAGAATTGCACATTGCAATGCGGAGAAATTACTGTTTGTGCATTTACAATATTCATTGATTTTTGCCATTGAAAAACGTCCAGAAATGATTGAAGCTACTGACTGAATGAAAGGAGCTGGCATCTCACTCTCTTTGAATCTTCTTTATCATGCTAAGAGGAGCAGGAAAAAGCAAAAAATTTCAGAATTGCACCTTGCAATGCGGAGAAATTACTGTTTGTGCATTTACAATATTCATTGATTTTTGCCATTGAAAAACGTCCAGAAATGATTGAAGCTACTGACTGAATGAAAGGAGCTGGCATCTCACTCTCTTTGAATCTTCTTTATCATGCTAAGAGGAGCAGGAAAAAGCAAAAAATTTCAGAATTGCACCTTGCAATGCGGAGAAATTACTGTTTGTGCATTTACAATATTCATTGATTTTTGCCATTGAAAAATGTCCAGAAATGATTGAAGCTACTGACTGAATGAAAGGAGCTGGCATCTCACTCTCTTTGAATCTTCTTTATCATGCTAAGAGGAGCAGGAAAAAGCAAAAAATTTCAGAATTGCGCCTTGCAATGCGGAGAAATTACTGTTTGTGCATTTACAAAATTCATTGATTTTTGCCATTGAAAAACATCATGTTATTCATATACCAGAAATGATTGAAGCTACTGACTGAAGGAAAGGATCTGGCATCTCACTCTCTTTGAATATTCTTTATCATGCTAAGAGGAGCAGGAAAAAGCAAAAAATTTCAGAATTGCACCTTGCAATGCGGAGAAATTACTGTTTGTGCATTTACAATATTCATTGATTTTTGCCATTGAAAAACGTCCAGAAATGATTGAAGCTACTGACTGAATGAAAGGAGCTGGCATCTCACTCTCTTTGAATCTTCTTTATCATGCTAAGAGGAGCAGGAAAAAGCAAAAAATTTCAGAATTGCACCTTGCAATGCGGAGAAATTACTGTTTGTGCATTTACAATATTCATTGATTTTTGCCATTGAAAAACGTCCAGAAATGATTGAAGCTACTGACTGAATGAAAGGAGCTGGCATCTCACTCTCTTTGAATCTTCTTTATCATGCTAAGAGGAGCAGGAAAAAGCAAAAAATTTCAGAATTGCACCTTGCAATGCGGAGAAATTACTGTTTGTGCATTTACAATAATCATTGATTTTTGCCATTGAAAAAGGTCCAGAAATAATTGAAGGTACTGACTGAATGAAAGGAGCTGGCATCTCACTCTCTTTGAATCTTCTTTATCATGCTAAGAGGAGCAGGAAAAAGCAAAAAATTTCAGAATTGCACCTTGCAATGCGGAGAAATTACTGTTTGTGCATTTACAATATTCATTGATTTTTGCCATTGAAAAACGTCCAGAAATGATTGAAGCTACTGACTGAATGAAAGGAGCTGGCATCTCACTCTCTTTGAATCTTCTTTATCATGCTAAGAGGAGCAGGAAAAAGCAAAAAATTTCAGAATTGCACCTTGCAATGCGGAGAAATTACTGTTTGTGCATTTACAATATTCATTGATTTTTGCCATTGAAAAATGTCCAGAAATGATTGAAGCTACTGACTGAATGAAAGGAGCTGGCATCTCACTCTCTTTGAATCTTCTTTATCATGCTAAGAGGAGCAGGAAAAAGCAAAAAATTTCAGAATTGCACCTTGCAATGCGGAGAAATTACTGTTTGTGCATTTACAATATTCATTGATTTTTGCGATTGAAAAACATCATGTTATTCATATACCAGAAATGATTGAAGCTACTGACTGAATGAAAGGAGCTGGCATCTCACTCTCTTTGAATCTTCTTTATCATGCTAAGAGGAGCAGGAAAAAGTAAAAAATTTCAGAATTGCACCTTGCAATGCGGAGAAATTACTGTTTGTGCATTTACAATATTCAATGATTTTTGCCATTGAAAAACGTCCAGAAATGATTGAAGCTACTGACTGAATGAAAGGAGCTGGCATCTCACTCTCTTTGAATCTTGTTTATCATGCTAAGAGGAGCAGGAAAAAGCAAAAAATTTCAGAATTGCACCTTGCAATGCGGAGAAATTACTGTTTGTGCATTTACAATATTCATTGATTTTTGCCATTGAAAAACGTCCAGAAATGATTGAAGCTACTGACTGAATGAAAGGAGCTGGCATCTCACTCTCTTTGAATCTTCTTTATCATGCTAAGAGGAGCAGGAAAAAGCAAAAAATTTCAGAATTGCACCTTGCAATGCGGAGAAATTACTGTTTGTGCATTTACAATATTCATTGATTTTTGCCATTGAAAAACATCATGTTATTCATATACCAGAAATGATTGAAGCTACTGACTGAATGAAAGGAGCTGGCATCTCACTCTCTTTGAATCTTCTTTATCATGCTAAGAGGAGCAGGAAAAAGTAAAAAAATTCAGAATTGCACCTTGCAATGCGGAGAAATTACTGTTTGTGCATTTATAATATTCAATGATTTTTGCCATTGAAAAACGTCCAGAAATGATTGAAGCTACTGACTGAACGAAAGGAGCTGGCATCTCACTCTCTTTGAATCTTCTTTATCATGCTAAGAGGAGCAGGAAAAAGCAAAAAATTTCAGAATTGCACCTTGCAATGCGGAGAAATTACTGTTTGTGCATTTACAATATTCATTGATTTTTGCCATTGAAAAACGTCCAGAAATGATTGAAGCTACTGACTGAATGAAAGGAGCTGGCATCTCACTCTCTTTGAATTTTCTTTATCATGCTAAGAGGAGCAGGAAAAAGCAAAAAATTTCAGAATTGCACCTTGCAATGCGGAGAAATTACTGTTTGTGCATTTACAATATTCATTGATTTTTGCCATTGAAAAACGTCCATAAATGATTGAAGCTACTGACTGAATGAAAGGAGCTGGCATCTCACTCTCTTTGAATCTTCTTTATCATGCTAAGAGGAGCAGGAAAAAGCAAAAAATTTCAGAATTGCACCTTGCAATGCGGAGAAATTACTGTTTGTGCATTTACAATATTCATTGATTTTTGCCATTGAAAAACGTCCATAAATGATTGAAGCTACTGACTGAATGAAAGGAGCTGGCATCTCACTCTCTTTGAATCTTCTTTATCATGCTAAGAGGAGCAGGAAAAAGCAAAAAATTTCAGAATTGCACCTTGCAATGCGGAGAAATTACTGTTTGTGCATTTACAATATTCATTGATTTTTGCCATTGAAAAATGTCCAGAAATGATTGAAGCTACTGACTGAATGAAAGGAGCTGGCATCTCACTCTCTTTGAATCTTCTTTATCATGCTAAGAGGAGCAGGAAAAAGCAAAAAATTTCAGAATTGCGCCTTGCAATGCGGAGAAATTACTGTTTGTGCATTTACAAAATTCATTGATTTTTGCCATTGAAAAACATCATGTTATTCATATACCAGAAATGATTGAAGCTACTGACTGAAGGAAAGGATCTGGCATCTCACTCTCTTTGAATCTTCTTTATCATGCTTAGAGGAGCAGGAAAAAGCAAAAAATTTCAGGATTGCACCTTGCAATGCGGAGAAATTACTGTTTGTGCATTTACAATATTCATTGATTTTTGCCATTGAAAAACGTCCAGAAATGATTGAAGCTACTGACTGAATGAAAGGAGCTGGCATCTCACTCTCTTTGAATCTTCTTTATCATGCTAAGAGGAGCAGAAAAAAGCAAAAAATTTCAGAATTGCACCTTGCAATGCGGAGAAATTACTGTTTGTGCATTTACAATATTCATTGATTTTTGCCATTGAAAAACATCATGTTATTCATATACCAGAAATGATTGAAGCTACTGACTGAATGAAAGGAGCTGGCATCTCACTCTCTTTGAATCTTCTTTATCATGCTAAGAGGAGCAGGAAAAAGTAAAAAATTTCAGAATTGCACCTTGCAATGCGGAGAAATTACTGTTTGTGCATTTATAATATTCAATGATTTTTGCCATTGAAAAACGTCCAGAAATGATTGAAGCTACTGACTGAACGAAAGGAGCTGGCATCTCACTCTCTTTGAATCTTCTTTATCATGCTAAGAGGAGCAGGAAAAAGCAAAAAATTTCAGAATTGCACCTTGCAATGCGGAGAAATTACTGTTTGTGCATTTACAATATTCATTGATTTTTGCCATTGAAAAACATCATGTTATTCATGTACCAGAAATGTTTGAAGCTACTGACTGAATGAAAGGAGCTGGCATCTCACTCTCTTTGAATCTTCTTTATCATGCTAAGAGGAGCAGGAAAAAGCAAAAAATTTCAGAATTGCACATTGCAATGCGGAGAAATTACTGTTTGTGCATTTACAATATTCATTGATTTTTGCCATTGAAAAACGTCCAGAAATGATAGAAGCTACTGACTGAATGAAAGGAGCTGGCATCTCACTCTCTTTGAATCTTCTTTATCATGCTAAGAGGAGCAGGAAAAAGCAAAAAATTTCAGAATTGCACCTTGCAATGCGGAGAAATTACTGTTTGTGCATTTACAATATTCATTGATTTTTGCCATTGAAAAACGTCCAGAAATGATTGAAGCTACTGACTGAATGAAAGGAGCTGGCATCTCACTCTCTGTGAATCTTCTTTATCATGCTAAGAGGAGCAGGAAAAAGCAAAAAATTTCAGAATTGCGCCTTGCAATGCGGAGAAATTACTGTTTGTGCATTTACAAAATTCATTGATTTTTGCCATTGAAAAACATCATGTTATTCATATACCAGAAATGATTGAAGCTACTGACTGAAGGAAAGGATCTGGCATCTCACTCTCTTTGAATCTTCTTTATCATGCTAAGAGGAGCAGGAAAAAGCAAAAAATTTCAGAATTGCACCTTGCAATGCGGAGAAATTACTGTTTGTGCATTTACAATATTCATTGATTTTTGCCATTGAAAAACGTCCAGAAATGATTGAAGCTACTGACTGAATGAAAGGAGCTGGCATCTCACTCTCTTTGAATCTTCTTTATCATGCTAAGAGGAACAGGAAAAAGCAAAAAATTTCAGAATTGCACCTTGCAATGCGGAGAAATTACTGTTTGTGCATTTACAATATTCATTGATTTTTGCCATTGAAAAACGTCCATAAATGATTGAAGCTACTGACTGAATGAAAGGAGCTGGCATCTCACTCTCTTTGAATCTTCTTTATCATGCTAAGAGGAGCAGGAAAAAGCAAAAAATTTCAGAATTGCACCTTGCAATGCGGAGAAATTACTGTTTGTGCATTTACAATATTCATTGATTTTTGCCATTGAAAAACGTCCATAAATGATTGAAGCTACTGACTGAATGAAAGGAGCTGGCATCTCACTCTCTTTGAATCTTCTTTATCATGCTAAGCGGAGCAGGAAAAAGCAAAAAATTTCAGAATTGCACCTTGCAATGCGGAGAAATTACTGTTTGTGCATTTACAATATTCATTGATTTTTGCCATTGAAAAATGTCCAGAAATGATTGAAGCTACTGACTGAATGAAAGGAGCTGGCATCTCACTCTCTTTGAATCTTCTTTATCATGCTAAGAGGAGCAGGAAAAAGCAAAAAATTTCAGAATTGCGCCTTGCAATGCGGAGAAATTACTGTTTGTGCATTTACAAAATTCATTGATTTTTGCCATTGAAAAACATCATGTTATTCATATACCAGAAATGATTGAAGCTACTGACTGAAGGAAAGGATCTGGCATCTCACTCTCTTTGAATCTTCTTTATCATGCTAAGAGGAGCAGGAAAAAGCAAAAAATTTCAGAATTGCACCTTGCAATGCGGAGAAATTACTGTTTGTGCATTTACAATATTCATTGATTTTTGCCATTGAAAAACATCATGTTATTCATGTACCAGAAATGTTTGAAGCTACTGACTGAATGAAAGGAGCTGGCATCTCACTCTCTTTGAATCTTCTTTATCATGCTAAGAGGAGCAGGAAAAAGTAAAAAATTTCAGAATTGCACCTTGCAATGCGGAGAAATTACTCTTTGTGCATTTATAATATTCAATGATTTTTGCCATTGAAAAACGTCCAGAAATGATTGAAGCTACTGACTGAACGAAAGGAGCTGGCATCTCACTCTCTTTGAATCTTCTTTATCATGCTAAGAGGAGCAGGAAAAAGCAAAAAATTTCAGAATTGCACCTTGCAATGCGGAGAAATTACTGTTTGTGCATTTACAATAATCATTGATTTTTGCCATTGAAAAACATCATGTTATTCATGTACCAGAAATGTTTGAAGCTACTGACTGAATGAAAGGAGCTGGCATCTCACTCTCTTTGAATCTTCTTTATCATGCTAAGAGGAGCAGGAAAAAGCAAAAAATTTCAGAATTGCACATTGCAATGCGGAGAAATTACTGTTTGTGCATTTACAATATTCATTGATTTTTGCCATTGAAAAACGTCCAGAAATGATTGAAGCTACTGACTGAATGAAAGGAGCTGGCATCTCACTCTCTTTGAATCTTCTTTATCATGCTAAGAGGAGCAGGAAAAAGCAAAAAATTTCAGAATTGCACCTTGCAATGCGGAGAAATTACTGTTTGTGCATTTACAATATTCATTGATTTTTGCCATTGAAAAACGTCCAGAAATGATTGAAGCTACTGACTGAATGAAAGGAGCTGGCATCTCACTCTCTTTGAATCTTCTTTATCATGCTAAGAGGAGCAGGAAAAAGCAAAAAATTTCAGAATTGCACCTTGCAATGCGGAGAAATTACTGTTTGTGCATTTACAATATTCATTGATTTTTGCCATTGAAAAATGTCCAGAAATGATTGAAGCTACTGACTGAATGAAAGGAGCTGGCATCTCACTCTCTTTGAATCTTCTTTATCATGCTAAGAGGAGCAGGAAAAAGCAAAAAATTTCAGAATTGCGCCTTGCAATGCGGAGAAATTACTGTTTGTGCATTTACAAAATTCATTGATTTTTGCCATTGAAAAACATCATGTTATTCATATACCAGAAACGATTGAAGCTACTGACTGAAGGAAAGGATCTGGCATCTCACTCTCTTTGAATCTTCTTTATCATGCTAAGAGGAGCAGGAAAAAGCAAAAAATTTCAGAATTGCACCTTGCAATGCGGAGAAATTACTGTTTGTGCATTTACAATATTCATTGATTTTTGCCATTGAAAAACGTCCAGAAATGATTGAAGCTACTGACTGAATGAAAGGAGCTGGCATCTCACTCTCTTTGAATCTTCTTTATCATGCTAAGAGGAGCAGGAAAAAGCAAAAAATTTCAGAATTGCACCTTGCAATGCGGAGAAATTACTGTTTGTGCATTTACAATATTCATTGATTTTTGCCATTGAAAAACGTCCATAAATGATTGAAGCTACTGACTGAATGAAAGGAGCTGGCATCTCACTCTCTTTGAATCTTCTTTATCATGCTAAGAGGAGCAGGAAAAAGCAAAAAATTTCAGAATTGCACCTTGCAATGCGGAGAAATTACTGTTTGTGCATTTACAATATTCATTGATTTTTGCCATTGAAAAACGTCCATAAATGATTGAAGCTACTGACTGAATGAAAGGAGCTGGCATCTCACTCTCTTTGAATCTTCTTTATCATGCTAAGAGGAGCAGGAAAAAGCAAAAAATTTCAGAATTGCACCTTGCAATGCGGAGAAATTACTGTTTGTGCATTTACAATATTCATTGATTTTTGCCATTGAAAAATGTCCAGAAATGATTGAAGCTACTGACTGAATGAAAGGAGCGGGCATCTCACTCTCTTTGAATCTTCTTTATCATGCTAAGAGGAGCAGGAAAAAGCAAAAAATTTCAGAATTGCGCCTTGCAATGCGGAGAAATTACTGTTTGTGCATTTACAAAATTCATTGATTTTTGCCATTGAAAAACATCATGTTATTCATATACCAGAAATGATTGAAGCTACTGACTGAAGGAAAGGATCTGGCATCTCACTCTCTTTGAATCTTCTTTATCATGCTAAGAGGAGCAGGAAAAAGCAAAAAATTTCAGAATTGCACCTTGCAATGCGGAGAAATTACTGTTTGTGCATTTACAATATTCATTGATTTTTGTCATTGAAAAACGTCCAGAAATGATTGAAGCTACTGACTGAATGAAAGGAGCTGGCATCTCACTCTCTTTGAATCTTCTTTATCATGCTAAGAGGAGCAGGAAAAAGCAAAAAATTTCAGAATTGCACCTTGCAATGCGGAGAAATTACTGTTTGTGCATTTACAATATTCATTGATTTTTGCCATTGAAAAACGTCCATAAATGATTGAAGCTACTGACTGAATGAAAGGAGCTGGCATCTCACTCTCTTTGAATCTTCTTTATCATGCTAAGAGGAGCAGGAAAAAGCAAAAAATTTCAGAATTGCACCTTGCAATGCGGAGAAATTACTGTTTGTGCATTTACAATATTCATTGATTTTTGCCATTGAAAAATGTCCAGAAATGATTGAAGCTACTGACTGAATGAAAGGAGCTGGCATCTCACTCTCTTTGAATCTTCTTTATCATGCTAAGAGGAGCAGGAAAAAGCAAAAAATTTCAGAATTGCGCCTTGCAATGCGGAGAAATTACTGTTTGTGCATTTACAAAATTCATTGATTTTTGCCATTGAAAAACATCATGTTATTCATATACCAGAAATGATTGAAGCTACTGACTGAAGGAAAGGATCTGGCATCTCACTCTCTTTGAATCTTCTTTATCATGCTAAGAGGAGCAGGAAAAAGCAAAAAGTTTCAGAATTGCACCTTGCAATGCGGAGAAATTACTGTTTGTGCATTTACAATATTCATTGGTTTTTGCCATTGAAAAACGTCCAGAAATGATTGAAGCTACTGACTGAATGAAAGGATCTGGCATCTCACTCTCTTTGAATCTTCTTTATCATGCTAAGAGGAGCAGGAAAAAGCAAAAAATTTCAGAATTGCACCTTGCAATGCGGAGAAATTACTGTTTGTGCATTTACAATATTCATTGATTTTTGTCATTGAAAAACGTCCAGAAATGATTGAAGCTACTGACTGAATGAAAGGAGCTGGCATCTCACTCTCTTTGAATCTTCTTTACCATGCTAAGAGGAGCAGGAAAAAGCAAAAAATTTCAGAATTGCACCTTGCAATGCGGAGAAATTACTGTTTGTGCATTTACAATATTCATTGATTTTTGCCATTGAAAAACGTCCAGAAATGATTGAAGCTACTGACTGAATGAAAGGAGCTGGCATCTCACTCTCTTTGAATCTTCTTTATCATGCTAAGAGGAGCAGGAAAAAGCAAAAAATTTCAGAATTGCACCTTGCAATGCGGAGAAATTACTGTTTGTGCATTTACAATATTCATTGATTTTTGCCATTGAAAAACATCATGTTATTCATATACCAGAAATGATTGAAGCTACTGACTGAATGAAAGGAGCTGGCATCTCACTCTCTTTGAATCTTCTTTATCATGCTAAGAGGAGCAGGAAAAAGTAAAAAATTTCAGAATTGCGCCTTGCAATGCGGAGAAATTACTGTTTGTGCATTTACAAAATTCATTGATTTTTGCCATTGAAAAACATCATGTTATTCATATACCAGAAATGATTGAAGCTACTGACTGAAGGAAAGGATCTGGCATCTCACTCTCTTTGAATCTTCTTTATCATGCTTAGAGGAGCAGGAAAAAGCAAAGAATTTCAGAATTGCACCTTGCAATGCGGAGAAATTACTGTTTGTGCATTTACAATATTCATTGATTTTTGCCTTTGAAAAACGTCCAGAAATGATTGAAGCTACTGACTGAATGAAAGGAGCTGGCATCTCACTCTCTTTGAATCTTCTTTATCATGCTAAGAGGAGCAGGAAAAAGCAAAAAATTTCAGAATTGCACCTTGCAATGCGGAGAAATTACTGTTTGTGCATTTACAATATTCATTGATTTTTGCGATTGAAAAACATCATGTTATTCATATACCAGAAATGATTGAAGCTACTGACTGAATGAAAGGAGCTGGCATCTCACTCTCTTTGAATCTTCTTTATCATGCTAAGAGGAGCAGGAAAAAGTAAAAAATTTCAGAATTGCACCTTGCAATGCGGAGAAATTACTGTTTGTGCATTTACAATATTCATTGATTTTTGCCATTGAAAAACGTCCAGAAATGATTGAAGCTACTGACTGAATGAAAGGAGCTGGCATCTCACTCTCTTTGAATCTTCTTTATCATGCTAAGAGGAGCAGGAAAAAGCAAAAAATTTCAGAATTGCACCTTGCAATGCGGAGAAATTACTGTTTGTGCATTTACAATATTCATTGATTTTTGCTATTGAAAAACATCATGTTATTCATATACCAGAAATGATTGAAGCTACTGACTGAATGAAAGGAGCTGGCATCTCACTCTCTTTGAATCTTCTTTATCATGCTAAGAGGAGCAGGAAAAAGCAAAAAATTTCAGAATTGCACCTTGCAATGCGGAGAAATTACTGTTTGTGCATTTACAATATTCATTGATTTTTGCGATTGAAAAACATCATGTTATTCATATACCAGAAATGATTGAAGCTACTGACTGAATGAAAGGAGCTGGCATCTCACTCTCTTTGAATCTTCTTTATCATGCTAAGAGGAGCAGGAAAAAGTAAAAAATTTCAGAATTGCACTTTGCAATGCGGAGAAATTACTGTTTGTGCATTTACAATATTCATTGATTTTTGCCATTGAAAAACGTCCAGAAATGATTGAAGCTACTGACTGAATGAAAGGAGCTGGCATCTCACTCTCTTTGAATCTTCTTTATCATGCTAAGAGGAGCAGGAAAAAGCAAAAAATTTCAGAATTGCACCTTGCAATGCGGAGAAATTACTGTTTGTGCATTTACAATATTCATTGATTTTTGCTATTGAAAAACATCATGTTATTCATATACCAGAAATGATTGAAGCTACTGACTGAATGAAAGGAGCTGGCATCTCACTCTCTTTGAATCTTCTTTATCATGCTAAGAGGAGCAGGAAAAAGCAAAAAATTTCAGAATTGCACCTTGCAATGCGGAGAAATTACAGTTTGTGCATTTACAATATTCATTGATTTTTGCCATTGAAAAACGTCCAGAAATGATTGAAGCTACTGACTGAATGAAAGGAGCTGGCATCTCACTCTCTTTGAATCTTCTTTATCATGCTAAGAGGAGCAGGAAAAAGCAAAAAATTTCAGAATTGCACCTTGCAATGCGGAGAAATTACTGTTTGTGCATTTACAATATTCATTGATTTTTGCCATTGAAAAACGTCCAGAAATGATTGAAGGTACTGACTGAATGAAAGGAGCTGGCATCTCACTCTCTTTGAATCTTCTTTATCATGCTAAGAGGAGCAGGAAAAAGCAAAAAATTTCAGAATTGCACCTTGCAATGCGGAGAAATTACTGTTTGTGCATTTACAATATTCATTGATTTTTGCCATTGAAAAACGTCCAGAAATGATTGAAGCTACTGACTGAATGAAAGGAGCTGGCATCTCACTCTCTTTGAATCTTCTTTATCATGCTAAGAGGAGCAGGAAAAAGCAAAAAATTTCAGAATTGCACCTTGCAATGCGGAGAAATTACTGTTTGTGCATTTACAATATTCATTGATTTTTGCCATTGAAAAATGTCCAGAAATGATTGAAGCTACTGACTGAATGAAAGGAGCTGGCATCTCACTCTCTTTGAATCTTCTTTATCATGCTAAGAGGAGCAGGAAAAAGCAAAAAATTTCAGAATTGCGCCTTGCAATGCGGAGAAATTACTGTTTGTGCATTTACAAAATTCATTGATTTTTGCCATTGAAAAACATCATGTTATTCATATACCAGAAATGATTGAAGCTACTGACTGAAGGAAAGGATCTGGCATCTCACTCTCTTTGAATCTTCTTTATCATGCTTAGAGGAGCAGGAAAAAGCAAAAAATTTCAGAATTGCACCTTGCAATGCGGAGAAATTACTGTTTGTGCATTTACAATATTCATTGATTTTTGCCATTGAAAAACGTCCAGAAATGATTGAAGCTACTGACTGAATGAAAGGAGCTGGCATCTCACTCTCTTTGAATCTTCTTTATCATGCTAAGAGGAGCAGGAAAAAGCAAAAAATTTCAGAATTGCACCTTGCAATGCGGAGAAATTACTGTTTGTGCATTTACAATATTCATTGATTTTTGCGATTGAAAAACATCATGTTATTCATATACCAGAAATGATTGAAGCTACTGACTGAATGAAAGGAGCTGGCATCTCACTCTCTTTGAATCTTCTTTATCATGCTAAGAGGAGCAGGAAAAAGTAAAAAATTTCAGAATTGCACCTTGCAATGCGGAGAAATTACTGTTTGTGCATTTACAATATTCAATGATTTTTGCCATTGAAAAACGTCCAGAAATGATTGAAGCTACTGACTGAATGAAAGGAGCTGGCATCTCACTCTCTTTGAATCTTGTTTATCATGCTAAGAGGAGCAGGAAAAAGCAAAAAATTTCAGAATTGCACCTTGCAATGCGGAGAAATTACTGTTTGTGCATTTACAATATTCATTGATTTTTGCCATTGAAAAACGTCCAGAAATGATTGAAGCTACTGACTGAATGAAAGGAGCTGGCATCTCACTCTCTTTGAATCTTCTTTATCATGCTAAGAGGAGCAGGAAAAAGCAAAAAATTTCAGAATTGCACCTTGCAATTCGGAGAAATTACTGTTTGTGCATTTACAATATTCATTGATTTTTGCCATTGAAAAACATCATGTTATTCATATACCAGAAATGATTGAAGCTACTGACTGAATGAAAGGAGCTGGCATCTCACTCTCTTTGAATCTTCTTTATCATGCTAAGAGGAGCAGGAAAAAGTAAAAAATTTCAGAATTGCACCTTGCAATGCGGAGAAATTACTGTTTGTGCATTTATAATATTCAATGATTTTTGCCATTGAAAAACGTCCAGAAATGATTGAAGCTACTGACTGAACGAAAGGAGCTGGCATCTGACTCTCTTTGAATCTTCTTTATCATGCTAAGAGGAGCAGGAAAAAGCAAAAAATTTCAGAATTGCACCTTGCAATGCGGAGAAATTACTGTTTGTGCATTTACAATATTCATTGATTTTTGCCATTGAAAAACATCATGTTATTCATGTACCAGAAATGTTTGAAGCTACTGACTGAATGAAAGGAGCTGGCATCTCACTCTCTTTGAATCTTCTTTATCATGCTAAGAGGAGCAGGAAAAAGCAAAAAATTTCAGAATTGCACATTGCAATGCGGAGAAATTACTGTTTGTGCATTTACAATATTCATTGATTTTTGCCATTGAAAAACGTCCAGAAATGATTGAAGCTACTGACTGAATGAAAGGAGTTGGCATCTCACTCTCTTTGAATCTTCTTTATCATGCTAAGAGGAGCAGGAAAAAGCAAAAAATTTCAGAATTGCACCTTGCAATGCGGAGAAATTACTGTTTGTGCATTTACAATATTCATTGATTTTTGCCATTGAAAAACGTCCAGAAATGATTGAAGCTACTGACTGAATGAAAGGAGCTGGCATCTCACTCTCTTTGAATCTTCTTTATCATGCTAAGAGGAGCAGGAAAAAGCAAAAAATTTCAGAATTGCACCTTGCAATGCGGAGAAATTACTGTTTGTGCATTTACAATATTCATTGATTTTTGCCATTGAAAAATGTCCAGAAATGATTGAAGCTACTGACTGAATGAAAGGAGCTGGCATCTCACTCTCTTTGAATCTTCTTTATCATGCTAAGAGGAGCAGGAAAAAGCAAAAAATTTCAGAATTGCGCCTTGCAATGCGGAGAAATTACTGTTTGTGCATTTACAAAATTCATTGATTTTTGCCATTGAAAAACATCATGTTATTCATATACCAGAAATGATTGAAGCTACTGACTGAAGGAAAGGATCTGGCATCTCACTCTCTTTGAATCTTCTTTATCATGCTAAGAGGAGCAGGAAAAAGCAAAAAAATTCAGAATTGCACCTTGCAATGCGGAGAAATTACTGTTTGTGCATTTACAATATTCATTGATTTTTGCCATTGAAAAACGTCCAGAAATGATTGAAGCTACTGACTGAATGAAAGGAGCTGGCATCTCACTCTCTTTGAATCTTCTTTATCATGCTAAGAGGAGCAGGAAAAAGCAAAAAATTTCAGAATTGCACCTTGCAATGCGGAGAAATTACTGTTTGTGCATTTACAATATTCATTGATTTTTGCCATTGAAAAACGTCCAGAAATGATTGAAGCTACTGACTGAATGAAAGGAGCTGGCATCTCACTCTCTTTGAATCTTCTTTATCATGCTAAGAGGAGCAGGAAAAAGCAAAAAATTTCAGAATTGCACCTTGTAATGCGGAGAAATTACTGTTTGTGCATTTACAATATTCATTGATTTTTGCCATTGAAAAATGTCCAGAAATGATTGAAGCTACTGACTGAATGAAAGGAGCTGGCATCTCACTCTCTTTGAATCTTCTTTATCATGCTAAGAGGAGCAGGAAAAAGCAAAAAATTTCAGAATTGCGCCTTGCAATGCGGAGAAATTACTGTTTGTGCATTTACAAAATTCATTGATTTTTGCCATTGAAAAACATCATGTTATTCATATACCAGAAATGATTGAAGCTACTGACTGAAGGAAAGGATCTGGCATCTCACTCTCTTTGAATCTTCTTTATCATGCTAAGAGGAGCAGGAAAAAGCAAAAAATTTTAGAATTGCACCTTGCAATGCGGAGAAATTACTGTTTGTGCATTTACAATATTCATTGGTTTTTGCCATTGAAAAACGTCCAGAAATGATTGAAGCTACTGACTGAATGAAAGGAGCTGGCATCTCACTCTCTTTGAATCTTCTTTATCATGCTAAGAGGAGTAGGAAAAAGCAAAAAATTTCAGAATTGCACCTTGCAATGCGGAGAAATTACTGTTTGTGCATTTACAATATTCATTGATTTTTGCGATTGAAAAACATCATGTTATTCATATACCAGAAATGATTGAAGCTACTGACTGAACGAAAGGAGCTGGCATCTCACTCTCTTTGAATCTTCTTTATCATGCTAAGAGGAGCAGGAAAAAGTAAAAAATTTCAGAATTGCACCTTGCAATGCGGAGAAATTACTGATTGTGCATTTACAATATTCAATGATTTTTGCCATTGAAAAACGTCCAGAAATGATTAAAGCTACTGACTGAATGAAAGGAGCTGGCATCTCACTCTCTTTGAATCTTCTTTATCATGCTAAGAGGAGCAGGATAAAGCAAAAAATTTCAGAATTGCACCTTGCAATGCGGAGAAATTACTGTTTGTGCATTTATAATATTCAATGATTTTTGCCATTGAAAAACGTCCAGAAATGATTGAAGCTACTGACTGAACGAAAGGAGCTGGCATCTCACTCTCTTTGAATCTTCTTTATCATGCTAAGAGGAGCAGAAAAAAGCAAAAAATTTCAGAATTGCACCTTGCAATGCGGAGAAATTACTGTTTGTGCATTTACAATATTCATTGATTTTTGCCATTGAAAAACATCATGTTATTCATATACCAGAAATGTTTGAAGCTACTGACTGAATGAAAGGAGCTGGCATCTCACTCTCTTTGAATCTTCTTTATCATGCTAAGAGGAGCAGGAAAAAGCAAAAAATTTCAGAATTGCACATTGCAATGCGGAGAAATTACTGTTTGTGCATTTACAATATTCATTGATTTTTGCCATTGAAAAACGTCCAGAAATGATTGAAGCTACTGACTGAATGAAAGGAGCTGGCATCTCACTCTCTTTGAATCTTCTTTATCATGCTAAGAGGAGCAGGAAAAAGCAAAAAATTTCAGAATTGCACCTTGCAATGCGGAGAAATTACTGTTTGTGCATTTACAATATTCATTGATTTTTGCCATTGAAAAACGTCCAGAAATGATTGAAGCTACTGACTGAATGAAAGGAGCTGGCATCTCACTCTCTTTGAATCTTCTTTATCATGCTAAGAGGAGCAGGAAAAAGCAAAAAATTTCAGAATTGCACCTTGCAATGCGGAGAAATTACTGTTTGTGCATTTACAATATTCATTGATTTTTGCCATTGAAAAACATGTTATTCATATACCAGAAATGTTTGAAGCTCCTGACTGAATGAAAGGAGCTGGCACCTCACTCTCTTTGAATCTTCTTTATCATGCTAAGAGGAGCAGGAAAAAGCAAAAAATTTCAGAATTGCACCTTGCAATGCGGAGAAATTACTGTTTGTGCATTTACAATATTCATTGATTTTTGCCATTGAAAAACGTCCAGAAATGATTGAAGCTACTGACTGAATGAAAGGAGCTGTCATCTCACTCTCTTTGAATCTTCTTTATCATGCTAAGAGGAGCAGGAAAAAGCAAAAAATTTCAGAATTGCACCTTGCAATGCGGAGAAATTACTGTTTGTGCATTTACAATATTCATTGATTTTTGCAATTGAAAAATGTCCAGAAATGATTGAAGCTACTGACTGAATGAAAGGAGCTGGCATCTCACTCTCTTTGAATCTTCTTTATCATGCTAAGAGGAGCAGGAAAAAGCAAAAAATTTCAGAATTGCGCCTTGCAATGCGGAGAAATTACTGTTTGTGCATTTACAAAATTCATTGATTTTTGCCATTGAAAAACATCATGTTATTCATATGCCAGAAATGATTGAAGCTACTGACTGAAGGAAAGGAGCTGGCATCTCACTCTCTTTGAATCTTCTTTATCATGCTAAGAGGAGCAGGAAAAAGCAAAAAATTTCAGAATTGCGCCTTGCAATGCGGAGAAATTACTGTTTGTGCATTTACAAAATTCATTGATTTTTGCCATTGAAAAACATCATGTTATTCATATGCCAGAAATGATTGAAGCTACTGACTGAAGGAAAGGAGCTGGCATCTCACTCTCTTTGAATCTTCTTTATCATGCTAAGAGGAGCAGGAAAAAGCAAAAAATTTCAGAATTGCACCTTGCAATGCGGAGAAATTACTGTTTGTGCATTTACAATATTCATTGATTTTTGCCATTGAAAAACGTCCAGAAATGATTGAAGCTACTGACTGAATGAAAGGAGCTGGCATCTCACTCTCTTTGAATCTTCTTTATCATGCTAAGAGGAGCAGGAAAAAGCAAAAAATTTCAGAATTGCACCTTGCAATGCGGAGAAATTACTGTTTGTGCATTTACAATATTCATTGATTTTTGCGATTGAAAAACATCATGTTATTCATATACCAGAAATGATTGAAGCTACTGACTGAATGAAAGGAGCTGGCATCTCACTCTCTTTGAATCTTCTTTATCATGCTAAGAGGAGCAGGAAAAAGTAAAAAATTTCAGAATTGCACCTTGCAATGCGGAGAAATTACTGTTTGTGCATTTACAATATTCAATGATTTTTGCCATTGAAAAACGTCCAGAAATGATTAAAGCTACTGACTGAATGAAAGGAGCTGGCATCTCACTCTCTTTGAATCTTCTTTATCATGCTAAGAGGAGCAGGAAAAAGCAAAAAATTTCAGAATTGCACCTTGCAATGCGGAGAAATTACTGTTTGTGCATTTACAATATTCATTGATTTTTGCCATTGAAAAACGTCCAGAAATGATTGAAGCTACTGACTGAATGAAAGGAGCTGGCATCTCACTCTCTTTGAATCTTCTTTATCATGCTAAGAGGAGCAGGAAAAAGCAAAAAATTTCAGAATTGCACCTTGCAATGCGGAGAAATTACTGTTTGTGCATTTACAATATTCATTGATTTTTGCCATTGAAAAACATCATGTTATTCATATACCAGAAATGATTGAAGCTACTGACTGAATGAAAGGAGCTGGCATCTCACTCTCTTTGAATCTTCTTTATCATGCTAAGAGGAGCAGGAAAAAGTAAAAAATTTCAGAATTGCACCTTGCAATGCGGAGAAATTACTGTTTGTGCATTTATAATATTCAATGATTTTTGCCATTGAAAAACGTCCAGAAATGATTGAAGCTACTGACTGAACGAAAGGAGCTGGCATCTCACTCTCTTTGAATCTTCTTTATCATGCTAAGAGGAGCAGAAAAAAGCAAAAAATTTCAGAATTGCACCTTGCAATGCGGAGAAATTACTGTTTGTGCATTTACAATATTCATTGATTTTTGCCATTGAAAAACATCATGTTATTCATATACCAGAAATGTTTGAAGCTACTGACTGAATGAAAGGAGCTGGCATCTCACTCTCTTTGAATCTTCTTTATCATGCTAAGAGGAGCAGGAAAAAGCAAAAAATTTCAGAATTGCACATTGCAATGCGGAGAAATTACTGTTTGTGCATTTACAATATTCATTGATTTTTGCCATTGAAAAACGTCCAGAAATGATTGAAGCTACTGACTGAATGAAAGGAGCTGGCATCTCACTCTCTTTGAATCTTCTTTATCATGCTAAGAGGAGCAGGAAAAAGCAAAAAATTTCAGAATTGCACCTTGCAATGCGGAGAAATTACTGTTTGTGCATTTACAATATTCATTGATTTTTGCCATTGAAAAACATGTTATTCATATACCAGAAATGTTTGAAGCTCCTGACTGAATGAAAGGAGCTGGCACCTCACTCTCTTTGAATCTTCTTTATCATGCTAAGAGGAGCAGGAAAAAGCAAAAAATTTCAGAATTGCACCTTGCAATGCGGAGAAATTACTGTTTGTGCATTTACAATATTCATTGATTTTTGCCATTGAAAAACGTCCAGAAATGATTGAAGCTACTGACTGAATGAAAGGAGCTGTCATCTCACTCTCTTTGAATCTTCTTTATCATGCTAAGAGGAGCAGGAAAAAGCAAAAAATTTCAGAATTGCACCTTGCAATGCGGAGAAATTACTGTTTGTGCATTTACAATATTCATTGATTTTTGCCATTGAAAAATGTCCAGAAATGATTGAAGCTACTGACTGAATGAAAGGAGCTGGCATCTCACTCTCTTTGAATCTTCTTTATCATGCTAAGAGGAGCAGGAAAAAGCAAAAAATTTCAGAATTGCGCCTTGCAATGCGGAGAAATTACTGTTTGTGCATTTACAAAATTCATTGATTTTTGCCATTGAAAAACATCATGTTATTCATATGCCAGAAATGATTGAAGCTACTGACTGAAGGAAAGGAGCTGGCATCTCACTCTCTTTGAATCTTCTTTATCATGCTAAGAGGAGCAGGAAAAAGCAAAAAATTTCAGAATTGCGCCTTGCAATGCGGAGAAATTACTGTTTGTGCATTTACAAAATTCATTGATTTTTGCCATTGAAAAACATCATGTTATTCATATGCCAGAAATGATTGAAGCTACTGACTGAAGGAAAGGAGCTGGCATCTCACTCTCTTTGAATCTTCTTTATCATGCTAAGAGGAGCAGGAAAAAGCAAAAAATTTCAGAATTGCACCTTGCAATGCGGAGAAATTACTGTTTGTGCATTTACAATATTCATTGATTTTTGCCATTGAAAAACGTCCAGAAATGATTGAAGCTTCTGACTGAATGAAAGGAGCTGGCATCTCACTCTCTTTGAATCTTCTTTATCATGCTAAGAGGAGCAGGAAAAAGCAAAAAATTTCAGAATTGCACCTTGCAATGCGGAGAAATTACTGTTTGTGCATTTACAATATTCATTGATTTTTGCGATTGAAAAACATCATGTTATTCATATACCAGAAATGATTGAAGCTACTGACTGAATGAAAGGAGCTGGCATCTCACTCTCTTTGAATCTTCTTTATCATGCTAAGAGGAGCAGGAAAAAGTAAAAAATTTCAGAATTGCACCTTGCAATGCGGAGAAATTACTGTTTGTGCATTTACAATATTCAATGAATTTTGCCATTGAAAAACGTCCAGAAATGATTGAAGCTACTGACTGAACTAAAGGAGCTGGCATCTCACTCTCTTTGAATCTTCTTTATCATGCTAAGAGGAGCAGGAAAAAGCAAAAAATTTCAGAATTGCACCTTGCAATGCGGAGAAATTACTGTTTGTGCATTTACAATATTCATTGATTTTTGCCATTGAAAAATGTCCAGAAATGATTGAAGCTACTGACTGAATGAAAGGAGCTGGCATCTCACTCTCTTTGAATCTTCTTTATCATGCTAAGAGGAGCAGGAAAAAGCAAAAAATTTCAGAATTGCGCCTTGCAATGCGGAGAAATTACTGTTTGTGCATTTACAAAATTCATTGATTTTTGCCATTGAAAAACATCATGTTATTCATATGCCAGAAATGATTGAAGCTACTGACTGAAGGAAAGGAGCTGGCATCTCACTCTCTTTGAATCTTCTTTATCATGCTAAGAGGAGCAGGAAAAAGCAAAAAATTTCAGAATTGCGCCTTGCAATGCGGAGAAATTACTGTTTGTGCATTTACAAAATTCATTGATTTTTGCCTCTGAAAAACATCATGTTATTCATATGCCAGAAATGATTGAAGCTACTGACTGAAGGAAAGGAGCTGGCATCTCACTCTCTTTGAATCTTCTTTATCATGCTAAGAGGAGCAGGAAAAAGCAAAAAATTTCAGAATTGCACCTTGCAATGCGGAGAAATTACTGTTTGTGCATTTACAATATTCATTGATTTTTGCCATTGAAAAACGTCCAGAAATGATTGAAGCTACTGACTGAATGAAAGGAGTTGGCATCTCACTCTCTTTGAATCTTCTTTATCATGCTAAGAGGAGCAGGAAAAAGCAAAAAATTTCAGAATTGCACCTTGCAATGCGGAGAAATTACTGTTTGTGCATTTACAATATTCATTGATTTTTGCGATTGAAAAACATCATGTTATTCATATACCAGAAATGATTGAAGCTACTGACTGAATGAAAGGAGCTGGCATCTCACTCTCTTTGAATCTTCTTTATCATGCTAAGAGGAGCAGGAAAAAGTAAAAAATTTCAGAATTGCACCTTGCAATGCGGAGAAATTACTGTTTGTGCATTTACAATATTCATTGAATTTTGCCATTGAAAAACGTCCAGAAATGATTGAAGCTACTGACTGAACTAAAGGAGCTGGCATCTCACTCTCTTTGAATCTTCTTTATCATGCTAAGAGGAGCAGGAAAAAGCAAAAAATTTCAGAATTGCACCTTGCAATGCGGAGAAATTACTGTTTGTGCATTTACAATATTCATTGATTTTTGCCATTGAAAAACATCATGTTATTCATATACCAGAAATGTTTGAAGCTACTGACTGAATGAAAGGAGCTGGTATCTCACTCTCTTTGAATCTTCTTCATAATGCTAAGAGGAGCAGGAAAAAGCAAAAAATTTCAGAATTGCACCTTGCAATGCGGAGAAATTACTGTTTGTGCATTTACAATATTCATTGATTTTTGCCATTGAAAAACGTCCAGAAATGATTGAAGCTACTGACAATGAAAGGAGCTGGCATCTCACTCTCTTTGAATCTTCTTTATCATGCTAAGAGGAGCAGGAAAAAGCAAAAAATTTCAGAATTGCACCTTGCAATGCTGAGAAATTACTGTTTGTGCATTTACAAAATTCATTGATTTTTGCCATTGAAAAACATCATGTTATTCATATACCAGAAATGATTGAAGCTACTGACTGAATGAAAGGAGCTGGCATCTCACTCTCTTTGAATCTTCTTTATCATGCTAAGAGGAGCAGGAAAAAGCAAAAAATTTCAGAATTGCACCTTGCAATGCGGAGAAATTACTGTTTGTGCATTTACAATATTCATTGATTTTTGCCATTGAAAAACGTCCAGAAATGATTGAAGCTACTGACTGAATGAAAGGAGCTGGCATCTCACTCTCTTTGAATCTTCTTTATCATGCTAAGAGGAGCAGGAAAAAGCAAAAAATGTCAGAATTGCACCTTGCAATGCGGAGAAATTACTGTTTGTGCATTTACAATATTCATTGATTTTTGCCATTGAAAAACGTCCAGAAATGATTGAAGCTACTGACTGAATGAAAGGAGCTGGCATCTCACTCTCTTTGAATCTTCTTTATCATGCTAAGAGGAGCAGGAAAAAGCAAAAAATTTCAGAATTGCACCTTGCAATGCGGAGAAATTACAGTTTGTGCATTTACAATATTCATTGAATTTTGCCATTGAAAAACGTCCAGAAATGATTGAAGCTACTGACTGAACTAAAGGAGCTGGCATCTCACTCTCTTTGAATCTTCTTTATCATGCTAAGAGGAGCAGGAAAAAGCAAAAAATTTCAGAATTGCACCTTGCAATGCGGAGAAATTACTGTTTGTGCATTTACAATATTCATTGATTTTTGCCATTGAAAAACATCATGTTATTCATATACCAGAAATGTTTGAAGCTACTGACTGAATGAAAGGAGCTGGTATCTCACTCTCTTTGAATCTTCTTCATAATGCTAAGAGGAGCAGGAAAAAGCAAAAAATTTCAGAATTGCACCTTGCAATGCGGAGAAATTACTGTTTGTGCATTTACAATATTCATTGATTTTTGCCATTGAAAAACGTCCAGAAATGATTGAAGCTACTGACAATGAAAGGAGCTGGCATCTCACTCTCTTTGAATCTTCTTTATCATGCTAAGAGGAGCAGGAAAAAGCAAAAAATTTCAGAATTGCACCTTGCAATGCTGAGAAATTACTGTTTGTGCATTTACAAAATTCATTGATTTTTGCCATTGAAAAACATCATGTTATTCATATACCAGAAATGATTGAAGCTACTGACTGAATGAAAGGAGCTGGCATCTCACTCTCTTTGAATCTTCTTTATCATGCTAAGAGGAGCAGGAAAAAGCAAAAAATTTCAGAATTGCACCTTGCAATGCGGAGAAATTACTGTTTGTGCATTTACAATATTCATTGATTTTTGCCATTGAAAAACGTCCAGAAATGATTGAAGCTACTGACTGAATGAAAGGAGCTGGCATCTCACTCTCTTTGAATCTTCTTTATCATGCTAAGAGGAGCAGGAAAAAGCAAAAAATGTCAGAATTGCACCTTGCAATGCGGAGAAATTACTGTTTGTGCATTTACAATATTCATTGATTTTTGCCATTGAAAAACGTCCAGAAATGATTGAAGCTACTGACTGAATGAAAGGAGCTGGCATCTCACTCTCTTTGAATCTTCTTTATCATGCTAAGAGGAGCAGGAAAAAGCAAAAAATTTCAGAATTGCACCTTGCAATGCGGAGAAATTACAGTTTGTGCATTTACAATATTCATTGATTTTTGCCATTGAAAAACGTCCAGAAATAATTGAAGCTACTGACTGAATGAAAGGAGCTGGCATCTCACTCTCTTTGAATCTTCTTTATCATGCTAAGAGGAGCAGGAAAAAGCAAAAAATTTCAGAATTGCACCTTGCAATGCGGAGAAATTACTGTTTGTGCATTTACAATATTCATTGATTTTTGCCATTGAAAAATGTCCAGAAATGATTGAAGCTACTGACTGAATGAAAGGAGCTGGCATCTCACTCTCTTTGAATCTTCTTTATCATGCTAAGAGGAGCAGGAAAAAGCAAAAAATTTCAGAATTGCACCTTGCAATGCGGAGAAATTACTGTTTGTGCATTTACAATATTCATTGATTTTTGCCATTGAAAAACATGTTATTCATATACCAGAAATGTTTGAAGCTCCTGACTGAATGAAAGGAGCTGGCACCTCACTCTCTTTGAATCTTGTTTATCATGCTAAGAGGAGCAGGAAAAAGCAAAAAATTTCAGAATTGCACCTTGCAATGCGGAGAAATTACTGTTTGTGCATTTACAATATTCATTGATTTTTGCCATTGAAAAACGTCCAGAAATGATTGAAGCTACTGACTGAATGAAAGGAGCTAGCATCTCACTCTCTTTGAATCTTCTTTATCATGCTAAGAGGAGCAGGAAAAAGCAAAAAATTTCAGAATTGCGCCTTGCAATGCGGAGAAATTACTGTTTGTGCATTTACAAAATTCATTGATTTTTGCCATTGAAAAACATCATGTTATTCATATACCAGAAATGATTGAAGCTACTGACTGAAGGAAAGGAGCTGGCATCTCACTCTCTTTGAATCTTCTTTATCATGCTAAGAGGAGCAGGAAAAAGCAAAAAATTTCAGAATTACACCTTGCAATGCGGAGAAATTACTGTTTGTGCATTTACAATATTCATTGATTTTTGCCATTGAAAAACGTCCGGAAATGATAGAAGCTACTGACTGAATGAAAGGAGCTGGCATCTCACTCTCTTTGAATCTTCTTTATCATGCTAAGAGGAGCAGGAAAAAGCAAAAAATTTCAGAATTGCACCTTGCAATGCGGAGAAATTACTGTTTGTGCATTTACAATATTCATTGATTTTTGCGATTGAAAAACATCATGTTATTCATATACCAGAAATGATTGAAGCTACTGACTGAATGAAAGGAGCTGGCATCTCACTCTCTTTGAATCTTCTTTATCATGCTAAGAGGAGCAGGAAAAAGTAAAAAATTTCAGAATTGCACCTTGCAATGCGGAGAAATTACTGTTTGTGCATTTACAATATTCAATGATTTTTGCAATTGAAAAACGTCCATAAATGATTGAAGCTACTGACTGAATGAAAGGAGCTGGCATCTCACTCTCTTTGAATCTTGTTTATCATGCTAAAAGGAGCAGGAAAAAGCAAAAAATTTCAGAATTGCACCTTGCAATGCGGAGAAATTACTGTTTGTGCATTTACAATATTCATTGATTTTTGCCATTGAAAAACGTCCAGAAATGATTGAAGCTACTGACTGAATGAAAGGAGCTGGCATCTCACTCTCTTTGAATCTTCTTTATCATGCTAAGAGGAGCAGGAAAAAGCAAAAAATTTCAGAATTGCACCTTGCAATGCGGAGAAATTACTGTTTGTGCATTTACAATATTCATTGATTTTTGCCATTGAAAAACATCATGTTATTCATATACCAGAAATGTTTGAAGCTACTGACTGAATGAAAGGAGCTGGTATCTCACTCTCTTTGAATCTTCTTCATTACGCTAAGAGGAGCAGGAAAAAGCAAAAAATTTCAGAATTGCACCTTGCAATGCGGAGAAATTACTGTTTGTGCATTTACAATATTCATTGATTTTTGCCATTGAAAAACGTCCAGAAATGATTGAAGCTACTGACAATGAAAGGAGCTGGCATCTCACTCTCTTTGAATCTTCTTTATCATGCTAAGAGGAGCAGGAAAAAGCAAAAAATTTCAGAATTGCACCTTGCAATGCTGAGAAATTACTGTTTGTGCATTTACAAAATTCATTGATTTTTGCCATTGAAAAACATCATGTTATTCATATACCAGAAATGATTGAAGCTACTGACTGAATGAAAGGAGCTGGCATCTCACTCTCTTTGAATCTTCTTTATCATGCTAAGAGGAGCAGGAAAAAGCAAAAAATTTCAGAATTGCACCTTGCAATGCGGAGAAATTACTGTTTGTGCATTTACAATATTCATTGATTTTTGCCATTGAAAAACATCATGTTATTCATATACCAGAAATGTTTGAAGCTACTGACTGAATGAAAGGAGCTGACATCTCACTCTCTTTGAATCTTCTTTATCATGCTAAGAGGAGCAGGAAAAAGCAAAAAATTTCAGAATTGCACCTTGCAATGCGGAGAAATTACTGTTTGTGCATTTACAATATTCATTGATTTTTGCCATTGAAAAACGTCCAGAAATGATTGAAGTTACTGACTGAATGAAAGGAGCTGGCATCTCACTCTCTTTGAATCTTCTTTATCATGCTAAGAGGAGCAGGAAAAAGCAAAAAATTTCAGAATTGCACCTTGCAATGCGGAGAAATTACTGTTTGTGCATTTACAATATTCATTGATTTTTGCCATTGAAAAACGTCCAGAAATGATTGAAGCTACTGACTGAATGAAAGGAGCTGGCATCTCACTCTCTTTGAATCTTCTTTATCATGCTAAGAGGAGCAGGAAAAAGCAAAAAATTTCAGAATTGCACCTTGCAATGCGGAGAAATTACTGTTTGTGCATTTAAAATATTCATTGATTTTTGCCATTGAAAAACGTCCAGAAATGATTGAAGCTACTGACAATGAAAGGAGCTGGCATCTCACTCTCTTTGAATCTTCTTTATCATGCTAAGAGCAGCAGGAAAAAGCAAAAAATTTCAGAATTGCACCTTGCAATGCTGAGAAATTACTGTTTGTGCATTTACAAAATTCATTGATTTTTGCCATTGAAAAACATCATGTTATTCATATACCAGAAATGATTGAAGCTACTGACTGAATGAAAGGAGCTGGCATCTCACTCTCTTTGAATCTTCTTTATCATGCTAAGAGGAGCAGGAAAAAGCAAAAAATTTCAGAATTGCACCTTGCAATGCGGAGAAATTACTGTTTGTGCATTTACAATATTCATTGATTTTTGCCATTGAAAAACATCATGTTATTCATATACCAGAAATGTTTGAAGCTACTGACTGAATGAAAGGAGCTGACATCTCACTCTCTTTGAATCTTCTTTATCATGCTAAGAGGAGCAGGAAAAAGCAAAAAATTTCAGAATTGCACCTTGCAATGCGGAGAAATTACTGTTTGTGCATTTACAATATTCATTGATTTTTGCCATTGAAAAATGTCCAGAAATGATTGAAGCTACTGACTGAATGAAAGGAGCTGGCATCTCACTCTCTTTGAAACTTCTTTATCATGCTAAGAGGAGCAGGAAAAAGCAAAAAATTTCAGAATTGCACCTTGCAATGCGGAGAAATTACTGTTTGTGCATTTACAATATTCATTGATTTTTGCCATTGAAAAATGTCCAGAAATGATTGAAGCTACTGACTGAATGAAAGGAGCTGGCATCTCACTCTCTTTGAATCTTCTTTATCATGCTAAGAGGAGCAGGAAAAAGCAAAACATTTCAGAATTGCACCTTGCAATGCGGAGAAATTACAGTTTGTGCATTTACAATATTCATTGATTTTTGCCATTGAAAAACGTCCAGAAATGATTGAAGCTACTGACTGAATGAAAGGAGCTGGCATCTCACTCTCTTTGAATCTTCTTTATCATGCTAAGAGTAGCAGGAAAAAGCAAAAAATTTCAGAATTGCACCTAGCAAGGCGGAGAAATTACTGTTTGTGCATTTACAATATTAATTGATTTTTGCCATTGAAAAACGTCCAGAAATGATTGAAGCTACTGACTGAATGAAAGGAGCTGGCATCTCACTCTCTTTGAATCTTCTTTATCATGCTAAGAGGAGCAGGAAAAAGCAAAAAATTTCAGAATTGCACCTTGCAATGCGGAGAAATTACTGTTTGTGCATTTACAATATTCATTGATTTTTGCCATTGAAAAACATGTTATTCATATACCAGAAATGTTTGAAGCTCCTGACTGAATGAAAGGAGCTGGCACCTCACTCTCTTTGAATCTTCTTTATCATGCTAAGAGGAGCAGGAAAAAGCAAAAAATTTCAGAATTGCACCTTGCAATGCGGAGAAATTACTGTTTGTGCATTTACAATATTCATTGATTTTTGCCATTGAAAAACGTCCAGAAATGATTGAAGCTACTGACTGAATGAGGGGAGCTGGCATCTCACTCTCTTTGAATCTTCTTTATCATGCTAAGAGGAGCAGGAAAAAGCAAAAAATTTCAGAATTGCACCTTGCAATGCGGAGAAATTACTGTTTGTGCATTTACAATATTCATTGATTTTTGCCATTGAAAAATGTCCAGAAATGATTGAAGCTACTGACTGAATGAAAGGAGCTGGCATCTCACTCTCTTTGAATCTTCTTTATCATGCTAAGAGGAGCAGGAAAAAGCAAAAAATTTCAGAATTGCACCTTGCAATGCGGAGAAATTACTGTTTGTGCATTTACAATATTCATTGATTTTTGCCATTGAAAAACGTCCAGAAATGATTGAAGCTACTGACTGAATGAAAGGAGCTGGCATCTCACTCTCTTTGAATCTTCTTTATCATGCTAAGAGGAGCAGGAAAAAGCAAAAAATTTCAGAATTTCACCTTGCAATGCGGAGAAATTACAGTTTGTGCATTTACAATATTCATTGATTTTTGCCATTGAAAAACGTCCAGAAATGATTGAAGCTACTGACTGAATGAAAGGAGCTGGCATCTCACTCTCTTTGAATCTTCTTTATCATGCTAAGAGGAGCAGGAAAAAGCAAAAAATTTCAGAATTGCACCTTGCAATGCGGAGAAATTACTGTTTGTGCATTTACAATATTCATTGATTTTTGCCATTGAAAAACGTCCAGAAATGATTGAAGCTACTGACTGAATGAAAGGAGCTGGCATCTCACTCTCTTTGAATCTTCTTTATCATGCTAAGAGGAGCAGGAAAAAGCAAAAAATTTCAGAATTGCACCTTGCAATGCGGAGAAATTACTGTTTGTGCATTTACAATATTCATTGATTTTTGCCATTGAAAAACATGTTATTCATATACCAGAAATGTTTGAAGCTCCTGACTGAATGAAAGGAGCTGGCATCTCACTCTCTTTGAATCTTCATTATCATGCTAAGAGGAGCAGGAAAAAGCAAAAAATTTCAGAATTGCACATTGCAATGCGGAGAAATTACTGTTTGTGCATTTACAATATTCATTGATTTTTGCCATTGAAAAACATGTTATTCATATACCAGAAATGTTTGAAGCTCCTGACTGAATGAAAGGAGCTGGCACCTCACTCTCTTTGAATCTTCTTTATCATGCTAAGAGGAGCAGGAAAAAGCAAAAAATTTCAGAATTGCACCTTGCAATGCGGAGAAATTACTGTTTGTGCATTTACAATATTCATTGATTTTTGCCATTGAAAAACGTCCAGAAATGATTGAAGCTACTGACTGAATGAAAGGAGCTGTCATCTCACTCTCTTTGAATCTTCTTTATCATGCTAAGAGGAGCAGGAAAAAGCAAAAAATTTCAGAATTGCACCTTGCAATGCGGAGAAATTACTGTTAGTGCATTTACAATATTCATTGATTTTTGCCATTGAAAAATGTCCAGAAATGATTGAAGCTACTGACTGAATGAAAGGAGCTGGCATCTCACTCTCTTTGAATCTTCTTTATCATGCTAAGAGGAGCAGGAAAAAGCAAAAAATTTCAGAATTGCGCCTTGCAATGCGGAGAAATTACTGTTTGTGCATTTACAAAATTCATTGATTTTTGCCATTGAAAAACATTATGTTATTCATATGCCAGAAATGATTGAAGCTACTGACTGAAGGAAAGGAGCTGGCATCTCACTCTCTTTGAATCTTCTTTATCATGCTAAGAGGAGCAGGAAAAAGCAAAAAATTTCAGAATTGCGCCTTGCAATGCGGAGAAATTACTGTTTGTGCATTTACAAAATTCATTGATTTTTGCCATTGAAAAACATCATGTTATTCATATGCCAGAAATGATTGAAGCTACTGACTGAAGGAAAGGAGCTGGCATCTCACTCTCTTTGAATCTTCTTTATCATGCTAAGAGGAGCAGGAAAAAGCAAAAAATTTCAGAATTGCACCTTGCAATGCGGAGAAATTACTGTTTGTGCATTTACAATATTCATTGATTTTTGCCATTGAAAAACGTCCAGAAATGATTGAAGCTACTGACTGAATGAAAGGAGCTGGCATCTCACTCTCTTTGAATCTTCTTTATCATGCTAAGAGGAGCAGGAAAAAGCAAAAAATTTCAGAATTGCACCTTGCAATGCGGAGAAATTACTGTTTGTGCATTTACAATATTCATTGATTTTTGCGATTGAAAAACATCATGTTATTCATATACCAGAAATGATTGAAGCTACTGACTGAATGAAAGGAGCTGGCATCTCACTCTCTTTGAATCTTCTTTATCATGCTAAGAGGAGCAGGAAAAAGTAAAAAATTTCAGAATTGCACCTTGCAATGCGGAGAAATTACTGTTTGTGCATTTACAATATTCAATGAATTTTGCCATTGAAAAACGTCCAGAAATGATTGAAGCTACTGACTGAACTAAAGGAGCTGGCATCTCACTCTCTTTGAATCTTCTTTATCATGCTAAGAGGAGCAGGAAAAAGCAAAAAATTTCAGAATTGCACCTTGCAATGCGGAGAAATTACTGTTTGTGCATTTACAATATTCATTGATTTTTGCCATTGAAAAATGTCCAGAAATGATTGAAGCTACTGACTGAATGAAAGGAGCTGGCATCTCACTCTCTTTGAATCTTCTTTATCATGCTAAGAGGAGCAGGAAAAAGCAAAAAATTTCAGAATTGCGCCTTGCAATGCGGAGAAATTACTGTTTGTGCATTTACAAAATTCATTGATTTTTGCCATTGAAAAACATCATGTTATTCATATGCCAGAAATGATTGAAGCTACTGACTGAAGGAAAGGAGCTGGCATCTCACTCTCTTTGAATCTTCTTTATCATGCTAAGAGGAGCAGGAAAAAGCAAAAAATTTCAGAATTGCGCCTTGCAATGCGGAGAAATTACTGTTTGTGCATTTACAAAATTCATTGATTTTTGCCATTGAAAAACATCATGTTATTCATATGCCAGAAATGATTGAAGCTACTGACTGAAGGAAAGGAGCTGGCATCTCACTCTCTTTGAATCTTCTTTATCATGCTAAGAGGAGCAGGAAAAAGCAAAAAATTTCAGAATTGCACCTTGCAATGCGGAGAAATTACTGTTTGTGCATTTACAATATTCATTGATTTTTGCCATTGAAAAACGTCCAGAAATGATTGAAGCTACTGACTGAATGAAAGGAGCTGGCATCTCACTCTCTTTGAATCTTCTTTATCATGCTAAGAGTAGCAGGAAAAAGCAAAAAATTTCAGAATTGCACCTTGCAATGCGGAGAAATTACTGTTTGTGCATTTACAATATTCATTGATTTTTGCGATTGAAAAACATCATGTTATTCATATACCAGAAATGATTGAAGCTACTGACTGAATGAAAGGAGCTGGCATCTCACTCTCTTTGAATCTTCTTTATCATGCTAAGAGGAGCAGGAAAAAGTAAAAAATTTCAGAATTGCACCTTGCAATGCGGAGAAATTACTGTTTGTGCATTTACAATATTCAATGAATTTTGCCATTGAAAAACGTCCAGAAATGATTGAAGCTACTGACTGAACTAAAGGAGCTGGCATCTCACTCTCTTTGAATCTTCTTTATCATGCTAAGAGGAGCAGGAAAAAGCAAAAAATTTCAGAATTGCACCTTGCAATGCGGAGAAATTACTGTTTGTGCATTTACAATATTCATTGATTTTTGCCATTGAAAAACATCATGTTATTCTTATACCAGAAATGTTTGAAGCTACTGACTGAATGAAAGGAGCTGGTATCTCACTCTCTTTGAATCTTCTTCATAATGCTAAGAGGAGCAGGAAAAAGCAAAAAATTTCAGAATTGCACCTTGCAATGCGGAGAAATTACTGTTTGTGCATTTACAATATTCATTGATGTTTGCCATTGAAAAACGTCCAGAAATGATTGAAGCTACTGACTGAATGAAAGGAGCTGGCATCTCACTCTCTTTGAATCTTCTTTATCATGCTAAGAGGAGCAGGAAAAAGCAAAAAATTTCAGAATTGCACCTTGCAATGCGGAGAAATTACTGTTTGTGCATTTACAATATTCATTGATTTTTGCCATTGAAAAACGTCCAGAAATGATTGAAGCTACTGACTGAATGAAAGGAGCTGGCATCTCACTCTCTTTGAATCTTCTTTATCATGCTAAGAGGAGCAGGAAAAAGCAAAAAATTTCAGAATTGCACCTTGCAATGCGGAGAAATTACAGTTTGTGCATTTACAATATTCATTGATTTTTGCCATTGAAAAACGTCCAGAAATGATTGAAGCTACTGACTGAATGAAAGGAGCTGGCATCTCACTCTCTTTGAATCTTCTTTATCATGCTAAGAGGAGCAGGAAAAAGCAAAAAATTTCAGAATTGCACCTTGCAATGCGGAGAAATTACTGTTTGTGCATTTACAATATTCATTGATTTTTGCCATTGAAAAATGTCCAGAAATGATTGAAGCTACTGACTGAATGAAAGGAGCTGGCATCTCACTCTCTTTGAATCTTCTTTATCATGCTAAGAGGAGCAGGAAAAGGCAAAAAATTTCAGAATTGCACCTTGCAATGCGGAGAAATTACTGTTTGTGCATTTACAATATTCATTGATTTTTGCCATTGAAAAACATGTTATTCATATACCAGAAATGTTTGAAGCTCCTGACTGAATGAAAGGAGCTGGCACCTCACTCTCTTTGAATCTTGTTTATCATGCTAAGAGGAGCAGGAAAAAGCAAAAAATTTCAGAATTGCACCTTGCAATGGGGAGAAATTACTGTTTGTGCATTTACAATATTCATTGATTTTTGCCATTGAAAAACGTCCAGAAATGATTGAAGCTACTGACTGAATGAAAGGAGCTAGCATCTCACTCTCTTTGAATCTTCTTTATCATGCTAAGAGGAGCAGGAAAAAGCAAAAAATTTCAGAATTGCGCCTTGCAATGCGGAGAAATTACTGTTTGTGCATTTACAAAATTCATTGATTTTTGCCATTGAAAAACATCATGTTATTCATATACCAGAAATGATTGAAGCTACTGACTGAAGGAAAGGAGCTGGCATCTCACTCTCTTTGAATCTTCTTTATCATGCTAAGAGGAGCAGGAAAAAGCAAAAAATTTCAGAATTACACCTTGCAATGCGGAGAAATTACTGTTTGTGCATTTACAATATTCATTGATTTTTGCCATTGAAAAACGTCCGGAAATGATTGAAGCTACTGACTGAATGAAAGGAGCTGGCATCTCACTCTCTTTGAATCTTCTTTATCATGCTAAGAGGAGCAGGAAAAAGCAAAAAATTTCAGAATTGCACCTTGCAATGCGGAGAAATTACTGTTTGTGCATTTACAATATTCATTGATTTTTGCGATTGAAAAACATCATGTTATTCATATACCAGAAATGATTGAAGCTACTGACTGAATGAAAGGAGCTGGCATCTCACTCTCTTTGAATCTTCTTTATCATGCTAAGAGGAGCAGGAAAAAGTAAAAAATTTCAGAATTGCACCTTGCAATGCGGAGAAATTACTGTTTGTGCATTTACAATATTCAATGATTTTTGCAATTGAAAAACGTCCATAAATGATTGAAGCTACTGACTGAATGAAAGGAGCTGGCATCTCACTCTCTTTGAATCTTGTTTATCATGCTAAAAGGAGCAGGAAAAAGCAAAAAATTTCAGAATTGCACCTTGCAATGCGGAGAAATTACTGTTTGTGCATTTACAATATTCATTGATTTTTGCCATTGAAAAACGTCCAGAAATGATTGAAGCTACTGACTGAATGAAAGGAGCTGGCATCTCACTCTCTTTGAATCTTCTTTATCATGCTAAGAGGAGCAGGAAAAAGCAAAAAATTTCAGAATTGCACCTTGCAATGCGGAGAAATTACTGTTTGTGCATTTACAATATTCATTGATTTTTGCAATTGAAAAACGTCCAGAAATGATTGAAGCTACTGACTGAATGAAAGGAGATGGCATCTCACTCTCTTTGAATCTTCTTTATCATGCTAAGAGGAGCAGGAAAAAGTAAAAAATTTCAGAATTGCACCTTGCAATGCGGAGAAATTACTGTTTGTGCATTTACAATATTCAATGATTTTTGCCATTGAAAAACGTCCAGAAATGATTGAAGCTACTGACTGAACGAAAGGAGCTGGCATCTCACTCTCTTTGAATCTTCTTTATCATGCTAAGATTAGCAGGAAAAAGCAAAAAATTTCAGAATTGCACCTTGCAATGCGGAGAAATTACTGTTTGTGCATTTACAATATTCATTGATTTTTGCCATTGAAAAACATCATGTTATTCATATACCAGAAATGTTTGAAGCTACTGACTGAATGAAAGGAGCTGGTATCTCACTCTCTTTGAATCTTCTTCATAATGCTAAGAGGAGCAGGAAAAAGCAAACAATTTCAGAATTGCACCTTGCAATGCGGAGAAATTACTGTTTGTGCATTTACAATATTCATTGATTTTTGCCATTGAAAAACGTCCAGAAATGATTGAAGCTACTGACAATGAAAGGAGCTGGCATCTCACTCTCTTTGAATCTTCTTTATCATGCTAAGAGGAGCAGGAAAAAGCAAAAAATTTCAGAATTGCACCTTGCAATGCTGAGAAATTACTGTTTGTGCATTTACAAAATTCATTGATTTTTGCCATTGAAAAACATCATGTTATTCATATACCAGAAATGATTGAAGCTACTGACTGAATGAAAGGAGCTGGCATCTCACTCTCTTTGAATCTTCTTTATCATGCTAAGAGGAGCAGGAAAAAGCAAAAAATTTCAGAATTGCACCTTGCAATGCGGAGAAATTACTGTTTGTGCATTTACAATATTCATTGATTTTTGCCATTGAAAAACATCATGTTATTCATATACCAGAAATGTTTGAAGCTACTGACTGAATGAAAGGAGCTGACATCTCACTCTCTTTGAATCTTCTTTATCATGCTAAGAGGAGCAGGAAAAAGCAAAAAATTTCAGAATTGCACCTTGCAATGCGGAGAAATTACTGTTTGTGCATTTACAATATTCATTGATTTTTGCCATTGAAAAACGTCCAGAAATGATTGAAGCTACTGACTGAATGAAAGGAGCTGGCATCTCACTCTCTTTGAATCTTCTTTATCATGCTAAGAGGAGCAGGAAAAAGCAAAAAATTTCAGAATTGCACCTTGCAATGCGGAGAAATTACTGTTTGTGCATTTACAATATTCATTGATTTTTGCCATTGAAAAACGTCCAGAAATGATTGAAGCTACTGACTGAATGAAAGGAGCTGGCATCTCACTCTCTTTGAATCTTCTTTATCATGCTAAGAGGAGCAGGAAAAAGCAAACAATTTCAGAATTGCACCTTGCAATGCGGAGAAATTACTGTTTGTGCATTTAAAATATTCATTGATTTTTGCCATTGAAAAACGTCCAGAAATGATTGAAGCTACTGACAATGAAAGTAGCTGGCATCTCACTCTCTTTGAATCTTCTTTATCATGCTAAGAACAGCAGGAAAAAGCAAAAAATTTCAGAATTGCACCTTGCAATGCGGAGATATTACTGTTTGTGCATTTACAAAATTCATTGATTTTTGCCATTGAAAAACATCATGTTATTCATATACCAGAAATGATTGAAGCTACTGACTGAATGAAAGGAGCTGGCATCTCACTCTCTTTGAATCTTCTTTATCATGCTAAGAGGAGCAGGAAAAAGCAAAAAATTTCAGAATTGCACCTTGCAATGCGGAGAAATTACTGTTTGTGCATTTACAATATTCATTGATTTTTGCCATTGAAAAACATCATGTTATTCATATACCAGAAATGTTTGAAGCTACTGACTGAATGAAAGGAGCTGACATCTCACTCTCTTTGAATCTTCTTTATCATGCTAAGAGGAGCAGGAAAAAGCAAAAAATTTCAGAATTGCACCTTGCAATGCGGAGAAATTACTGTTTGTGCATTTACAATATTCATTGATTTTTGCCATTGAAAAATGTCCAGAAATGATTGAAGCTACTGACTGAATGAAAGGAGCTGGCATCTCACTCTCTTTGAATCTTCTTTATCATGCTAAGAGGAGCAGGAAAAAGCAAAAAATTTCAGAATTGCACCTTGCAATGCGGAGAAATTACTGTTTGTGCATTTACAATATTCATTGATTTTTGCCATTGAAAAATGTCCAGAAATGATTGAAGCTACTGACTGAATGAAAGGAGCTGGCATCTCACTCTCTTTGAATCTTCTTTATCATGCTAAGAGGAGCAGGAAAAAGCAAAAAATTTCAGAATTGCACCTTGCAATGCGGAGAAATTACTGTTTGTGCATTTACAATATTCATTGATTTTTGCCATTGAAAAACGTCCAGAAATGATTGAAGCTACTGACTGAATGAAAGGAGCTGGCATCTCACTCTCTTTGAATCTTCTTTATCATGCTAAGAGGAGCAGGAAAAAGCAAAAAATTTCAGAATTGCGCCTTGCAATGCGGAGAAATTACTGTTTGTGCATTTACAAAATTCATTGATTTTTGCCATTGAAAAACATGATGTTATTCATATACCAGAAATGATTGAAGCTACTGACTGAAGGAAAGGAGCTGGCATCTCACTCTCTTTGAATCTTCTTTATCATGCTAAGAGGAGCAGGAAAAAGCAAAAAATTTCAGAATTGCACCTTGCAATGCGGAGAAATTACTGTTTGTGCATTTACAATATTCATTGATTTTTGCCATTGAAAAATGTCCAGAAATGATTGAAGCTACTGACTGAATGAAAGGAGCTGGCATCTCACTCTCTTTGAATCTTCTTTATCATGCTAAGAGGAGCAGGAAAAAGCAAAAAATTTCAGAATTGCACCTTGCAATGCGGAGAAATTACTGTTTGTGCATTTACAATATTCATTGATTTTTGCCATTGAAAAACGTCCAGAAATGATTGAAGCTACTGACTGAATGAAAGGAGCTGGCATCTCACTCTCTTTGAATCTTCTTTATCATGCTAAGAGGAGCAGGAAAAAGCAAAAAATTTCAGAATTGCACCTTACAATGCGGAGAAATTACAGTTTGTGCATTTACAATATTCATTGATTTTTGCCATTGAAAAACGTCCAGAAATGATTGAAGCTACTGACTGAATGAAAGGAGCTGGCATCTCACTCTCTTTGAATCTTCTTTATCATGCTAAGAGGAGCAGGAAAAAGCAAAAAATTTCAGAATTGCACCTTGCAATGCGGAGAAATTACTGTTTGTGCATTTACAATATTCATTGATTTTTGCCATTGAAAAACGTCCAGAAATGATTGAAGCTACTGACTGAATGAAAGGAGCTGGCATCTCACTCTCTTTGAATCTTCTTTATCATGCTAAGAGGAGCAGGAAAAAGCAAAAAATTTCAGAATTGCACCTTGCAATGCGGAGAAATTACTGTTTGTGCATTTACAATATTCATTGATTTTTGCCATTGAAAAACATGTTATTCATATACCAGAAATGTTTGAAGCTCCTGACTGAATGAAAGGAGCTGGCACCTCACTCTCTTTGAATCTTCTTTATCATGCTAAGAGGAGCAGGAAAAAGCAAAAAATTTCAGAATTGCACCTTGCAATGCGGAGAAATTACTGTTTGTGCATTTACAATATTCATTGATTTTTGCCATTGAAAAACGTCCAGAAATGATTGAAGCTACTGACTGAATGAAAGGAGCTGGCATCTCACTCTCTTTGAATCTTCTTTATCATGCTAAGAGGAGCAGGAAAAAGCAAAAAATTTCAGAATTGCACCTTGCAATGCGGAGAAATTACTGTTTGTGCATTTACAATATTCATTGATTTTTGCCATTGAAAAATGTCCAGAAATGATTGAAGCTACTGACTGAATGAAAGGAGCTGGCATGTCACTCTCTTTGAATCTTCTTTATCATTCTAAGAGGAGCAGGAAAAAGCAAAAAATTTCAGAATTGCGCCTTGCAATGCGGAGAAATTACTGTTTGTGCATTTACAAAATTCATTGATTTTTGCCATTGAAAAACATCATGTTATTCATATACCAGAAATGATTGAAGCTACTGACTGAAGGAAAGGAGCTGGCATCTCACTCTCTTTGAATCTTCTTTATCATGCTAAAAGGAGCAGGAAAAAGCAAAAAATTTCAGAATTGCACCTTGCAATGCGGAGAAATTACTGTTTGTGCATTTACAATATTCATTGATTTTTGCCATTGAAAAACGTCCAGAAATGATTGAAGCTACTGACTGAATGAAAGGAGCTGGCATCTCACTCTCTTTGAATCTTCTTTATCATGCTAAGAGGAGCAGGAAAAAGTAAAAAATTTCAGAATTGCACCTTGCAATGCGGAGAAATTACTGTTTGTGCATTTACAATATTCATTGATTTTTGCGATTGAAAAACATCATGTTATTCATATACCAGAAATGATTGAAGCTACTGACTGAATGAAAGGAGCTGGCATCTCACTCTCTTTGAATCTTCTTTATCATGCTAAGAGGAGCAGGAAAAAGTAAAAAATTTCAGAATTGCACCTTGCAATGCGGAGAAATTACTGTTTGTGCATTTACAATATTCATTGATTTTTGCCATTGAAAAACGTCCAGAAATGATTGAAGCTACTGACTGAATGAAAGGAGCTGGCATCTCACTCTCTTTGAATCTTGTTTATCATGCTAAGAGGAGCAGGAAAAAGCAAAAAATTTCAGAATTGCACCTTGCAATGCGGAGAAATTACTGTTTGTGCATTTACAATATTCATTGATTTTTGCCATTGAAAAACGTCCAGAAATGATTGAAGCTACTGACTGAATAAAAGGAGCTGGCATCTCACTCTCTTTGAATCTTCTTTATCATGCTAAGAGGAGCAGGAAAAAGCAAAAAATTTCAGAATTGCACCTTGCAATGCGGAAAAATTACTGTTTGTGCATTTACTATATTCATTGATTTTTGCCATTGAAAAACGTCCAGAAATGATTGAAGCTACTGACTGAATGAAAGGAGCTGGCATCTCACTCTCTTTGAATCTTCTTTATCATGCTAAGAGGAGCAGGAAAAAGCAAAAAATTTCAGAATTGCACCTTGCAATGCGGAGAAATTACTGTTTGTGCATTTACAATATTCATTGATTTTTGCCATTGAAAAACGTCCAGAAATGATTGAAGCTACTGACTGAATGAAAGGAGCTGGCATCTCACTCTCTTTGAATCTTCTTTATCATGCTAAGAGGAGCAGGAAAAAGCAAAAAATTTCAGAATTGCACCTTGCAATGCGGAGAAATTACTGTTTGTGCATTTAAAATATTCATTGATTTTTGCCATTGAAAAACGTCCAGAAATGATTGAAGCTACTGACAATGAAAGTAGCTGGCATCTCACTCTCTTTGAATCTTCTTTATCATGCTAAGAGCAGCAGGAAAAAGCAAAAAATTTCAGAATTGCACCTTGCAATGCTGAGAAATTACTGTTTGTGCATTTACAAAATTCATTGATTTTTGCCATTGAAAAACATCATGTTATTCATATACCAGAAATGATTGAAGCTACTGACTGAATGAAAGGAGCTGGCATCTCACTCTCTTTGAATCTTCTTTATCATGCTAAGAGGAGCAGGAAAAAGCAAAAAATTTCAGAATTGCACCTTGCAATGCGGAGAAATTACTGTTTGTGCATTTACAATATTCATTGATTTTTGCCATTGAAAAACATCATGTTATTCATATACCAGAAATGTTTGAAGCTACTGACTGAATGAAAGGAGCTGACATCTCACTCTCTTTGAATCTTCTTTATCATGCTAAGAGGAGCAGGAAAAAGCAAAAAATTTCAGAATTGCACCTTGCAATGCGGAGAAATTACTGTTTGTGCATTTACAATATTCATTGATTTTTGCCATTGAAAAATGTCCAGAAATGATTGAAGCTACTGACTGAATGAAAGGAGCTGGCATCTCACTCTCTTTGAATCTTCTTTATCATGCTAAGAGGAGCAGGAAAAAGCAAAAAATTTCAGAATTGCACCTTGCAATGCGGAGAAATTACTGTTTGTGCATTTACAATATTCATTGATTTTTGCCATTGAAAAATGTCCAGAAATGATTGAAGCTACTGACTGAATGAAAGGAGCTGGCATCTCACTCTCTTTGAATCTTCTTTATCATGCTAAGAGGAGCAGGAAAAAGCAAAAAATTTCAGAATTGCACCTTGCAATGCGGAGAAATTACAGTTTGTGCATTTACAATATTCATTGATTTTTGCCATTGAAAAACGTCCAGAAATGATTGAAGCTACTGACTGAATGAAAGGAGCTGGCATCTCACTCTCTTTGAATCTTCTTTATCATGCTAAGAGTAGCAGGAAAAAGCAAAAACTTTCAGAATTGCACCTAGCAATGCGGAGAAATTGCTGTTTGTGCATTTACAATATTAATTGATTTTTGCCATTGAAAAACGTCCAGAAATGATTGAAGCTACTGACTGAATGAAAGGAGCTGGCATCTCACTCTCTTTGAATCTTCTTTATCATGCTAAGAGGAGCAGGAAAAAGCAAAAAATTTCAGAATTGCACCTTGCAATGCGGAGAAATTACTGTTTGTGCATTTACAATATTCATTGATTTTTGCCATTGAAAAACATGTTATTCATATACCAGAAATGTTTGAAGCTCCTGACTGAATGAAAGGAGCTGGCACCTCACTCTCTTTGAATCTTCTTTATCATGCTAAGAGGAGCAGGAAAAAGCAAAAAATTTCAGAATTGCACCTTGCAATGCGGAGAAATTACTGTTTGTGCATTTACAATATTCATTGATTTTTGCCATTGAAAAACGTCCAGAAATGATTGAAGCTACTGACTGAATGAGGGGAGCTGGCATCTCACTCTCTTTGAATCTTCTTTATCATGCTAAGAGGAGCAGGAAAAAGTAAAAAATTTCAGAATTGCACCTTGCAATGCGGAGAAATTACTGTTTGTGCATTTACAATATTCATTGATTTTTGCCATTGAAAAATGTCCAGAAATGATTGAAGCTACTGACTGAATGAAAGGAGCTGGCATCTCACTCTCTTTGAATCTTCTTTATCATGCTAAGAGGAGCAGGAAAAAGCAAAAAATTTCAGAATTGCGCCTTGCAATGCGGAGAAATTACTGTTTGTGCATTTACAAAATTCATTGATTTTTGCCATTGAAAAACATGATGTTATTCATATACCAGAAATGATTGAAGCTACTGACTGAAGGAAAGGAGCTGGCATCTCACTCTCTTTGAATCTTCTTTATCATGCTAAGAGGAGCAGGAAAAAGCAAAAAATTTCAGAATTGCACCTTGCAATGCGGAGAAATTACTGTTTGTGCATTTACAATATTCATTGATTTTTGCCATTGAAAAACGTCCAGAAATGATTGAAGCTACTGACTGAATGAAAGGAGCTGGCATCTCACTCTCTTTGAATCTTCTTTATCATGCTAAGAGGAGCAGGAAAAAGCAAAAAATTTCAGAATTGCACCTTACAATGCGGAGAAATTACAGTTTGTGCATTTACAATATTCATTGATTTTTGCCATTGAAAAACGTCCAGAAATGATTGAAGCTACTGACTGAATGAAAGGAGCTGGCATCTCACTCTCTTTGAATCTTCTTTATCATGCTAAGAGGAGCAGGAAAAAGCAAAAAATTTCAGAATTGCACCTTGCAATGCGGAGAAATTACTGTTTGTGCATTTACAATATTCATTGATTTTTGCCATTGAAAAACGTCCAGAAATGATTGAAGCTACTGACTGAATGAAAGGAGCTGGCATCTCACTCTCTTTGAATCTTCTTTATCATGCTAAGAGGAGCAGGAAAAAGCAAAAAATTTCAGAATTGCACCTTGCAATGCGGAGAAATTACTGTTTGTGCATTTACAAAATTCATTGATTTTTGCCATTGAAAAACATCATGTTATTCATATACCAGAAATGATTGAAGCTACTGACTGAAGGAAAGGAGCTGGCATCTCACTCTCTTTAAATCTTCTTTATCATGCTAAAAGGAGCAGGAAAAAGCAAAAAATTTCAGAATTGCACCTTGCAATGCGGAGAAATTACTGTTTGTGCATTTACAATATTCATTGATTTTTGCCATTGAAAAACGTCCAGAAATGATTGAAGCTACTGACTGAATGAAAGGAGCTGGCATCTCACTCTCTTTGAATCTTCTTTATCATGCTAAGAGGAGCAGGAAAAAGTAAAAAATTTCAGAATTGCACCTTGCAATGCGGAGAAATTACTGTTTGTGCATTTACAATATTCATTGATTTTTGCGATTGAAAAACATCATGTTATTCATATACCAGAAATGATTGAAGCTACTGACTGAATGAAAGGAGCTGGCATCTCACTCTCTTTGAATCTTCTTTATCATGCTAAGAGGAGCAGGAAAAAGTAAAAAATTTCAGAATTGCACCTTGCAATGCGGAGAAATTACTGTTTGTGCATTTACAATATTCAATGATTTTTGCCATTGAAAAACGTCCAGAAATGATTGAAGCTACTGACTGAATGAAAGGAGCTGGCATCTCACTCTCTTTGAATCTTGTTTATCATGCTAAGAGGAGCAGGAAAAAGCAAAAAATTTCAGAATTGCACCTTGCAATGCGGAGAAATTACTGTTTGTGCATTTACAATATTCATTGATTTTTGCCATTGAAAAACGTCCAGAAATGATTGAAGCTACTGACTGAATAAAAGGAGCTGGCATCTCACTCTCTTTGAATCTTCTTTATCATGCTAAGAGGAGCAGGAAAAAGCAAAAAATTTCAGAATTGCACCTTGCAATGCGGAAAAATTACTGTTTGTGCATTTACTATATTCATTGATTTTTGCCATTGAAAAACATCATGTTATTCATATACCAGAAATGATTGAAGCTACTGACTGAATGAAAGGAGCTGGCATCTCACTCTCTTTGAATCTTCTTTATCATGCTAAGAGGAGCAGGAAAAAGTAAAAAATTTCAGTATTGCACCTTGCAATGCGGAGAAATTACTGTTTGTGCATTTTCAATATTCATTGATTTTTGCCATTGAAAAACATCATGTTATTCATATACCAGAAATGTTTGAAGCTACTGACTGAATGAAAGGAGCTGGCATCTCACTCTCTTTGAATCTTCTTTATCATGCTAAGAGGAGCAGGAAAAAGCAAAAAATTTCAGAATTGCACCTTGCAATGCGGAGAAATTACTGTTTGTGCATTTACAATATTCATTGATTTTTGCCATTGAAAAACGTCCAGAAATGATTGAAGCTACTGACTGAATGAAAGGAGCTGGCATCTCACTCTCTTTGAATCTTCTTTATCATGCTAAGAGGAGCAGGAAAAAGCAAAAAATTTCAGAATTGCACCTTGCAATGCGGAGAAATTACTGTTTGTGCATTTAAAATATTCATTGATTTTTGCCATTGAAAAACGTCCAGAAATGATTGAAGCTACTGACAATGAAAGTAGCTGGCATCTCACTCTCTTTGAATCTTCTTTATCATGCTAAGAGCAGCAGGAAAAAGCAAAAAATTTCAGAATTGCACCTTGCAATGCTGAGAAATTACTGTTTGTGCATTTACAAAATTCATTGATTTTTGCCATTGAAAAACATCATGTTATTCATATACCAGAAATGATTGAAGCTACTGACTGAATGAAAGGAGCTGGCATCTCACTCTCTTTGAATCTTCTTTATCATGCTAAGAGGAGCAGGAAAAAGCAAAAAATTTCAGAATTGCACCTTGCAATGCGGAGAAATTACTGTTTGTGCATTTACAATATTCATTGATTTTTGCCATTGAAAAACATCATGTTATTCATATACCAGAAATGTTTGAAGCTACTGACTGAATGAAAGGAGCTGACATCTCACTCTCTTTGAATCTTCTTTATCATGCTAAGAGGAGCAGGAAAAAGCAAAAAATTTCAGAATTGCACCTTGCAATGCGGAGAAATTACTGTTTGTGCATTTACAATATTCATTGATTTTTGCCATTGAAAAATGTCCAGAAATGATTGAAGCTACTGACTGAATGAAAGGAGCTGGCATCTCACTCTCTTTGAATCTTCTTTATCATGCTAAGAGGAGCAGGAAAAAGCAAAAAATTTCAGAATTGCACCTTGCAATGCGGAGAAATTACTGTTTGTGCATTTACAATATTCATTGATTTTTGCCATTGAAAAATGTCCAGAAATGATTGAAGCTACTGACTGAATGAAAGGAGCTGGCATCTCACTCTCTTTGAATCTTCTTTATCATGCTAAGAGGAGCAGGAAAAAGCAAAAAATTTCAGAATTGCACCTTGCAATGCGGAGAAATTACAGTTTGTGCATTTACAATATTCATTGATTTTTGCCATTGAAAAACGTCGAGAAATGATTGAAGCTACTGACTGAATGAAAGGAGCTGGCATCTCACTCTCTTTGAATCTTCTTTATCATGCTAAGAGTAGCAGGAAAAAGCAAAAACTTTCAGAATTGCACCTAGCAATGCGGAGAAATTGCTGTTTGTGCATTTACAATATTAATTGATTTTTGCCATTGAAAAACGTCCAGAAATGATTGAAGCTACTGAATGAATGAAAGGAGCTGGCATCTCACTCTCTTTGAATCTTCTTTATCATGCTAAGAGGAGCAGGAAAAAGCAAAAAATTTCAGAATTGCACCTTGCAATGCGGAGAAATTACTGTTTGTGCATTTACAATATTCATTGATTTTTGCCATTGAAAAACATGTTATTCATATACCAGAAATGTTTGAAGCTCCTGACTGAATGAAAGGAGCTGGCACCTCACTCTCTTTGAATCTTCTTTATCATGCTAAGAGGAGCAGGAAAAAGCAAAAAATTTCAGAATTGCACCTTGCAATGCGGAGAAATTACTGTTTGTGCATTTACAATATTCATTGATTTTTGCCATTGAAAAATGTCCAGAAATGATTGAAGCTACTGACTGAATGAAAGGAGCTGGCATCTCACTCTCTTTGAATCTTCTTTATCATGCTAAGAGGAGCAGGAAAAAGCAAAAAATTTCAGAATTGCGCCTTGCAATGCGGAGAAATTACTGTTTGTGCATTTACAAAATTCATTGATTTTTGCCATTGAAAAACATGATGTTATTCATATACCAGAAATGATTGAAGCTACTGACTGAAGGAAAGGAGCTGGCATCTCACTCTCTTTGAATCTTCTTTATCATGCTAAGAGGAGCAGGAAAAAGCAAAAAATTTCAGAATTGCACCTTGCAATGCGGAGAAATTACTGTTTGTGCATTTACAATATTCATTGATTTTTGCCATTGAAAAATGTCCAGAAATGATTGAAGCTACTGACTGAATGAAAGGAGCTGGCATCTCACTCTCTTTGAATCTTCTTTATCATGCTAAGAGGAGCAGGAAAAAGCAAAAAATTTCATAATTGCTCCTTGCAATGCGGAGAAATTACTGTTTGTGCATTTACAATATTCATTGATTTTTGCCATTGAAAAACGTCCAGAAATGATTGAAGCTACTGACTGAATGAAAGGAACTGGCATCTCACTCTCTTTGAATCTTCTTTATCATGCTAAGAGGAGCAGGAAAAAGCAAAAAATTTCAGAATTGCACCTTACAATGCGGAGAAATTACAGTTTGTGCATTTACAATATTCATTGATTTTTGCCATTGAAAAACGTCCAGAAATGATTGAAGCTACTGACTGAATGAAAGGAGCTGGCATCTCACTCTCTTTGAATCTTCTTTATCATGCTAAGAGGAGCAGGAAAAAGCAAAAAATTTCAGAATTGCACCTTGCAATGCGGAGAAATTACTGTTTGTGCATTTACAATATTCATTGATTTTTGCCATTGAAAAACGTCCAGAAATGATTGAAGCTACTGACTGAATGAAAGGAGCTGGCATCTCACTCTCTTTGAATCTTCTTTATCATGCTAAGAGGAGCAGGAAAAAGCAAAAAATTTCAGAATTGCACCTTGCAATGCGGAGAAATTACTGTTTGTGCATTTACAATATTCATTGATTTTTGCCATTGAAAAACATGTTATTCATATACCAGAAATGTTTGAAGCTCCTGACTGAATGAAAGGAGCTGGCACCTCACTCTCTTTGAATCTTCTTTATCATGCTAAGAGGAGCAGGAAAAAGCAAAAAATTTCAGAATTGCACCTTGCAATGCGGAGAAATTACTGTTTGTGCATTTACAATATTCATTGATTTTTGCCATTGAAAAACGTCCAGAAATGATTGAAGCTACTGACTGAATGAAAGGAGCTGGCATCTCACTCTCTTTGAATCTTCTTTATCATGCTAAGAGGAGCAGGAAAAAGCAAAAAATTTCAGAATTGCACCTTGCAATGCGGAGAAATTACTGTTTGTGCATTTACAATATTCATTGATTTTTGCCATTGAAAAATGTCCAGAAATGATTGAAGCTACTGACTGAATGAAAGGAGCTGGCATGTCACTCTCTTTGAATCTTCTTTATCATTCTAAGAGGAGCAGAAAAAAGCAAAAAATTTGAGAATTGCGCCTTGCAATGCGGAGAAATTACTGTTTGTGCATTTACAATATTCATTGATTTTTGCCATTGAAAAACATCATGTTATTCATATACCAGAAATGATTGAAGCTACTGACTGAAGGAAAGGAGCTGGCATCTCACTCTCTTTGAATCTTCTTTATCATGCTAAAAGGAGCAGGAAAAAGCAAAAAATTTCAGAATTGCACCTTGCAATGCGGAGAAATTACTGTTTGTGCATTTACAATATTCATTGATTTTTGCCATTGAAAAACGTCCAGAAATGATTGAAGCTACTGACTGAATGAAAGGAGCTGGCATCTCACTCTCTTTGAATCTTCTTTATCATGCTAAGAGGAGCAGGAAAAAGTAAAAAATTTCAGAATTGCACCTTGCAATGCGGAGAAATTACTGTTTGTGCATTTACAATATTCATTGATTTTTGCGATTGAAAAACATCATGTTATTCATATACCAGAAATGATTGAAGCTACTGACTGAATGAAAGGAGCTGGCATCTCACTCTCTTTGAATCTTCTTTATCATGCTAAGAGGAGCAGGAAAAAGTAAAAAATTTCAGAATTGCACCTTGCAATGCGGAGAAATTACTGTTTGTGCATTTACAATATTCAATGATTTTTGCCATTGAAAAACGTCCAGAAATGATTGAAGCTACTGACTGAATGAAAGGAGCTGGCATCTCACTCTCTTTGAATCTTGTTTATCATGCTAAGAGGAGCAGGAAAAAGCAAAAAATTTCAGAATTGCACCTTGCAATGCGGAGAAATTACTGTTTGTGCATTTACAATATTCATTGATTTTTGCCATTGAAAAACGTCCAGAAATGATTGAAGCTACTGACTGAATAAAAGGAGCTGGCATCTCACTCTCTTTGAATCTTCTTTATCATGCTAAGAGGAGCAGGAAAAAGCAAAAAATTTCAGAATTGCACCTTGCAATGCGGAGAAATTACTGTTTGTGCATTTACTATATTCATTGATTTTTGCCATTGAAAAACATCATGTTATTCATATACCAGAAATGATTGAAGCTACTGACTGAATGAAAGGAGCTGGCATCTCACTCTCTTTGAATCTTCTTTATCATGCTAAGAGGAGCAGGAAAAAGTAAAAAATTTCAGTATTGCACCTTGCAATGCGGAGAAATTACTGTTTGTGCATTTACAATATTCATTGATTTTTGCCATTGAAAAACATCATGTTATTCATATACCAGAAATGTTTGAAGCTACTGACTGAATGAAAGGAGCTGGCATCTCACTCTCTTTGAATCTTCTTTATCATGCTAAGAGGAGCAGGAAAAAGCAAAAAATTTCAGAATTGCACCTTGCAATGCGGAGAAATTACTGTTTGTGCATTTACAATTCATTGATTTTTGCCATTGAAAAACGTCCAGAAATGATTGAAGCTACTGACTGAATGAAAGGAGCTGGCATCTCACTCTCTTTGAATCTTCTTTATCATGCTAAGAGGAGCAGGAAAAAGCAAAAAATTTCAGAACTGCACCTTGCAATGCGGAGAAATTACTGTTTGTGCATTTACAAAATTCATTGATTTTTGCCATTGAAAAACATCATGTTATTCATATACCAGAAATGATTGAAGCTACTGACTGAATGAAAGGAGCTGGCATCTCACTCTCTTTGAATCTTCTTTATCATGCTAAGAGGAGCAGGAAAAAGTAAAAAATTTCAGTATTGCACCTTGCAATGCGGAGAAATTACTGTTTGTGCATTTTCAATATTCATTGATTTTTGCCATTGAAAAACATCATGTTATTCATATACCAGAAATGTTTGAAGCTACTGACTGAATGAAAGGAGCTGGCATCTCACTCTCTTTGAATCTTCTTTATCATGCTAAGAGGAGCAGGAAAAAGCAAAAAATTTCCGAATTGCACCTTGCAATGCGGAGAAATTACTGTTTGTGCATTTACAATATTCATTGATTTTTGCCATTGAAAAACGTCCAGAAATGATTGAAGCTACTGACTGAATGAAAGGAGCTGGCATCTCACTCTCTTTGAATCTTCTTTATCATGCTAAGAGGAGCAGGAAAAAGCAAAAAATTTCAGAATTGCACCTTGCAATGCGGAGAAATTACTGTTTGTGCATTTAAAATATTCATTGATTTTTGCCATTGAAAAACGTCCAGAAATGATTGAAGCTACTGACAATGAAAGTAGCTGGCATCTCACTCTCTTTGAATCTTCTTTATCATGCTAAGAGCAGCAGGAAAAAGCAAAAAATTTCAGAATTGCACCTTGCAATGCTGAGAAATTACTGTTTGTGCATTTACAAAATTCATTGATTTTTGCCATTGAAAAACATCATGTTATTCATATACCAGAAATGATTGAAGCTACTGACTGAATGAAAGGAGCTGGCATCTCACTCTCTTTGAATCTTCTTTATCATGCTAAGAGGAGCAGGAAAAAGCAAAAAATTTCAGAATTGCACCTTGCAATGCGGAGAAATTACTGTTTGTGCATTTACAATATTCATTGATTTTTGCCATTGAAAAACATCATGTTATTCATATACCAGAAATGTTTGAAGCTACTGACTGAATGAAAGGAGCTGACATCTCACTCTCTTTGAATCTTCTTTATCATGCTAAGAGGAGCAGGAAAAAGCAAAAAATTTCAGAATTGCACCTTGCAATGCGGAGAAATTACTGTTTGTGCATTTACAATATTCATTGATTTTTGCCATTGAAAAATGTCCAGAAATGATTGAAGCTACTGACTGAATGAAAGGAGCTGGCATCTCACTCTCTTTGAATCTTCTTTATCATGCTAAGAGGAGCAGGAAAAAGCAAAAAATTTCAGAATTGCACCTTGCAATGCGGAGAAATTACTGTTTGTGCATTTACAATATTCATTGATTTTTGCCATTGAAAAATGTCCAGAAATGATTGAAGCTACTGACTGAATGAAAGGAGCTGGCATCTCACTCTCTTTGAATCTTCTTTATCATGCTAAGAGGAGCAGGAAAAAGCAAAAAATTTCAGAATTGCACCTTGCAATGCGGAGAAATTACAGTTTGTGCATTTACAATATTCATTGATTTTTGCCATTGAAAAACGTCGAGAAATGATTGAAGCTACTGACTGAATGAAAGGAGCTGGCATCTCACTCTCTTTGAATCTTCTTTATCATGCTAAGAGTAGCAGGAAAAAGCAAAAAATTTCAGAATTGCACCTAGCAATGCGGAGAAATTGCTGTTTGTGCATTTACAATATTAATTGATTTTTGCCATTGAAAAACGTCCAGAAATGATTGAAGCTACTGAATGAATGAAAGGAGCTGGCATCTCACTCTCTTTGAATCTTCTTTATCATGCTAAGAGGAGCAGGAAAAAGCAAAAAATTTCAGAATTGCACCTTGCAATGCGGAGAAATTACTGTTTGTGCATTTACAATATTCATTGATTTTTGCCATTGAAAAACATGTTATTCATATACCAGAAATGTTTGAAGCTCCTGACTGAATGAAAGGAGCTGGCACCTCACTCTCTTTGAATCTTCTTTATCATGCTAAGAGGAGCAGGAAAAAGCAAAAAATTTCAGAATTGCACCTTGCAATGCGGAGAAATTACTGTTTGTGCATTTACAATATTCATTGATTTTTGCCATTGAAAAATGTCCAGAAATGATTGAAGCTACTGACTGAATGAAAGGAGCTGGCATCTCACTCTCTTTGAATCTTCTTTATCATGCTAAGAGGAGCAGGAAAAAGCAAAAAATTTCAGAATTGCGCCTTGCAATGCGGAGAAATTACTGTTTGTGCATTTACAAAATTCATTGATTTTTGCCATTGAAAAACATGATGTTATTCATATACCAGAAATGATTGAAGCTACTGACTGAAGGAAAGGAGCTGGCATCTCACTCTCTTTGAATCTTCTTTATCATGCTAAGAGGAGCAGGAAAAAGCAAAAAATTTCAGAATTGCACCTTGCAATGCGGAGAAATTACTGTTTGTGCATTTACAATATTCATTGATTTTTGCCATTGAAAAATGTCCAGAAATGATTGAAGCTACTGACTGAATGAAAGGAGCTGGCATCTCACTCTCTTTGAATCTTCTTTATCATGCTAAGAGGAGCAGGAAAAAGCAAAAAATTTCATAATTGCTCCTTGCAATGCGGAGAAATTACTGTTTGTGCATTTACAATATTCATTGATTTTTGCCATTGAAAAACGTCCAGAAATGATTGAAGCTACTGACTGAATGAAAGGAACTGGCATCTCACTCTCTTTGAATCTTCTTTATCATGCTAAGAGGAGCAGGAAAAAGCAAAAAATTTCAGAATTGCACCTTACAATGCGGAGAAATTACAGTTTGTGCATTTACAATATTCATTGATTTTTGCCATTGAAAAACGTCCAGAAATGATTGAAGCTACTGACTGAATGAAAGGAGCTGGCATCTCACTCTCTTTGAATCTTCTTTATCATGCTAAGAGGAGCAGGAAAAAGCAAAAAATTTCAGAATTGCACCTTGCAATGCGGAGAAATTACTGTTTGTGCATTTACAATATTCATTGATTTTTGCCATTGAAAAACGTCCAGAAATGATTGAAGCTACTGACTGAATGAAAGGAGCTGGCATCTCACTCTCTTTGAATCTTCTTTATCATGCTAAGAGGAGCAGGAAAAAGCAAAAAATTTCAGAATTGCACCTTGCAATGCGGAGAAATTACTGTTTGTGCATTTACAATATTCATTGATTTTTGCCATTGAAAAACATGTTATTCATATACCAGAAATGTTTGAAGCTCCTGACTGAATGAAAGGAGCTGGCACCTCACTCTCTTTGAATCTTCTTTATCATGCTAAGAGGAGCAGGAAAAAGCAAAAAATTTCAGAATTGCACCTTGCAATGCGGAGAAATTACTGTTTGTGCATTTACAATATTCATTGATTTTTGCCATTGAAAAACGTCCAGAAATGATTGAAGCTACTGACTGAATGAAAGGAGCTGGCATCTCACTCTCTTTGAATCTTCTTTATCATGCTAAGAGGAGCAGGAAAAAGCAAAAAATTTCAGAATTGCACCTTGCAATGCGGAGAAATTACTGTTTGTGCATTTACAATATTCATTGATTTTTGCCATTGAAAAATGTCCAGAAATGATTGAAGCTACTGACTGAATGAAAGGAGCTGGCATGTCACTCTCTTTGAATCTTCTTTATCATTCTAAGAGGAGCAGAAAAAAGCAAAAAATTTCAGAATTGCGCCTTGCAATGCGGAGAAATTACTGTTTGTGCATTTACAATATTCATTGATTTTTGCCATTGAAAAACATCATGTTATTCATATACCAGAAATGATTGAAGCTACTGACTGAAGGAAAGGAGCTGGCATCTCACTCTCTTTGAATCTTCTTTATCATGCTAAAAGGAGCAGGAAAAAGCAAAAAATTTCAGAATTGCACCTTGCAATGCGGAGAAATTACTGTTTGTGCATTTACAATATTCATTGATTTTTGCCATTGAAAAACGTCCAGAAATGATTGAAGCTACTGACTGAATGAAAGGAGCTGGCATCTCACTCTCTTTGAATCTTCTTTATCATGCTAAGAGGAGCAGGAAAAAGTAAAAAATTTCAGAATTGCACCTTGCAATGCGGAGAAATTACTGTTTGTGCATTTACAATATTCATTGATTTTTGCGATTGAAAAACATCATGTTATTCATATACCAGAAATGATTGAAGCTACTGACTGAATGAAAGGAGCTGGCATCTCACTCTCTTTGAATCTTCTTTATCATGCTAAGAGGAGCAGGAAAAAGTAAAAAATTTCAGAATTGCACCTTGCAATGCGGAGAAATTACTGTTTGTGCATTTACAATATTCAATGATTTTTGCCATTGAAAAACGTCCAGAAATGATTGAAGCTACTGACTGAATGAAAGGAGCTGGCATCTCACTCTCTTTGAATCTTGTTTATCATGCTAAGAGGAGCAGGAAAAAGCAAAAAATTTCAGAATTGCACCTTGCAATGCGGAGAAATTACTGTTTGTGCATTTACAATATTCATTGATTTTTGCCATTGAAAAACGTCCAGAAATGATTGAAGCTACTGACTGAATAAAAGGAGCTGGCATCTCACTCTCTTTGAATCTTCTTTATCATGCTAAGAGGAGCAGGAAAAAGCAAAAAATTTCAGAATTGCACCTTGCAATGCGGAGAAATTACTGTTTGTGCATTTACTATATTCATTGATTTTTGCCATTGAAAAACATCATGTTATTCATATACCAGAAATGATTGAAGCTACTGACTGAATGAAAGGAGCTGGCATCTCACTCTCTTTGAATCTTCTTTATCATGCTAAGAGGAGCAGGAAAAAGTAAAAAATTTCAGTATTGCACCTTGCAATGCGGAGAAATTACTGTTTGTGCATTTACAATATTCATTGATTTTTGCCATTGAAAAACATCATGTTATTCATATACCAGAAATGTTTGAAGCTACTGACTGAATGAAAGGAGCTGGCATCTCACTCTCTTTGAATCTTCTTTATCATGCTAAGAGGAGCAGGAAAAAGCAAAAAATTTCAGAATTGCACCTTGCAATGCGGAGAAATTACTGTTTGTGCATTTACAATTCATTGATTTTTGCCATTGAAAAACGTCCAGAAATGATTGAAGCTACTGACTGAATGAAAGGAGCTGGCATCTCACTCTCTTTGAATCTTCTTTATCATGCTAAGAGGAGCAGGAAAAAGCAAAAAATTTCAGAACTGCACCTTGCAATGCGGAGAAATTACTGTTTGTGCATTTACAAAATTCATTGATTTTTGCCATTGAAAAACATCATGTTATTCATATACCAGAAATGATTGAAGCTACTGACTGAATGAAAGGAGCTGGCATCTCACTCTCTTTGAATCTTCTTTATCATGCTAAGAGGAGCAGGAAAAAGCAAAAAATTTCAGAATTGCACCTTGCAATGCGGAGAAATTACTGTTTGTGCATTTACAATATTCATTGATTTTTGCCATTGAAAAACGTCCAGAAATGATTGAAGCTACTGACTGAATGAAAGGAGCTGGCATCTCACTCTCTTTGAATCTTCTTTATCATGCTAAGAGGAGCAGGAAAAAGTAAAAAATTTCAGTATTGCACCTTGCAATGCGGAGAAATTACTGTTTGTGCATTTACAATATTCATTGATTTTTGCCATTGAAAAACATCATGTTATTCATATACCAGAAATGTTTGAAGCTACTGACTGAATGAAAGGAGCTGGCATCTCACTCTCTTTGAATCTTCTTTATCATGCTAAGAGGAGCAGGAAAAAGCAAAAAATTTCAGAATTGCACCTTGCAATGCGGAGAAATTACTGTTTGTGCATTTACAATTCATTGATTTTTGCCATTGAAAAACGTCCAGAAATGATTGAAGCTACTGACTGAATGAAAGGAGCTGGCATCTCACTCTCTTTGAATCTTCTTTATCATGCTAAGAGGAGCAGGAAAAAGCAAAAAATTTCAGAATTGCACCTTGCAATGCGGAGAAATTACTGTTTGTGCATTTACAAAATTCATTGATTTTTGCCATTGAAAAACATCATGTTATTCATATACCAGAAATGATTGAAGCTACTGACTGAATGAAAGGAGCTGGCATCTCACTCTCTTTGAATCTTCTTTATCATGCTAAGAGGAGCAGGAAAAAGCAAAAAATTTCAGAATTGCACCTTGCAATGCGGAGAAATTACTGTTTGTGCATTTACAATATTCATTGATTTTTGCCATTGAAAAACGTCCAGAAATGATTGAAGCTACTGACTGAATGAAAGGAGCTGGCATCTCACTCTCTTTGAATCTTCTTTATCATGCTAAGAGGAGCAGGAAAAAGTAAAAAATTTCAGTATTGCACCTTGCAATGCGGAGAAATTACTGTTTGTGCATTTACAATATTCATTGATTTTTGCCATTGAAAAACATCATGTTATTCATATACCAGAAATGTTTGAAGCTACTGACTGAATGAAAGGAGCTGGCATCTCACTCTCTTTGAATCTTCTTTATCATGCTAAGAGGAGCAGGAAAAAGCAAAAAATTTCAGAATTGCACCTTGCAATGCGGAGAAATTACTGTTTGTGCATTTACAATTCATTGATTTTTGCCATTGAAAAACGTCCAGAAATGATTGAAGCTACTGACTGAATGAAAGGAGCTGGCATCTCACTCTCTTTGAATCTTCTTTATCATGCTAAGAGGAGCAGGAAAAAGCAAAAAATTTCAGAATTGCACCTTGCAATGCGGAGAAATTACTGTTTGTGCATTTACAAAATTCATTGATTTTTGCCATTGAAAAACATCATGTTATTCATATACCAGAAATGATTGAAGCTACTGACTGAATGAAAGGAGCTGGCATCTCACTCTCTTTGAATCTTCTTTATCATGCTAAGAGGAGCAGGAAAAAGCAAAAAATTTCAGAATTGCACCTTGCAATGCGGAGAAATTACTGTTTGTGCATTTACAATATTCATTGATTTTTGCCATTGAAAAACGTCCAGAAATGATTGAAGCTACTGACTGAATGAAAGGAGCTGGCATCTCACTCTCTTTGAATCTTCTTTATCATGCTAAGAGGAGCAGGAAAAAGTAAAAAATTTCAATATTGCACCTTGCAATGCGGAGAAATTACTGTTTGTGCATTTACAATATTCATTGATTTTTGCCATTGAAAAACATCATGTTATTCATATACCAGAAATGTTTGAAGCTACTGACTGAATGAAAGGAGCTGGCATCTCACTCTCTTTGAATCTTCTTTATCATGCTAAGAGGAGCAGGAAAAAGCAAAAAATTTCAGAATTGCACCTTGCAATGCGGAGAAATTACTGTTTGTGCATTTACAATTCATTGATTTTTGCCATTGAAAAACGTCCAGAAATGATTGAAGCTACTGACTGAATGAAAGGAGCTGGCATCTCACTCTCTTTGAATCTCCTTTATCATGCTAAGAGGAGCAGGAAAAAGCAAAAAATTTCAGAATTGCACCTTGCAATGCGGAGAAATTACTGTTTGTGCATTTACAAAATTCATTGATTTTTGCCATTGAAAAACATCATGTTATTCATATACCAGAAATGATTGAAGCTACTGACTGAATGAAAGGAGCTGGCATCTCACTCTCTTTGAATCTTCTTTATCATGCTAAGAGGAGCAGGAAAAAGCAAAAAATTTCAGAATTGCACCTTGCAATGCGGAGAAATTACTGTTTGTGCATTTACAATATTCATTGATTTTTGCCATTGAAAAACGTCCAGAAATGATTGAAGCTACTGACTGAATGAAAGGAGCTGGCATCTCACTCTCTTTGAATCTTCTTTATCATGCTAAGAGGAGCAGGAAAAAGCAAAAAATTTCAGAATTGCACCATGCAATGCGGAGAAATTACTGTTTGTGCATTTACAATATTCATTGATTTTTGCCATTGAAAAGCATCATGTTATTCATATACCAGAAATGTTTGAAGCTACTGACTGAATGAAAGGAGCTTGCATCTCACTCTCTTTGAATCTTCTTTATCATGCTAAGAGGAGCAGGAAAAAGCAAAAAATTTCAGAATTGCACCTTGCAATGCGGATAAATTACTGTTTGTGCATTTACAATATTCATTGATTTTTGCCATTGAAAAACATCATGTTATTCATATACCAGAAATGATTGAAGCTACTGAGTGAATGAAAGGAGCTGGCATCTCACTCTCTTTGAATCTTCTTTATCATGCTAAGAGCAGCAGGAAAAAGCAAAAAAATTCAGAATTGCACCTTGCAATGCAGAGAAATTACTGTTTGTGCATTTACAATATTCATTGATTTTTGCCATTGAAAAACATCATGTTATTCATATACCAGAAATGATTGAAGCTACTGACTGAATGAAAGTAGCTGGCATCTCACTCTCTTTGAATCGTCTTTATCATGCTAAGAGGAGCAGGAAAAAGCAATAAATTTCAGAATTGCACCTTGCAATGCGGAGAAATTACTGTTTGTGCATTTACAATATTCATTGATTTTTGCAATTGAAAAACGTCCAGAAATGATTGAAGCTACTGACTGAATGAAAGGAGCTGGCATCTCACTCTCTTTGAATCTTCTTTATCATGCTAAGAGGAGCAGGAAAAAGCAAAAAATTTCAGAATTGCACCTTGCAATGCTGAGAAATTACTGTTTGTGCATTTACAATATTCATTGATTTTTGCCATTGAAAAACATCATGTTATTCATATACCAGAAATGTTTGAAGCTACTGACTGAATGAAAGGAGCTGGCATCTCACTCTCTTTGAATCTTCTTTATCATGCTAAGAGGAGCAGGAAAAAGCAAAAAATTTCAGAATTGCACCTTGCAATGCGGAGAAATTACTGTTTGTGCATTTACAATATTCATTGATTTTTGCCATTGAAAAACGTCCAGAAATGATTGAAGCTACTGACTGAATGAAAGGAGCTGGCATCTCACTCTCTTTGAATCTTGTTTATCATGCTAAGAAGAGCAGGAAAAAGCAAAAAATTTCAGAATTGCACCTTGCAATGCGGAGAAATTACTGTTTGTGCATTTACAATATTCATTGATTTTTGCCATTGAAAAACGTCCAGAAATGATTGAAGCTACTGACTGAATGAAAGGAGCTGTCATCTCACTCTCTTTGAATCTTCTTTATCATGCTAAGAGGAGCAGGAAAAAGCAAATAATTTCAGAATTGCACCTTGCAATGCGGAGAAATTACTGTTTGTGCATTTACAATATTCATTGATTTTTGCCATTGAAAAACATCATGTTATTCATATACCAGAAATGATTGAAGCTACTGACTGAATGAAAGGAGCTGGCATCTCACTCTCTTTGAATCTTCTTTATCATGCTAAGAGGAGCAGGAAAAAGTAAAAAATTTCAGAATTGCACCTTGCAATGCGGAGAAATTACTGTTTGTGCATTTATAATATTCAATGATTTTTGCCATTGAAAAACGTCCAGAAATGATTGAAGCTACTGACTGAACAAATGGAGCTGGCATCTCACTCTCTTTGAATATTCTTTATCATGCTAAGAGGAGCAGGAAAAAGCAAAAAATTTCAGAATTGCACCTTGCAATGCGGATAAATTACTCTTTGTGCATTTACAATATTCATTGATTTTTGCCATTGAAAAACATCATGTTATTCATATACCAGAAATGTTTGAAGCTACTGACTGAATGAAAGGAGCTGGCATCTCACTCTCTTTGAATCTTCTTTATCATGCTAAGAGGAGCAGGAAAAAGCAAAAAATTTCAGAATTGCACCTTGCAATGCGGAGAAATTACTGTTTGTGCATTTACAATATTCATTGATTTTTGCCATTGAAAAACGTCCAGAAATGATTGAAGCTACTGACTGAATGAAAGGAGCTGGCATCTCACTCTCTTTGAATCTTCTTTATCATTGTAAGAGGAGCAGGAAAAAGCAAAAAATTTCAGAATTGCACCTTGCAATGCGGAGAAATTACTGTTTGTGCATTAACAATATTCATTGATTTTTGCCATTGAAAAACGTCCAGAAATGATTGAAGCTACTGACTAAATGAAAGGAGCTGGCATCTCACTCTCTTTGAATCTTCTTTATCATGCTAAGAGGAGCAGGAAAAAGCAAAAAATTTCAGAATTGCACCTTGCAATGCGGAGAAATTACTGTTTGTGCATTTACAATATTCATTGATTTTTGCCATTGAAAAACGTCCAGAAATGATTGAAGCTACTGACTGAATGAAAGGAGCTGGCATCTCACTCTCTTTGAATCTTCTTTATCATGCTACGAGGAGCAGGAAAAAGCAAAAAATTTCAGAATTGCACCTTGCAATGCGGAGAAATTACTGTTTGTGCATTTACAATATTCATTGATTTTTGCCATTGAAAAACATCATGTTATTCATATACCAGAAATGATTGAAGCTACTGACTGAATGAAAGGAGCTGGCATCTCACTCTCTTTGAATCTTATTTATCATGCTAAGAGGAGCAGGAAAAAGTAAAAAATTTCAGAATTGCACCTTGCAATGCGGAGAAATTGCTGTTTGTGCATTTATAATATTCAATGATTTTTGCCATTGAAAAACGTCCAGAAATGATTGAAGCTACTGACTGAACGAAAGGAGCTGGCATCTCACTCTCTTTGAATCTTCTTTATCATGCTAAGAGGAGCAGGAAAAAGCAAAAAATTTCAGAATTGCACCTTGCAATGCGGAGAAATTACTGTTTGTGCATTTACAATATTCATTGATTTTTGCCATTGAAAAACATCATGTTATTCATATACCAGAAATGTTTGAAGCTACTGACTGAATGAAAGGAGCTGGCATCTCACTCTCTTTGAATCTTCTTTATCATGCTAAGAGGAGCAGGAAAAAGCAAAAAATTTCAGAATTGCACCTTGCAATGCGGAGAAATTACTGTTTGTGCATTTACAATATTCATTGATTTTTGCCATTGAAAAACGTCCAGAAATGATTGAAGCTACTGACTGAATGAAAGGAGCTGGCATCTCACTCTCTTTGAATCTTCTTTATCATGCTAAGAGGAGCAGGAAAAAGCAAAAAATTTCAGAATTGCACCTTGCAATGCGGAGAAATTACTGTTTGTGCATTTACAATATCCATTGATTTTTGCCATTGAAAAACATCATGTTATTCATATACCAGAAATGTTTGAAGCTACTGACTGAATGAAAGGAGCTGACATCTCACTCTCTTTGAATCTTCTTTATCATGCTAAGAGGAGCAGGAAAAAGCAAAAAATTTCAGAATTGCACCTTGCAATGCGGAGAAATTACTGTTTGTGCATTTACAATATTCATTGATTTTTGCCATTGAAAAACGTCCAGAAATGATTGAAGCTACTGACTGAATGAAAGGAGCTGGCATCTCACTCTCTTTGAATCTTCTTTATCATGCTAAGAGGAGCAGGAAAAAGCAAAAAATTTCAGAATTGCACCTTGCAATGCGGAGAAATTACTGTTTGTGCATTTACAATATTCATTGATTTTTGCCATTGAAAAACATCATGTTATTCATATACCAGAAATGTTTGAAGCTACTGACTGAATGAAAGGAGCTGGCATCTCACTCTCTTTGAATCTTCTTTATCATGCTAAGAGGAGCAGGAAAAAGCAAAAAATTTCAGACTTGCACCTTGCAATGCGGAGAAATTACTGTTTGTGCATTTACAATATTCATTGATTTTTGCCATTGAAAAACATCATGTTATTCATATACCAGAAATGTTTGAAGCTACTGACTGAATGAAAGGAGCTGGCATCTCACTCTCTTTGAGTATTCTTTACCATGCTAAGAGGAGCAGGAAAAAGCAAAAAATTTCAGAATTGCACCTTGCAATGCGGAGAAATTACTGTTTGTGCATTTACAATATTCATTGATTTTTGCCATTGAAAAACGTCCAGAAATGATTGAAGCTACTGACTGAATGAAAGGAGCTGGCATCTCACTCTCTTTGAATCTTCTTTATCATGCTAAGAGGAGCAGGAAAAAGCAAAAAATTTCAGAATTGCACCTTGCAATGCGGAGAAATTACAGTTTGTGCATTTACAATATTCATTGATTTTTGCCATTGAAAAACGTCCAGAAATGATTGAAGCTACTAACTGAATGAAAGGAGCTGGCATCTCACTCTCTTTGAATCTTCTTTATCATGCTAAGAGGAGCAGGAAAAAGCAAAAAATTTCAGACTTGCACCTTGCAATGCGGAGAAATTACTGTTTGTGCATTTACAATATTCATTGATTTTTGTCATTGAAAAACATCATGTTATTCATATACCAGAAATGTTTGAAGCTACTGACTGAATGAAAGGAGCTGGCATCTCACTCTCTTTGAATCTTCTTTACCATGCTAAGAGGAGCAGGAAAAAGCAAAAAATTTCAGAATTGCACCTTGCAATGCACAGAAATTACTGTTTGTGCATTTACAATATTCAATGATTTTTGCCATTGAAAAACGTCCAGAAATGATTGAAGCTACTGACTGAATGAAAGGAGCTGGCATCTCACTCTCTTTGAATCTTCTTTATCATGCTAAGAGGAGCAGGAAAAAGCAAAAAATTTCAGAATTGCACCTTGCAATGCGGAGAAATTTCAGTTTGTGCATTTACAATATTCATTGATTTTTGCCATTGAAAAACGTCCAGAAATGATTGAAGCTACTGACTGAATGAAAGGAGCTGGCATCTCACTCTCTTTGAATCTTCTTTATCATGCTAAGAGGAGCAGGAAAAAGCAAAAAATTTCAGAATTGCACCTTGCAATGCGGAGAAATTACTGTTTGTGCATTTACAATATTCATTGATTTTTGCCATTGAAAAACGTCCAGAAATGATTGAAGCTACTGACTGAATGAAAGGAGCTGGCATCTCACTCTCTTTGAATCTTCTTTATCATGCTAAGTGGAGCAGGAAAAAGCAAAAAATTTCAGAATTGCACCTTGCAATGCGGAGAAATTACTGTTTGTGCATTTACAATATTCATTGATTTTTGCCATTGAAAAACATGTTATTCATATACCAGAAATGTTTGAAGCTACTGACTGAATGAAAGGAGCTGGCACCTCACTCTCTTTGAATCTTCTTTATCATGCTAAGAGGAGCAGGAAAAAGCAAAAAATTTCAGAATTGCACCTTGCAATGCGGAGAAATTACTGTTTGTGCATTTACAATATTCATTGATTTTTGCCATTGAAAAACGTCCAGAAATGATTGAAGCTACTGACTGAATGAAAGGAGCTGGCATCTCACTCTCTTTGAATCTTCTTTATCATGCTAAGAGGAGCAGGAAAAAGCAAAAAATTTCAGAATTGCGCCTTGCAATGTGGAGATATTACTGTTTGTGCATTTACAATATTCATTGATTTTTGCCATTGAAAAACATGTTTTTCATATACCAGAAATGTTTGAAGCTACTGACTGAATGAAAGGAGCTGGCATCTCACTCTCTTTGAATCTTCTTTATCATGCTAGGATTAGCAGGAAAAAGCAAAAAATTTCAGAATTGCACCTTGCAATGTGGAGATATTACTGTTTGTGCATTTACAATATTCATTGACTTTTGCCATTGAAAAACATGTTTTTCATATACCAGAAATGTTTGAAGCTACTGACTGAATGAAAGGAGCTGGCATCTCACTCTCTTTGAATCTTCTTTATCATGCTAGGATTAGCAGGAAAAAGCAAAAAATTTCAGAATTGCACCTTGCAATGTGGAGATATTACTGTTTGTGCATTTACAATATTCATTGATTTTTGCCATTGAAAAACATGTTTTTCATATACCAGAAATGTTTGAAGCTACTGACTGAATGAAAGGAGCTGGCATCTCACTCTCTTTGAATCTTCTTTATCATGCTAGGATTAACAGGAAAAAGCAAAAAATTTCAGAATTGCACCTTGCAATGTGGAGATATTACTGTTTGTGCATTTACAATATTCATTGATTTTTGCCATTGAAAAACGTCCAGAAATGTTTGAAGCTACTGACTGAATGAAAGGAGCTGGCATCTCACTCTCTTTGAATCTTCTTTATCATGCTAGGATTAGCAGGAAAAAGCAAAAAATTTCAGAATTGCACCTTGCAATGTGGAGATATTACTGTTTGTGCATTTACAATATTCATTGATTTTTGCCATTGAAAAACATGTTTTTCATATACCAGAAATGTTTGAAGCTACTGACTGAATGAAAGGAGCTGGCATCTCACTCTCTTTGAATCTTCTTTATCATGCTAGGATTAACAGGAAAAAGCAAAAAATTTCAGAATTGCACCTTGCAATGTGGAGATATTACTGTTTGTGCATTTACAATATTCATTGATTTTTGCCATTGAAAAACATGTTTTTCATATACCAGAAATGTTTGAAGCTACTGACTGAATGAAAGGAGCTGGCATCTCACTCTCTTTGAATCTTCTTTATCATGCTAGGATTAACAGGAAAAAGCAAAAAATTTCAGAATTGCACCTTGCAATGTGGAGATATTACTGTTTGTGCATTTACAATATTCATTGATTTTTGCCATTGAAAAACATGTTTTTCATATACCAGAAATGTTTGAAGCTACTGACTGAATGAAAGGAGCTGGCATCTCACTCTCTTTGAATCTTCTTTATCATGCTAGGATTAACAGGAAAAAGCAAAAAATTTCAGAATTGCACCTTGCAATGTGGAGATATTACTGTTTGTGCATTTACAATATTCATTGATTTTTGCCATTGAAAAACGTCCAGAAATGTTTGAAGCTACTGACTGAATGAAAGGAGCTGGCATCTCACTCTCTTTGAATCTTCTTTATCATGCTAGGATTAGCAGGAAAAAGCAAAAAATTTCAGAATTGCACCTTGCAATGTGGAGATATTACTGTTTGTGCATTTACAATATTCATTGATTTTTGCCATTGAAAAACATGTTTTTCATATACCAGAAATGTTTGAAGCTACTGACTGAATGAAAGGAGCTGGCATCTCACTCTCTTTGAATCTTCTTTATCATGCTAGGATTAGCAGGAAAAAGCAAAAAATTTCAGAATTGCACCTTGCAATGTGGAGATATTACTGTTTGTGCATTTACAATATTCATTGATTTTTGCCATTGAAAAACATGTTTTTCATATACCAGAAATGTTTGAAGCTACTGACTGAATGAAAGGAGCTGGCATCTCACTCTCTTTGAATATTCTTTATCATGCTAGGATTAACAGGAAAAAGCAAAAAATTTCAGAATTGCACCTTGCAATGTGGAGATATTACTGTTTGTGCATTTACAATATTCATTGATTTTTGCCATTGAAAAACGTCCAGAAATGTTTGAAGCTACTGACTGAATGAAAGGAGCTGGCATCTCACTCTCTTTGAATCTTCTTTATCATGCTAGGATTAGCAGGAAAAAGCAAAAAATTTCAGAATTGCACCTTGCAATGTTGAGATATTACTGTTTGTGCATTTACAATATTCATTGATTTTTGCCATTGAAAAACATGTTTTTCATATACCAGAAATGTTTGAAGCTACTGACTGAATGAAAGGAGCTGGCATCTCACTCTTTGAATCTTCTTTATCATGCTAGGATTAGCAGGAAAAAGCAAAAAATTTCAGAATTGCACCTTGCAATGTGGAGATATTACTGTTTGTGCATTTACAATATTCATTGATTTTTGCCATTGAAAAACATGTTTTTCATATACCAGAAATGTTTGAAGCTACTGACTGAATGAAAGGAGCTGGCATCTCACTCTCTTTGAATCTTCTTTATCATGCTAGGATTAACAGGAAAAAGCAAAAAATTTCAGAATTGCACCTTGCAATGTGGAGATATTACTGTTTGTGCATTTACAATATTCATTGATTTTTGCCATTGAAAAACGTCCAGAAATGTTTGAAGCTACTGACTGAATGAAAGGAGCTGGCATCTCACTCTCTTTGAATCTTCTTTATCATGCTAGGATTAGCAGGAAAAAGCAAAAAATTTCAGAATTGCACCTTGCAATGTGGAGATATTACTGTTTGTGCATTTACAATATTCATTGATTTTTGCCATTGAAAAACATGTTTTTCATATACCAGAAATGTTTGAAGCTACTGACTGAATGAAAGGAGCTGGCATCTCACTCTCTTTGAATCTTCTTTATCATGCTAGGATTAGCAGGAAAAGGCAAAAAATTTCAGAATTGCACCTTGCAATGTGGAGATATTACTGTTTGTGCATTTACAATATTCATTGATTTTTGCCATTGAAAAACATGTTTTTCATATACCAGAAATGTTTGAAGCTACTGACTGAATGAAAGGAGCTGGCATCTCACTCTCTTTGAATCTTCTTTATCATGCTAGGATTAACAGGAAAAAGCAAAAAATTTCAGAATTGCACCTTGCAATGTGGAGATATTACTGTTTGTGCATTTACAATATTCATTGATTTTTGCCATTGAAAAACGTCCAGAAATGTTTGAAGCTACTGACTGAATGAAAGGAGCTGGCATCTCACTCTCTTTGAATCTTCTTTATCATGCTAAGAGGAGCAGGAAAAAGCAAAAAATTTCAGAATTGCACCTTGCAATGCGGAGAAATTACTGTTTGTGCATTTACAATATTCATTGATTTTTGCCATTGAAAAACATCATGTTATTCATATACCAGAAATGTTTGAAGCTACTGACTGAATGAAAGGAGCTGGCATCTCACTCTCTTTGAATCTTCTTTATCATGCTAAGAGGAGCAGGAAAAAGCAAAAAATTTCAGACTTGCACCTTGCAATGCGGAGAAATTACTGTTTGTGCATTTACAATATTCATTGATTTTTGCCATTGAAAAACATCATGTTATTCATATACCAGAAATGTTTGAAGCTACTGACTGAATGAAAGGAGCTGGCATCTCACTCTCTTTGAGTATTCTTTACCATGCTAAGAGGAGCAGGAAAAAGCAAAAAATTTCAGAATTGCACCTTGCAATGCGGAGAAATTACTGTTTGTGCATTTACAATATTCATTGATTTTTGCCATTGAAAAACGTCCAGAAATGATTGAAGCTACTGACTGAATGAAAGGAGCTGGCATCTCACTCTCTTTGAATCTTCTTTATCATGCTAAGAGGAGCAGGAAAAAGCAAAAAATTTCAGAATTGCACCTTGCAATGCGGAGAAATTACAGTTTGTGCATTTACAATATTCATTGATTTTTGCCATTGAAAAACGTCCAGAAATGATTGAAGCTACTAACTGAATGAAAGGAGCTGGCATCTCACTCTCTTTGAATCTTCTTTATCATGCTAAGAGGAGCAGGAAAAAGCAAAAAATTTCAGACTTGCACCTTGCAATGCGGAGAAATTACTGTTTGTGCATTTACAATATTCATTGATTTTTGTCATTGAAAAACATCATGTTATTCATATACCAGAAATGTTTGAAGCTACTGACTGAATGAAAGGAGCTGGCATCTCACTCTCTTTGAATCTTCTTTACCATGCTAAGAGGAGCAGGAAAAAGCAAAAAATTTCAGAATTGCACCTTGCAATGCACAGAAATTACTGTTTGTGCATTTACAATATTCATTGATTTTTGCCATTGAAAAATGTCCAGAAATGATTGAAGCTACTGACTGAATGAAAGGAGCTGGCATCTCACTCTCTTTGAATCTTCTTTATCATGCTAAGAGGAGCAGGAAAAAGCAAAAAATTTCAGAATTGCACCTTGCAATGCGGAGAAATTTCAGTTTGTGCATTTACAATATTCATTGATTTTTGCCATTGAAAAACGTCCAGAAATGATTGAAGCTACTGACTGAATGAAAGGAGCTGGCATCTCACTCTCTTTGAATCTTCTTTATCATGCTAAGAGGAGCAGGAAAAAGCAAAAAATTTCAGAATTGCACCTTGTAATGCGGAGAAATTACTGTTTGTGCATTTACAATATTCATTGATTTTTGCCATTGAAAAACGTCCAGAAATGATTGAAGCTACTGACTGAATGAAAGGAGCTGGCATCTCACTCTCTTTGAATCTTCTTTATCATGCTAAGAGGAGCAGGAAAAAGCAAAAAATTTCAGAATTGCACCTTGCAATGCGGAGAAATTACTGTTTGTGCATTTACAATATTCATTGATTTTTGCCATTGAAAAACATGTTATTCATATACCAGAAATGTTTGAAGCTACTGACTGAATGAAAGGAGCTGGCACCTCACTCTCTTTGAATCTTCTTTATCATGCTAAGAGGAGCAGGAAAAAGCAAAAAATTTCAGAATTGCACCTTGCAATGCGGAGAAATTACTGTTTGTGCATTTACAATATTCATTGATTTTTGCCATTGAAAAACGTCCAGAAATGATTGAAGCTACTGACTGAATGAAAGGAGCTGGCATCTCACTCTCTTTGAATCTTCTTTATCATGCTAAGAGGAGCAGGAAAAAGCAAAAAATTTCAGAATTGCGCCTTGCAATGTGGAGATATTACTGTTTGTGCATTTACAATATTCATTGATTTTTGCCATTGAAAAACATGTTTTTCATATACCAGAATTGTTTGAAGCTACTGACTGAATGAAAGGAGCTGGCATCTCACTCTCTTTGAATCTTCTTTATCATGCTAGGATTAGCAGGAAAAAGCAAAAAATTTCAGAATTGCACCTTGCAATGTGGAGATATTACTGTTTGTGCATTTACAATATTCATTGACTTTTGCCATTGAAAAACATGTTTTTCATATACCAGAAATGTTTGAAGCTACTGACTGAATGAAAGGAGCTGGCATCTCACTCTCTTTGAATCTTCTTTATCATGCTAGGATTAGCAGGAAAAAGCAAAAAATTTCAGAATTGCACCTTGCAATGTGGAGATATTACTGTTTGTGCATTTACAATATTCATTGATTTTTGCCATTGAAAAACATGTTTTTCATATACCAGAAATGTTTGAAGCTACTAACTGAATGAAAGGAGCTGGCATCTCACTCTCTTTGAATCTTCTTTATCATGCTAGGATTAACAGGAAAAAGCAAAAAATTTCAGAATTGCACCTTGCAATGTGGAGATATTACTGTTTGTGCATTTACAATATTCATTGATTTTTGCCATTGAAAAACGTCCAGAAATGTTTGAAGCTACTGACTGAATGAAAGGAGCTGGCATCTCACTCTCTTTGAATCTTCTTTATCATGCTAGGATTAGCAGGAAAAAGCAAAAAATTTCAGAATTGCACCTTGCAATGTGGAGATATTACTGTTTGTGCATTTACAATATTCATTGATTTTTGCCATTGAAAAACATGTTTTTCATATACCAGAAATGTTTGAAGCTACTGACTGAATGAAAGGAGCTGGCATCTCACTCTCTTTGAATCTTCTTTATCATGCTAGGATTAACAGGAAAAAGCAAAAAATTTCAGAATTGCACCTTGCAATGTGGAGATATTACTGTTTGTGCATTTACAATATTCATTGATTTTTGCCATTGAAAAACATGTTTTTCATATACCAGAAATGTTTGAAGCTACTGACTGAATGAAAGGAGCTGGCATCTCACTCTCTTTGAATCTTCTTTATCATGCTAGGATTAACAGGAAAAAGCAAAAAATTTCAGAATTGCACCTTGCAATGTGGAGATATTACTGTTTGTGCATTTACAATATTCATTGATTTTTGCCATTGAAAAACATGTTTTTCATATACCAGAAATGTTTGAAGCTACTGACTGAATGAAAGGAGCTGGCATCTCACTCTCTTTGAATCTTCTTTATCATGCTAGGATTAACAGGAAAAAGCAAAAAATTTCAGAATTGCACCTTGCAATGTGGAGATATTACTGTTTGTGCATTTACAATATTCATTGATTTTTGCCATTGAAAAACGTCCAGAAATGTTTGAAGCTACTGACTGAATGAAAGGAGCTGGCATCTCACTCTCTTTGAATCTTCTTTATCATGCTAGGATTAGCAGGAAAAAGCAAAAAATTTCAGAATTGCACCTTGCAATGTGGAGATATTACTGTTTGTGCATTTACAATATTCATTGATTTTTGCCATTGAAAAACATGTTTTTCATATACCAGAAATGTTTGAAGCTACTGACTGAATGAAAGGAGCTGGCATCTCACTCTCTTTGAATCTTCTTTATCATGCTAGGATTAGCAGGAAAAAGCAAAAAATTTCAGAATTGCACCTTGCAATGTGGAGATATTACTGTTTGTGCATTTACAATATTCATTGATTTTTGCCATTGAAAAACATGTTTTTCATATACCAGAAATGTTTGAAGCTACTGACTGAATGAAAGGAGCTGGCATCTCACTCTCTTTGAATCTTCTTTATCATGCTAGGATTAACAGGAAAAAGCAAAAAATTTCAGAATTGCACCTTGCAATGTGGAGATATTACTGTTTGTGCATTTACAATATTCATTGATTTTTGCCATTGAAAAACATGTTTTTCATATACCAGAAATGTTTGAAGCTACTGACTGAATGAAAGGAGCTGGCATCTCACTCTCTTTGAATCTTCTTTATCATGCTAGGATTAGCAGGAAAAAGCAAAAAATTTCAGAATTGCACCTTGCAATGTGGAGATATTACTGTTTGTGCATTTACAATATTCATTGATTTTTGCCATTGAAAAACATGTTTTTCATATACCAGAAATGTTTGAAGCTACTGACTGAATGAAAGGAGCTGGCATCTCACTCTCTTTGAATCTTCTTTATCATGCTAGGATTAACAGGAAAAAGCAAAAAATTTCAGAATTGCACCTTGCAATGTGGAGATATTACTGTTTGTGCATTTACAATATTCATTGATTTTTGCCATTGAAAAACGTCCAGAAATGTTTGAAGCTACTGACTGAATGAAAGGAGCTGGCATCTCACTCTCTTTGAATCTTCTTTATCATGCTAGGATTAGCAGGAAAAAGCAAAAAATTTCAGAATTGCACCTTGCAATGTTGAGATATTACTGTTTGTGCATTTACAATATTCATTGATTTTTGCCATTGAAAAACATGTTTTTCATATATCAGAAATGTTTGAAGCTACTGACTGAATGAAAGGAGCTGGCATCTCACTCTTTGAATCTTTTTTATCATGCTAGGATTAGCAGGAAAAAGCAAAAAATTTCAGAATTGCACCTTGCAATGTGGAGATATTACTGTTTGTGCATTTACAATATTCATTGATTTTTGCCATTGAAAAACATGTTTTTCATATACCAGAAATGTTTGAAGCTACTGACTGAATGAAAGGAGCTGGCATCTCACTCTCTTTGAATCTTCTTTATCATGCTAGGATTAACAGGAAAAAGCAAAAAATTTCAGAATTGCACCTTGCAATGTGGAGATATTACTGTTTGTGCATTTACAATATTCATTGATTTTTGCCATTGAAAAACGTCCAGAAATGTTTGAAGCTACTGACTGAATGAAAGGAGCTGGCATCTCACTCTCTTTGAATCTTCTTTATCATGCTAGGATTAGCAGGAAAAAGCAAAAAATTTCAGAATTGCACCTTGCAATGTGGAGATATTACTGTTTGTGCATTTACAATATTCATTGATTTTTGCCATTGAAAAACATGTTTTTCATATACCAGAAATGTTTGAAGCTACTGACTGAATGAAAGGAGCTGGCATCTCACTCTCTTTGAATCTTCTTTATCATGCTAGGATTAGCAGGAAAAAGCAAAAAATTTCAGAATTGCACCTTGCAATGTGGAGATATTACTGTTTGTGCATTTACAATATTCATTGATTTTTGCCATTGAAAAACATGTTTTTCATATACCAGAAATGTTTGAAGCTACTGACTGAATGAAAGGAGCTGGCATCTCACTCTCTTTGAATCTTCTTTATCATGCTAGGATTAACAGGAAAAAGCAAAAAATTTCAGAATTGCACCTTGCAATGTGGAGATATTACTGTTTGTGCATTTACAATATTCATTGATTTTTGCCATTGAAAAACGTCCAGAAATGTTTGAAGCTACTGACTGAATGAAAGGAGCTGGCATCTCACTCTCTTTGAATCTTCTTTATCATGCTAGGATTAGCAGGAAAAAGCAAAAAATTTCAGAATTGCACCTTGCAATGTGGAGATATTACTGTTTGTGCATTTACAATATTCATTGATTTTTGCCATTGAAAAACATCATGTTATTCATATACCAGAAATGTTTGAAGCTACTGACTGAATGAAAGGAGCTGGCATCTCACTCTCTTTGAATCTTCTTTATCATGCTAGGATTAGCTGGAAAAAGCAAAAAATTTCCGAATTGCACCTTGCAATGTGGAGATATTACTGTTTGTGCATTTACAATATTCATTGATTTTTGCCATTGAAAAACATGTTTTTCATATATCAGAAATGTTTGAAGCTACTGACTGAATGAAAGGAGCTGGCATCTCACTCTTTGAATCTTTTTTATCATGCTAGGATTAGCAGGAAAAAGCAAAAAATTTCAGAATTGCACCTTGCAATGTGGAGATATTACTGTTTGTGCATTTACAATATTCATTGATTTTTGCCATTGAAAAACATGTTTTTCATATACCAGAAATGTTTGAAGCTACTGACTGAATGAAAGGAGCTGGCATCTCACTCTCTTTGAATCTTCTTTATCATGCTAGGATTAACAGGAAAAAGCAAAAAATTTCAGAATTGCACCTTGCAATGTGGAGATATTACTGTTTGTGCATTTACAATATTCATTGATTTTTGCCATTGAAAAACGTCCAGAAATGTTTGAAGCTACTGACTGAATGAAAGGAGCTGGCATCTCACTCTCTTTGAATCTTCTTTATCATGCTAGGATTAGCAGGAAAAAGCAAAAAATTTCAGAATTGCACCTTGCAATGTGGAGATATTACTGTTTGTGCATTTACAATATTCATTGATTTTTGCCATTGAAAAACATGTTTTTCATATACCAGAAATGTTTGAAGCTACTGACTGAATGAAAGGAGCTGGCATCTCACTCTCTTTGAATCTTCTTTATCATGCTAGGATTAGCAGGAAAAAGCAAAAAATTTCAGAATTGCACCTTGCAATGTGGAGATATTACTGTTTGTGCATTTACAATATTCATTGATTTTTGCCATTGAAAAACATGTTTTTCATATACCAGAAATGTTTGAAGCTACTGACTGAATGAAAGGAGCTGGCATCTCACTCTCTTTGAATCTTCTTTATCATGCTAGGATTAACAGGAAAAAGCAAAAAATTTCAGAATTGCACCTTGCAATGTGGAGATATTACTGTTTGTGCATTTACAATATTCATTGATTTTTGCCATTGAAAAACGTCCAGAAATGTTTGAAGCTACTGACTGAATGAAAGGAGCTGGCATCTCACTCTCTTTGAATCTTCTTTATCATGCTAGGATTAGCAGGAAAAAGCAAAAAATTTCAGAATTGCACCTTGCAATGTGGAGATATTACTGTTTGTGCATTTACAATATTCATTGATTTTTGCCATTGAAAAACATCATGTTATTCATATACCAGAAATGTTTGAAGCTACTGACTGAATGAAAGGAGCTGGCATCTCACTCTCTTTGAATCTTCTTTATCATGCTAGGATTAGCTGGAAAAAGCAAAAAATTTCCGAATTGCACCTTGCAATGTGGAGATATTACTGTTTGTGCATTTACAATATTCATTGATTTTTGCCATTGAAAAACATGTTTTTCATATACCAGAAATGTTTAAAGCTACTGACTGAATGAAAGGAGCTGGCATCTCACTCTCTTTGAATCTTCTTTATCATGCTAGGATTAACAGGAAAAAGCAAAAAATTTCAGAATTGCACCTTGCAATGTGGAGATATTACTGTTTGTGCATTTACAATATTCATTGATTTTTGCCATTGAAAAACGTCCAGAAATGTTTGAAGCTACTGACTGAAAGAAAGGAGCTGGCATCTCACTCTCTTTGAATCTTCTTTATCATGCTAGGATTAACAGGAAAAAGCAAAAAATTTCCGAATTGCACCTTGCAATGTGGAGATATTACTGTTTGTGCATTTACAATATTCATTGATTTTTGCCATTGAAAAACATGTTTTTCATATACCAGAAATGTTTGAAGCTACTGACTGAATGAAAGGAGCTGGCATCTCACTCTCTTTGAATCTTCTTTATCATGCTAGGATTAGCAGGAAAAAGCAAAAAATTTCAGAATTGCACCTTGCAATGTGGAGATATTACTGTTTGTGCATTTACAATATTCATTGATTTTTGCCATTGAAAAACATGTTTTTCATATACCAGAAATGTTTGAAGCTACTGACTGAATGAAAGGAGCTGGCATCTCACTCTCTTTGAATCTTCTTTATCATGCTAGGATTAGCAGGAAAAAGCAAAAAATTTCAGAATTGCACCTTGCAATGTGGAGATATTACTGTTTGTGCATTTACAATATTCATTGATTTTTGCCATTGAAAAACATGTTTTTCATATACCAGAAATGTTTGAAGCTACTGACTGAATGAAAGGAGCTGGCATCTCACTCTCTTTGAATCTTCTTTATCATGCTAGGATTAACAGGAAAAAGCAAAAAATTTCAGAATTGCACCTTGCAATGTGGAGATATTACTGTTTGTGCATTTACAATATTCATTGATTTTTGCCATTGAAAAACGTCCAGAAATGTTTGAAGCTACTGACTGAATGAAAGGAGCTGGCATCTCACTCTCTTTGAATCTTCTTTATCATGCTAGGATTAGCAGGAAAAAGCAAAAAATTTCAGAATTGCACCTTGCAATGTGGAGATATTACTGTTTGTGCATTTACAATATTCATTGATTTTTGCCATTGAAAAACATGTTTTTCATATACCAGAAATGTTTGAAGCTACTGACTGAATGAAAGGAGCTGGCATCTCACTCTTTGAATCTTCTTTATCATGCTAGGATTAGCAGGAAAAAGCAAAAAATTTCAGAATTGCACCTTGCAATGTGGAGATATTACTGTTTGTGCATTTACAATATTCATTGATTTTTGCCATTGAAAAACATGTTTTTCATATACCAGAAATGTTTGAAGCTACTGACTGAATGAAAGGAGCTGGCATCTCACTCTCTTTGAATCTTCTTTATCATGCTAGGATTAGCAGGAAAAAGCAAAAAATTTCAGAATTGCACCTTGCAATGTGGAGATATTACTGTTTGTGCATTTACAATATTCATTGATTTTTGCCATTGAAAAACATGTTTTTCATATACCAGAAATGTTTGAATCTACTGACTGAATGAAAGGAGCTGGCATCTCACTCTCTTTGAATCTTCTTTATCATGCTAGGATTAACAGGAAAAAGCAAAAAATTTCAGAATTGCACCTTGCAATGTGGAGATATTACTGTTTGTGCATTTACAATATTCATTGATTTTTGCCATTGAAAAACGTCCAGAAATGTTTGAAGCTACTGACTGAATGAAAGGAGCTGGCATCTCACTCTCTTTGAATCTTCTTTATCATGCTAGGATTAGCAGGAAAAAGCAAAAAATTTCAGAATTGCACCTTGCAATGTGGAGATATTACTGTTTGTGCATTTACAATATTCATTGATTTTTGCCATTGAAAAACATCATGTTATTCATATACCAGAAATGTTTGAAGCTACTGACTGAATGAAAGGAGCTGGCATCTCACTCTCTTTGAATCTTCTTTATCATGCTAGGATTAGCTGGAAAAAGCAAAAAATTTCCGAATTGCACCTTGCAATGTGGAGATATTACTGTTTGTGCATTTACAATATTCATTGATTTTTGCCATTGAAAAACATGTTTTTCATATACCAGAAATGTTTGAAGCTACTGACTGAATGAAAGGAGCTGGCATCTCACTCTCTTTGAATCTTCTTTATCATGCTAGGATTAGCAGGAAAAAGCAAAAAATTTCAGAATTGCACCTTGCAATGTGGAGATATTACTGTTTGTGCATTTACAATATTCATTGATTTTTGCCATTGAAAAACATGTTTTTCATATACCAGAAATGTTTGAAGCTACTGACTGAATGAAAGGAGCTGGCATCTCACTCTCTTTGAATCTTCTTTATCATGCTAGGATTAACAGGAAAAAGCAAAAAATTTCAGAATTGCACCTTGCAATGTGGAGATATTACTGTTTGTGCATTTACAATATTCATTGATTTTTGCCATTGAAAAACGTCCAGAAATGTTTGAAGCTACTGACTGAATGAAAGGAGCTGGCATCTCACTCTCTTTGAATCTTCTTTATCATGCTAGGATTAGCAGGAAAAAGCAAAAAATTTCATAATTGCACCTTGCAATGTGGAGATATTACTGTTTGTGCATTTACAATATTCATTGATTTTTGCCATTGAAAAACATGTTTTTCATATACCAGAAATGTTTGAAGCTACTGACTGAATGAAAGGAGCTGGCATCTCACTCTTTGAATCTTCTTTATCATGCTAGGATTAGCAGGAAAAAGCAAAAAATTTCAGAATTGCACCTTGCAATGTGGAGATATTACTGTTTGTGCATTTACAATATTCATTGATTTTTGCCATTGAAAAACATGTTTTTCATATACCAGAAATGTTTGAAGCTACTGACTGAATGAAAGGAGCTGGCATCTCACTCTCTTTGAATCTTCTTTATCATGCTAGGATTAACAGGAAAAAGCAAAAAATTTCAGAATTGCACCTTGCAATGTGGAGATATTACTGTTTGTGCATTTACAATATTCATTGATTTTTGCCATTGAAAAACATGTTTTTCATATACCAGAAATGTTTGAAGCTACTTACTGAATGAAAGGAGCTGGCATCTCACTCTCTTTGAATCTTCTTTATCATGCTAGGATTAACAGGAAAAAGCAAAAAATTTCAGAATTGCACCTTGCAATGTGGAGATATTACTGTTTGTGCATTTACAATATTCATTGATTTTTGCCATTGAAAAACGTCCAGAAATGTTTGAAGCTACTGACTGAATGAAAGGAGCTGGCATCTCACTCTCTTTGAATCTTCTTTATCATGCTAGGATTAGCAGGAAAAAGCAAAAAATTTCAGAATTGCACCTTGCAATGTGGAGATATTACTGTTTGTGCATTTACAATATTCATTGATTTTTGCCATTGAAAAACATGTTTTTCATATACCAGAAATGTTTGAAGCTACTGACTGAATGAAAGGAGCTGGCATCTCACTCTCTTTGAATCTTCTTTATCATGCTAGGATTAGCAGGAAAAAGCAAAAAATTTCAGAATTGCACCTTGCAATGTGGAGATATTACTGTTTGTGCATTTACAATATTCATTGATTTTTGCCATTGAAAAACATGTTTTTCATATACCAGAAATGTTTGAAGCTACTGACTGAATGAAAGGAGCTGGCATCTCACTCTCTTTGAATCTTCTTTATCATGCTAGGATTAACAGGAAAAAGCAAAAAATTTCAGAATTGCACCTTGCAATGTGGAGATATTACTGTTTGTGCATTTACAATATTCATTGATTTTTGCCATTGAAAAACATGTTTTTCATATACCAGAAATGTTTGAAGCTACTGACTGAATGAAAGGAGCTGGCATCTCACTCTCTTTGAATCTTCTTTATCATGCTAGGATTAGCAGGAAAAAGCAAAGAATTTCCGAATTGCACCTTGCAATGTGGAGATATTACTGTTTGTGCATTTACAATATTCATTGATTTTTGCCATTGAAAAACGTCCAGAAATGTTTGAAGCTACTGACTGAATGAAAGGAGCTGGCATCTCACTCTCTTTGAATCTTCTTTATCATGCTAGGATTAGCAGGAAAAAGCAAAAAATTTCAGAATTGCACCTTGCAATGTGGAGATATTACTGTTTGTGCATTTACAATATTCATTGATTTTTGCCATTGAAAAACATGTTTTTCATATACCAGAAATGTTTGAAGCTACTGACTGAATGAAAGGAGCTGGCATCTCACTCTCTTTGAATCTTCTTTATCATGCTAGGATTAGCAGGAAAAAGCAAAGAATTTCCGAATTGCACCTTGCAATGTGGAGATATTACTGTTTGTGCATTTACAATATTCATTGATTTTTGCCATTGAAAAACATGTTTTTCATATACCAGAAATGTTTGAAGCTACTGACTGAATGAAAGGAGCTGGCATCTCACTCTCTTTGAATCTTCTTTATCATGCTAGGATTAGCAGGAAAAAGCAAAAAATTTCAGAATTGCACATTGCAATGTGGAGATATTACTGTTTGTGCATTTACAATATTCATTGATTTTTGCCATTGAAAAACATGTTTTTCATATACCAGAAATGTTTGAAGCTACTGACTGAATGAAAGGAGCTGGCATCTCACTCTCTTTGAATCTTCTTTATCATGCTAGGATTAACAGGAAAAAGCAAAAAATTTCAGAATTGCACCTTGCAATGTGGAGATATTACTGTTTGTGCATTTACAATATTCATTGATTTTTGCCATTGAAAAACGTCCAGAAATGTTTGAAGCTACTGACTGAATGAAAGGAGCTGGCATCTCACTCTCTTTGAATCTTCTTTATCATGCTAGGATTAGCAGGAAAAAGCAAAAAATTTCAGAATTGCACCTTGCAATGTGGAGATATTACTGTTTGTGCATTTACAATATTCATTGATTTTTGCCATTGAAAAACATGTTTTTCATATACCAGAAATGTTTGAAGCTACTGACTGAATGAAAGGAGCTGGCATCTCACTCTTTGAATCTTCTTTATCATGCTAGGATTAGCAGGAAAAAGCAAAAAATTTCAGAATTGCACCTTGCAATGTGGAGATATTACTGTTTGTGCATTTACAATATTCATTGATTTTTGCCATTGAAAAACATGTTTTTCATATACCAGAAATGTTTGAAGCTACTGACTGAATGAAAGGAGCTGGCATCTCACTCTCTTTGAATCTTCTTTATCATGCTAGGATTAGCAGGAAAAAGCAAAAAATTTCAGAATTGCACCTTGCAATGTGGAGATATTACTGTTTGTGCATTTACAATATTCATTGATTTTTGCCATTGAAAAACATGTTTTTCATATACCAGAAATGTTTGAAGCTACTGACTGAATGAAAGGAGCTGGCATCTCACTCTCTTTGAATCTTCTTTATCATGCTAGGATTAACAGGAAAAAGCAAAAAATTTCAGAATTGCACCTTGCAATGTGGAGATATTACTGTTTGTGCATTTACAATATTCATTGATTTTTGCCATTGAAAAACGTCCAGAAATGTTTGAAGCTACTGACTGAATGAAAGGAGCTGGCATCTCACTCTCTTTGAATCTTCTTTATCATGCTAGGATTAGCAGGAAAAAGCAAAAAAATTCAGAATTGCACCTTGCAATGTGGAGATATTACTGTTTGTGCATTTACAATATTCATTGATTTTTGCCATTGAAAAACATGTTTTTCATATACCAGAAATGTTTGAAGCTACTGACTGAATGAAAGGAGCTGGCATCTCACTCTTTGAATCTTCTTTATCATGCTAGGATTAGCAGGAAAAAGCAAAAAATTTCAGAATTGCACCTTGCAATGTGGAGATATTACTGTTTGTGCATTTACAATATTCATTGATTTTTGCCATTGAAAAACATGTTTTTCATATACCAGAAATGTTTGAAGCTACTGACTGAATGAAAGGAGCTGGCATCTCACTCTCTTTGAATCTTCTTTATCATGCTAGGATCAACAGGAAAAAGCAAAAAATTTCAGAATTGCACCTTGCAATGTGGAGATATTACTGTTTGTGCATTTACAATATTCATTGATTTTTGCCATTGAAAAACATGTTTTTCATATACCAGAAATGTTTGAAGCTACTGACTGAATGAAAGGAGCTGGCATCTCACTCTCTTTGAATCTTCTTTATCATGCTAGGATTAACAGGAAAAAAGCAAAAAATTTCAGAATTGCACCTTGCAATGTGGAGATATTACTGTTTGTGCATTTACAATATTCATTGATTTTTGCCATTGAAAAACATGTTTTTCATATACCAGAAATGTTTGAAGCTACTGACTGAATGAAAGGAGCTGGCATCTCACTCTCTTTGAATCTTCTTTATCATGCTAGGATTAGCAGGAAAAAGCAAAGAATTTCCGAATTGCACCTTGCAATGTGGAGATATTACTGTTTGTGCATTTACAATATTCATTGATTTTTGCCATTGAAAAACGTCCAGAAATGTTTGAAGCTACTGACTGAATGAAAGGAGCTGGCATCTCACTCTCTTTGAATCTTCTTTATCATGCTAGGATTAGCAGGAAAAAGCAAAAAATTTCAGAATTGCACCTTGCAATGTGGAGATATTACTGTTTGTGCATTTACAATATTCATTGATTTTTGCCATTGAAAAACATGTTTTTCATATACCAGAAATGTTTGAAGCTACTGACTGAATGAAAGGAGCTGGCATCTCACTCTCTTTGAATCTTCTTTATCATGCTAGGATTAGCAGGAAAAAGCAAAGAATTTCCGAATTGCACCTTGCAATGTGGAGATATTACTGTTTGTGCATTTACAATATTCATTGATTTTTGCCATTGAAAAACATGTTTTTCATATACCAGAAATGTTTGAAGCTACTGACTGAATGAAAGGAGCTGGCATCTCACTCTCTTTGAATCTTCTTTATCATGCTAGGATTAGCAGGAAAAAGCAAAAAATTTCAGAATTGCACCTTGCAATGTGGAGATATTACTGTTTGTGCATTTACAATATTCATTGATTTTTGCCATTGAAAAACATGTTTTTCATATACCAGAAATGTTTGAAGCTACTGACTGAATGAAAGGAGCTGGCATCTCACTCTTTGAATCTTCTTTATCATGCTAGGATTAGCAGGAAAAAGCAAAAAATTTCAGAATTGCACCTTGCAATGTGGAGATATTACTGTTTGTGCATTTACAATATTCATTGATTTTTGCCATTGAAAAACATGTTTTTCATATACCAGAAATGTTTGAAGCTACTGACTGAATGAAAGGAGCTGGCATCTCACTCTCTTTGAATCTTCTTTATCATGCTAGGATTAACAGGAAAAAGCAAAAAATTTCAGAATTGCACCTTGCAATGTGGAGATATTACTGTTTGTGCATTTACAATATTCATTGATTTTTGCCATTGAAAAACATGTTTTTCATATACCAGAAATGTTTGAAGCTACTGACTGAATGAAAGGAGCTGGCATCTCACTCTCTTTGAATCTTCTTTATCATGCTAGGATTAACAGGAAAAAGCAAAAAATTTCAGAATTGCACCTTGCAATGTGGAGATATTACTGTTTGTGCATTTACAATATTCATTGATTTTTGCCATTGAAAAACATGTTTTTCATATACCAGAAATGTTTGAAGCTACTGACTGAATGAAAGGAGCTGGCATCTCACTCTCTTTGAATCTTCTTTATCATGCTAGGATTAGCAGGAAAAAGCAAAGAATTTCCGAATTGCACCTTGCAATGTGGAGATATTACTGTTTGTGCATTTACAATATTCATTGATTTTTGCCATTGAAAAACGTCCAGAAATGTTTGAAGCTACTGACTGAATGAAAGGAGCTGGCATCTCACTCTCTTTGAATCTTCTTTATCATGCTAGGATTAGCAGGAAAAAGCAAAAAATTTCAGAATTGCACCTTGCAATGTGGAGATATTACTGTTTGTGCATTTACAATATTCATTGATTTTTGCCATTGAAAAACATGTTTTTCATATACCAGAAATGTTTGAAGCTACTGACTGAATGAAAGGAGCTGGCATCTCACTCTCTTTGAATCTTCTTTATCATGCTAGGATTAGCAGGAAAAAGCAAAGAATTTCCGAATTGCACCTTGCAATGTGGAGATATTACTGTTTGTGCATTTACAATATTCATTGATTTTTGCCATTGAAAAACATGTTTTTCATATACCAGAAATGTTTGAAGCTACTGACTGAATGAAAGGAGCTGGCATCTCACTCTCTTTGAATCTTCTTTATCATGCTAGGATTAGCAGGAAAAAGCAAAAAATTTCAGAATTGCACCTTGCAATGTGGAGATATTACTGTTTGTGCATTTACAATATTCATTGATTTTTTGCCATTGAAAAACATGTTTTTCATATACCAGAAATGTTTGAGGCTACTGACTGAATGAAAGGAGCTGGCATCTCACTCTCTTTGAATCTTCTTTATCATGCTAGGATTAACAGGAAAAAGCAAAAAATTTCAGAATTGCACCTTGCAATGTGGAGATATTACTGTTTGTGCATTTACAATATTCATTGATTTTTGCCATTGAAAAACGTCCAGAAATGTTTGAAGCTACTGACTGAATGAAAGGAGCTGGCATCTCACTCTCTTTGAATCTTCTTTATCATGCTAGGATTAGCAGGAAAAAGCAAAAAATTTCAGAATTGCACCTTGCAATGTGGAGATATTACTGTTTGTGCATTTACAATATTCATTGATTTTTGCCATTGAAAAACATGTTTTTCATATACCAGAAATGTTTGAAGCTACTGACTGAATGAAAGGAGCTGGCATCTCACTCTTTGAATCTTCTTTATCATGCTAGGATTAGCAGGAAAAAGCAAAAAATTTCAGAATTGCACCTTGCAATGTGGAGATATTACTGTTTGTGCATTTACAATATTCATTGATTTTTGCCATTGAAAAACATGTTTTTCATATACCAGAAATGTTTGAAGCTACTGACTGAATGAAAGGAGCTGGCATCTCACTCTCTTTGAATCTTCTTTATCATGCTAGGATTAGCAGGAAAAAGCAAAAAATTTCAGAATTGCACCTTGCAATGTGGAGATATTACTGTTTGTGCATTTACAATATTCATTGATTTTTGCCATTGAAAAACATGTTTTTCATATACCAGAAATGTTTGAAGCTACTGACTGAATGAAAGGAGCTGGCATCTCACTCTCTTTGAATCTTCTTTATCATGCTAGGATTAACAGGAAAAAGCAAAAAATTTCAGAATTGCACCTTGCAATGTGGAGATATTACTGTTTGTGCATTTACAATATTCATTGATTTTTGCCATTGAAAAACGTCCAGAAATGTTTGAAGCTACTGACTGAATGAAAGGAGCTGGCATCTCACTCTCTTTGAATCTTCTTTATCATGCTAGGATTAGCAGGAAAAAGCAAAAAAATTCAGAATTGCACCTTGCAATGTGGAGATATTACTGTTTGTGCATTTACAATATTCATTGATTTTTGCCATTGAAAAACATGTTTTTCATATACCAGAAATGTTTGAAGCTACTGACTGAATGAAAGGAGCTGGCATCTCACTCTTTGAATCTTCTTTATCATGCTAGGATTAGCAGGAAAAAGCAAAAAATTTCAGAATTGCACCTTGCAATGTGGAGATATTACTGTTTGTGCATTTACAATATTCATTGATTTTTGCCATTGAAAAACATGTTTTTCATATACCAGAAATGTTTGAAGCTACTGACTGAATGAAAGGAGCTGGCATCTCACTCTCTTTGAATCTTCTTTATCATGCTAGGATTAACAGGAAAAAGCAAAAAATTTCAGAATTGCACCTTGCAATGTGGAGATATTACTGTTTGTGCATTTACAATATTCATTGATTTTTGCCATTGAAAAACATGTTTTTCATATACCAGAAATGTTTGAAGCTACTGACTGAATGAAAGGAGCTGGCATCTCACTCTCTTTGAATCTTCTTTATCATGCTAGGATTAACAGGAAAAAGCAAAAAATTTCAGAATTGCACCTTGCAATGTGGAGATATTACTGTTTGTGCATTTACAATATTCATTGATTTTTGCCATTGAAAAACGTCCAGAAATGTTTGAAGCTACTGACTGAATGAAAGGAGCCGGCATCTCACTCTCTTTGAATCTTCTTTATCATGCCAGGATTAGCAGGAAAAAGCAAAAAATTTCAGAATTGCACCTTGCAATGTGGAGATATTACTGTTTGTGCATTTACAATATTCATTGATTTTTGCCATTGAAAAACATGTTTTTCATATACCAGAAATGTTTGAAGCTACTGACTGAATGAAAGGAGCTGGCATCTCACTCTCTTTGAATCTTCTTTATCATGCTAGGATTAACAGGAAAAAGCAAAAAATTTCAGAATTGCACCTTCAATGTGGAGATATTTCTGTTTGTGCATTTAAAATATTCATTGATTTTTGCCATTGAAAAACATGTTTTTCATATACCAGAAATGTTTGAAGCTACTGACTGAATGAAAGGAGCTGGCATCTCACTCTCTTTGAATCTTCTTTATCATGCTAGGATTAACAGGAAAAAGCAAAAAATTTCAGAATTGCACCTTGCAATGTGGAAATATTACTGTTTGTGCATTTACAATATTCATTGATTTTTGCCATTGAAAAACGTCCAGAAATTTTTGAAGCTACTGTCTGAATGAAAGGAGCTGGCATCTCACTCTCTTTGAATCTTCTTTATCATGCTAGGATTAGCAGGAAAAAGCAAAAAATTTCAGAATTGCACCTTGCAATGTGGAGATATTACTGTTTGTGCATTTACAATATTCATTGATTTTTGCCATTGAAAAACATGTTTTTCATATACCAGAAATGTTTGAAGCTACTGACTGAATGAAAGGAGCTGGCATCTCACTCTCTTTGAATCTTCTTTATCATGCTAGGATTAGCAGGAAAAAGCAAAAAATTTCAGAATTGCTCCTTGCAATGTGGAGATATTACTGTTTGTGCATTTACAATATTCATTGATTTTTGCCATTGAAAAACATGTTTTTCATATACCAGAAATGTTTGAAGCTACTGACTGAATGAAAGGAGCTGGCATCTCACTCTCTTTGAAACTTCTTTATCATGCTAGGATTAACAGGAAAAAGCAAAAAATTTCAGAATTGCACCTTGCAATGTGGAGATATTACTGTTTGTGCATTTACAATATTCATTGATTTTTGCCATTGAAAAACGTCCAGAAATGTTTGAAGCTACTGACTGAATGAAAGGAGCTGGCATCTCACTCTCTTTGAATCTTCTTTATCATGCTAGGATTAGCAGGAAAAAGCAAAAAATTTCAGAATTGCACCTTGCAATGTGGAGATATTACTGTTTGTGCATTTACAATATTCATTGATTTTTGCCATTGAAAAACATCATGTTTTTCATATACCAGAAATGTTTGAAGCTACTGACTGAATGAAAGGAGCTGGCATCTCACTCTCTTTGAATCTTCTTTATCATGCTAGGATTAGCAGGAAAAAGCAAAGAATTTCCGAATTGCACCTTGCAATGTGGAGATATTACTGTTTGTGCATTTACAATATTCATTGATTTTTGCCATTGAAAAACATGTTTTTCATATACCAGAAATGTTTGAAGCTACTGACTGAATGAAAGGAGCTGGCATCTCACTCTCTTTGAATCTTCTTTATCATGCTAGGATTAGCAGGAAAAAGCAAAAAATTTCAGAATTGCACCTTGCAATGTGGAGATATTACTGTTTGTGCATTTACAATATTCATTGATTTTTGCCATTGAAAAACATGTTTTTCATATACCAGAAATGTTTGAAGCTACTGACTGAATGAAAGGAGCTGGCATCTCACTCTTTGAATCTTCTTTATCATGCTAGGATTAGCAGGAAAAAGCAAAAAATTTCAGAATTGCACCTTGCAATGTGGAGATATTACTGTTTGTGCATTTACAATATTCATTGATTTTTGCCATTGAAAAACATGTTTTTCATATACCAGAAATGTTTGAAGCTACTGACTGAATGAAAGGAGCTGGCATCTCACTCTCTTTGAATCTTCTTTATCATGCTAGGATTAACAGGAAAAAGCAAAAAATTTCAGAATTGCACCTTGCAATGTGGAGATATTACTGTTTGTGCATTTACAATATTCATTGATTTTTGCCATTGAAAAACATGTTTTTCATATACCAGAAATGTTTGAAGCTACTGACTGAATGAAAGGAGCTGGCATCTCACTCTCTTTGAATCTTCTTTATCATGCTAGGATTAACAGGAAAAAGCAAAAAATTTCAGAATTGCACCTTGCAATGTGGAGATATTACTGTTTGTGCATTTACAATATTCATTGATTTTTGCCATTGAAAAACGTCCAGAAATGTTTGAAGCTACTGACTGAATGAAAGGAGCTGGCATCTCACTCTCTTTGAATCTTCTTTATCATGCTAGGATTAGCAGGAAAAAGCAAAAAATTTCAGAATTGCACCTTGCAATGTGGAGATATTACTGTTTGTGCATTTACAATATTCATTGATTTTTGCCATTGAAAAACATGTTTTTCATATACCAGAAATGTTTGAAGCTACTGACTGAATGAAAGGAGCTGGCATCTCACTCTCTTTGAATCTTCTTTATCATGCTAGGATTTACAGGAAAAAGCAAAAAATGTCAGAATTGCACCTTGCAATGTGGAGATATTACTGTTTGTGCATTTACAATATTCATTGATTTTTGCCATTGAAAAACATGTTTTTCATATACCAGAAATGTTTGAAGCTACTGACTGAATGAAAGGAGCTGGCATCTCACTCTCTTTGAATCTTCTTTATCATGCTAGGATTAACAGGAAAAAGCAAAAAATTTCAGAATTGCACCTTGCAATGTGGAGATATTACTGTTTGTGCATTTACAATATTCATTGATTTTTGCCATTGAAAAACGTCCAGAAATGTTTGAAGCTACTGACTGAATGAAAGGAGCTGGCATCTCACTCTCTTTGAATCTTCTTTATCATGCTAGGATTAGCAGGAAAAAGCAAAAAATTTCAGAATTGCACCTTGCAATGTGGAGATATTACTGTTTGTGCATTTACAATATTCATTGATTTTTGCCATTGAAAAACATGTTTTTCATATACCAGAAATGTTTGAAGCTACTGACTGAATGAAAGGAGCTGGCATCTCACTCTCTTTGAATCTTCTTTATCATGCTAGGATTAGCAGGAAAAAGCAAAAAATTTCAGAATTGCACCTTGCAATGTGGAGATATTACTGTTTGTGCATTTACAATATTCATTGATTTTTGCCATTGACAAACATGTTTTTCATATACCAGAAATGTTTGAAGCTACTGACTGAATGAAAGGAGCTGGCATCTCACTCTCTTTGAATCTTATTTATCATGCTAAGAGGAGCAGGAAAAAGTAAAAAATTTCAGAATTGCACCTTGCAATGCGGAGAAATTACTGTTTGTGCATTTACAATATTCATTGATTTTTGCCATTGAAAAACATCATGTTATTCATATACCAGAAATGATTGAAGCTACTGACTGAATGAAAGGAGCTGGCATCTCACTCTCTTTGAATCTTATTTATCATGCTAAGAGGAGCAGGAAAAAGTAAAAAATTTCAGAATTGCACCTTGCAATGCGGAGAAATTACTGTTTGTGCATTTATAATATTCAATGATTTTTGCCATTGAAAAACGTCCAGAAATGATTGAAGCTACTGACTGAACGAAAGGAGCTGGCATCTCACTCTCTTTGAATCTTCTTTATCATGCTAAGAGGAGCAGGAAAAAGCAAAAAATTTCAGAATTGCACCTTGCAATGCGGAGAAATTACTGTTTGTGCATTTACAATATTCATTGATTTTTGCCATTGAAAAACATCATGTTATTCATATACCAGAAATGTTTGAAGCTACTGACTGAATGAAAGGAGCTGGCATCTCACTCTCTTTGAATCTTCTTTATCATGCTAAGAGGAGCAGGAAAAAGCAAAAAATTTCAGAATTGCACCTTGCAATGCGGAGAAATTACTGTTTGTGCATTTACAATATTCATTGATTTTTGCCATTGAAAAACGTCCAGAAATGATTGAAGCTACTGACTGAATGAAAGCAGCTGGCATCTCACTCTCTTTGAATCTTCTTTATCATGCTAAGAGGAGCAGGAAAAAGCAAAAAATTTCAGAATTGCACCTTGCAATGCGGAGAAATTACTGTTTGTGCATTTACAATATCCATTGATTTTTGCCATTGAAAAACATCATGTTATTCATATACCAGAAATGTTTGAAGCTACTGACTGAATGAAAGGAGCTGACATCTCACTCTCTTTGAATCTTCTTTATCATGCTAAGAGGAGCAGGAAAAAGGAAAAAATTTCAGAATTGCACCTTGCAATGCGGAGAAATTACTGTTTGTGCATTTACAATATTCATTGATTTTTGCCATTGAAAAACGTCCAGAAATGATTGAAGCTACTGACTGAATGAAAGGATCTGGCATCTCACTCTCTTTGAATCTTCTTTATCATGCTAAGAGGAGCAGGAAAAAGCAAAAAATTTCAGAATTGCACCTTGCAATGCGGAGAAATTACTGTTTGTGCATTTACAATATTCATTGATTTTTGCCATTGAAAAACATCATGTTATTCATATACCAGAAATGTTTGAAGCTACTGACTGAATGAAAGGAGCTGGCATCTCACTCTCTTTGAATCTTCTTTATCATGCTAAGAGGAGCAGGAAAAAGCAAAAAATTTCAGAATTGCACCTTGCAATGCGGAGAAATTACTGTTTGTGCATTTACAATATTCATTGATTTTTGCCATTGAAAAACATCATGTTATTCATATACCAGAAATGTTTGAAGCTACTGACTGAATGAAAGGAGCTGGCATCTCACTCTCTTTGAGTATTCTTTACCATGCTAAGAGGAGCAGGAAAAAGCAAAAAATTTCAGAATTGCACCTTGCAATGCGGAGAAATTACTGTTTGTGCATTTACAATATTCATTGATTTTTGCCATTGAAAAACGTCCAGAAATGATTGAAGCTACTGACTGAATGAAAGGAGCTGGCATCTCACTCTCTTTGAATCTTCTTTATCATGCTAAGAGGAGCAGGAAAAAGCAAAAAATTTCAGAATTGCACCTTGCAATGCGGAGAAATTACAGTTTGTGCATTTACAATATTCATTGATTTTTGCCATTGAAAAACGTCCAGAAATGATTGAAGCTACTAACTGAATGAAAGGAGCTGGCATCTCACTCTCTTTGAATCTTCTTTATCATGCTAAGAGGAGCAGGAAAAAGCAAAAAATTTCAGACTTGCACCTTGCAATGCGGAGAAATTACTGTTTGTGCATTTACAATATTCATTGATTTTTGTCATTGAAAAACATCATGTTATTCATATACCAGAAATGTTTGAAGCTACTGACTGAATGAAAGGAGCTGGCATCTCACTCTCTTTGAATCTTCTTTACCATGCTAAGAGGAGCAGGAAAAAGCAAAAAATTTCAGAATTGCAACTTGCAATGCACAGAAATTACTGTTTGTGCATTTACAATATTCATTGATTTTTGCCATTGAAAAACGTCCAGAAATGATTGAAGCTACTGACTGAATGAAAGGAGCTGGCATCTCACTCTCTTTGAATCTTCTTTATCATGCTAAGAGGAGCAGGAAAAAGCAAAAAATTTCAGAATTGCACCTTGCAATGCGGAGAAATTTCAGTTTGTGCATTTACAATATTCATTGATTTTTGCCATTGAAAAACGTCCAGAAATGATTGAAGCTACTGACTGAATGAAAGGAGCTGGCATCTCACTCTCTTTGAATCTTCTTTATCATGCTAAGAGGAGCAGGAAAAAGCAAAAAATTTCAGAATTGCACCTTGCAATGCGGAGAAATTACTGTTTGTGCATTTACAATATTCATTGATTTTTGCCATTGAAAAACGTCCAGAAATGATTGAAGCTACTGACTGAATGAAAGGAGCTGGCATCTCACTCTCTTTGAATCTTCTTTATCATGCTAAGAGGAGCAGGAAAAAGCAAAAAATTTCAGAATTGCACCTTGCAATGCGGAGAAATTACTGTTTGTGCATTTACAATATTCATTGATTTTTGCCATTGAAAAACATGTTATTCATATACCAGAAATGTTTGAAGCTACTGACTGAATGAAAGGAGCTGGCACCTCACTCTCTTTGAATCTTCTTTATCATGCTAAGAGGAGCAGGAAAAAGCAAAAAATTTCAGAATTGCACCTTGCAATGCGGAGAAATTACTGTTTGTGCATTTACAATATTCATTGATTTTTGCCATTGAAAAACGTCCAGAAATGATTGAAGCTACTGACTGAATGAAAGGAGCTGGCATCTCACTCTCTTTGAATCTTCTTTATCATGCTAAGAGGAGCAGGAAAAAGCAAAAAACTTCAGAATTGCGCCTTGCAATGTGGAGATATTACTGTTTGTGCATTTACAATATTCATTGATTTTTGCCATTGAAAAACATGTTTTTCATATACCAGAAATGTTTGAAGCTACTGACTGAATGAAAGGAGCTGGCATCTCACTCTCTTTGAATCTTCTTTATCATGCTAGGATTAGCAGGAAAAAGCAAAAAATTTCAGAATTGCACCTTGCAATGTGGAGATATTACTGTTTGTGCATTTACAATATTCATTGACTTTTGCCATTGAAAAACATGTTTTTCATATACCAGAAATGTTTGAAGCTACTGACTGAATGAAAGGAGCTGGCATCTCACTCTCTTTGAATCTTCTTTATCATGCTAGGATTAGCAGGAAAAAGCAAAAAATTTCAGAATTGCACCTTGCAATGTGGAGATATTACTGTTTGTGCATTTACAATATTCATTGATTTTTGCCATTGAAAAACATGTTTTTCATATACCAGAAATGTTTGAAGCTACTGACTGAATGAAAGGAGCTGGCATCTCACTCTCTTTGAATCTTCTTTATCATGCTAGGATTAACAGGAAAAAGCAAAAAATTTCAAAATTGCACCTTGCAATGTGGAGATATTACTGTTTGTGCATTTACAATATTCATTGATTTTTGCCATTGAAAAACGTCCAGAAATGTTTGAAGCTACTGACTGAATGAAAGGAGCTGGCATCTCACTCTCTTTGAATCTTCTTTATCATGCTAGGATTAGCAGGAAAAAGCAAAAAATTTCAGAATTGCACCTTGCAATGTGGAGATATTACTGTTTGTGCATTTACAATATTCATTGATTTTTGCCATTGAAAAACATGTTTTTCATATACCAGAAATGTTTGAAGCTACTGACTGAATGAAAGGAGCTGGCATCTCACTCTCTTTGAATCTTCTTTATCATGCTAGGATTAACAGGAAAAAGCAAAAAATTTCAGAATTGCACCTTGCAATGTGGAGATATTACTGTTTGTGCATTTACAATATTCATTGATTTTTGCCATTGAAAAACATGTTTTTCATATACCAGAAATTTTTGAAGCTACTGACTGAATGAAAGGAGCTGGCATCTCACTCTCTTTGAATCTTCTTTATCATGCTAGGATTAACAGGAAAAAGCAAAAAATTTCAGAATTGCACCTTGCAATGTGGAGATATTACTGTTTGTGCATTTACAATATTCATTGATTTTTGCCATTGAAAAACGTCCAGAAATGTTTGAAGCTACTGATTGAATGAAAGGAGCTGGCATCTCACTCTCTTTGAATCTTCTTTATCATGCTAGGATTAGCAGGAAAAAGCAAAAAATTTCAGAATTGCACCTTGCAATGTGGAGATATTACTGTTTGTGCATTTACAATATTCATTGATTTTTGCCATTGAAAAACATGTTTTTCATATACCAGAAATGTTTGAAGCTACTGACTGAATGAAAGGAGCTGGCATCTCACTCTCTTTGAATCTTCTTTATCATGCTAGGATTAGCAGGAAAAAGCAAAAAATTTCAGAATTGCACCTTGCAATGTGGAGATATTACTGTTTGTGCATTTACAATATTCATTGATTTTTGCCATTGAAAAACATGTTTTTCATATACCAGAAATGTTTGAAGCTACTGACTGAATGAAAGGAGCTGGCATCTCACTCTCTTTGAATCTTCTTTATCATGCTAGGATTAACAGGAAAAAGCAAAAAATTTCAGAATTGCACCTTGCAATGTGGAGATATTACTGTTTGTGCATTTACAATATTCATTGATTTTTGCCATTGAAAAACATGTTTTTCATATACCAGAAATGTTTGAAGCTACTGACTGAATGAAAGGAGCTGGCATCTCACTCTCTTTGAATCTTCTTTATCATGCTAGGATTAGCAGGAAAAAGCAAAACATTTCAGAATTGCACCTTGCAATGTGGAGATATTACTGTTTGTGCATTTACAATATTCATTGATTTTTGCCATTGAAAAACATGTTTTTCATATACCAGAAATGTTTGAAGCTACTGACTGAATGAAAGGAGCTGGCATCTCACTCTCTTTGAATCTTCTTTATCATGCTAGGATTAACAGGAAAAAGCAAAAAATTTCAGAATTGCACCTTGCAATGTGGAGATATTACTGTTTGTGCATTTACAATATTCATTGATTTTTGCCATTGAAAAACGTCCAGAAATGTTTGAAGCTACTGACTGAATGAAAGGAGCTGGCATCTCACTCTCTTTGAATCTTCTTTATCATGCTAGGATTAGCAGGAAAAAGCAAAAAATTTCAGAATTGCACCTTGCAATGTTGAGATATTACTGTTTGTGCATTTACAATATTCATTGATTTTTGCCATTGAAAAACATGTTTTTCATATACCAGAAATGTTTGAAGCTACTGACTGAATGAAAGGGGCTGGCATCTCACTCTTTGAATCTTCTTTATCATGCTAGGATTAGCAGGAAAAAGCAAAAAATTTCAGAATTGCACCTTGCAATGTGGAGATATTACTGTTTGTGCATTTACAATATTCATTGATTTTTGCCATTGAAAAACATGTTTTTCATATACCAGAAATGTTTGAAGCTACTGACTGAATGAAAGGAGCTGGCATCTCACTCTCTTTGAATCTTCTTTATCATGCTAGGATTAACAGGAAAAAGCAAAAAATTTCAGAATTGCACCTTGCAATGTGGAGATATTACTGTTTGTGCATTTACAATATTCATTGATTTTTGCCATTGAAAAACGTCCAGAAATGTTTGAAGCTACTGACTGAATGAAAGGAGCTGGCATCTCACTCTCTTTGAATCTTCTTTATCATGCTAGGATTAGCAGGAAAAAGCAAAAAATTTCAGAATTGCACCTTGCAATGTGGAGATATTACTGTTTGTGCATTTACAATATTCATTGATTTTTGCCATTGAAAAACATGTTTTTCATATACCAGAAATGTTTGAAGCTACTGACTGAATGAAAGGAGCTGGCATCTCACTCTCTTTGAATCTTCTTTATCATGCTAGGATTAGCAGGAAAAAGCAAAAAATTTCAGAATTGCACCTTGCAATGTGGAGATATTACTGTTTGTGCATTTACAATATTCATTGATTTTTGCCATTGAAAAACATGTTTTTCATATACCAGAAATGTTTGAAGCTACTGACTGAATGAAAGGAGCTGGCATCTCACTCTCTTTGAATCTTCTTTATCATGCTAGGATTAACAGGAAAAAGCAAAAAATTTCAGAATTGCACCTTGCAATGTGGAGATATTACTGTTTGTGCATTTACAATATTCATTGATTTTTGCCATTGAAAAACGTCCAGAAATGTTTGAAGCTACTGACTGAATGAAAGGAGCTGGCATCTCACTCTCTTTGAATCTTCTTTATCATGCTAGGATTAGCAGGAAAAAGCAAAAAATTTCAGAATTGCACCTTGCAATGTGGAGATATTACTGTTTGTGCATTTACAATATTCATTGATTTTTGCCATTGAAAAACATCATGTTATTCATATACCAGAAATGTTTGAAGCTACTGACTGAATGAAAGGAGCTGGCATCTCACTCTCTTTGAATCTTCTTTATCATGCTAGGATTAGCTGGAAAAAGCAAAAAATTTCCGAATTGCACCTTGCAATGTGGAGATATTACTGTTTGTGCATTTACAATATTCATTGATTTTTGCCATTGAAAAACATGTTTTTCATATACCAGAAATGTTTGAAGCTACTGACTGAATGAAAGGAGCTGGCATCTCACTCTCTTTGAATCTTCTTTATCATGCTAGGATTAGCAGGAAAAAGCAAAAAATTTCAGAATTGCACCTTGCAATGTGGAGATATTACTGTTTGTGCATTTACAATATTCATTGATTTTTGCCATTGAAAAACATGTTTTTCATATACCAGAAATGTTTGAAGCTACTGACTGAATGAAAGGAGCTGGCATCTCACTCTCTTTGAATCTTCTTTATCATGCTAGGATTAACAGGAAAAAGCAAAAAATTTCAGAATTGCACCTTACAATGTGGAGATATTACTGTTTGTGCATTTACAATATTCATTGATTTTTGCCATTGAAAAAAGTCCAGAAATGTTTGAAGCTACTGACTGAATGAAAGGAGCTGGCATCTCACTCTCTTTGAATCTTCTTTATCATGCTAGGATTAGCAGGAAAAAGCAAAAAATTTCAGAATTGCACCTTGCAATGTGGAGATATTACTGTTTGTGCATTTACAATATTCATTGATTTTTGCCATTGAAAAACATGTTTTTCATATACCAGAAATGTTTGAAGCTACTGACTGAATGAAAGGAGCTGGCATCTCACTCTCTTTGAATCTTCTTTATCATGCTAGGATTAGCAGGAAAAAGCAAAAAATTTCAGAATTGCACCTTGCAATGTGGAGATATTACTGTTTGTGCATTTACAATATTCATTGATTTTTGCCATTGAAAAACATGTTTTTCATATACCAGAAATGTTTGAAGCTACTGACTGAATGAAAGGAGCTGGCATCTCACTCTCTTTGAATCTTCTTTATCATGCTAGGATTAACAGGAAAAAGCAAAAAATTTCAGAATTGCACCTTGCAATGTGGAGATATTACTGTTTGTGCATTTACAATATTCATTGATTTTTGCCATTGAAAAACGTCCAGAAATGTTTGAAGCTACTGACTGAATGAAAGGAGCTGGCATCTCACTCTCTTTGAATCTTCTTTATCATGCTAGGATTAGCAGGAAAAAGCAAAAAATTTCAGAATTGCACCTTGCAATGTGGAGATATTACTGTTTGTGCATTTACAATATTCATTGATTTTTGCCATTGAAAAACATGTTTTTCATATACCAGAAATGTTTGAAGCTACTGACTGAATGAAAGGAGCTGGCATCTCACTCTTTGAATCTTCTTTATCATGCTAGGATTAGCAGGAAAAAGCAAAAAATTTCAGAATTGCACCTTGCAATGTGGAGATATTACTGTTTGTGCATTTACAATATTCATTGATTTTTGCCATTGAAAAACATGTTTTTCATATACCAGAAATGTTTGAAGCTACTGACTGAATGAAAGGAGCTGGCATCTCACTCTCTTTGAATCTTCTTTATCATGCTAGGATTAACAGGAAAAAGCAAAAAATTTCAGAATTGCACCTTGCAATGTGGAGATATTACTGTTTGTGCATTTACAATATTCATTGATTTTTGCCATTGAAAAACGTCCAGAAATGTTTGAAGCTACTGACTGAATGAAAGGAGCTGGCATCTCACTCTCTTTGAATCTTCTTTATCATGCTAGGATTAGCAGGAAAAAGCAAAAAATTTCAGAATTGCACCTTGCAATGTGGAGATATTACTGTTTGTGCATTTACAATATTCATTGATTTTTGCCATTGAAAAACATGTTTTTCATATACCAGAAATGTTTGAAGCTACTGACTGAATGAAAGGAGCTGGCATCTCACTCTCTTTGAATCTTCTTTATCATGCTAGGATTAGCAGGAAAAAGCAAAAAATTTCAGAATTGCACCTTGCAATGTGGAGATATTACTGTTTGTGCATTTACAATATTCATTGATTTTTGCCATTGAAAAACATGTTTTTCATATACCAGAAATGTTTGAAGCTACTGACTGAATGAAAGGAGCTGGCATCTCACTCTCTTTGAATCTTCTTTATCATGCTAGGATTAACAGGAAAAAGCAAAAAATTTCAGAATTGCACCTTGCAATGTGGAGATATTACTGTTTGTGCATTTACAATATTCATTGATTTTTGCCATTGAAAAACGTCCAGAAATGTTTGAAGCTACTGACTGAATGAAAGGAGCTGGCATCTCACTCTCTTTGAATCTTCTTTATCATGCTAGGATTAGCAGGAAAAAGCAAAAAATTTCAGAATTGCACCTTGCAATGTGGAGATATTACTGTTTGTGCATTTACAATATTCATTGATTTTTGCCATTGAAAAACATGTTTTTCATATACCAGAAATGTTTGAAGCTACTGACTGAATGAAAGGAGCTGGCATCTCACTCTCTTTGAATCTTCTTTATCATGCTAGGATTAGCAGGAAAAAGCAAAAAATTTCAGAATTGCACCTTGCAATGTGGAGATATTACTGTTTGTGCATTTACAATATTCATTGATTTTTGCCATTGAAAAACATGTTTTTCATATACCAGAAATGTTTGAAGCTACTGACTGAATGAAAGGAGCTGGCATCTCACTCTCTTTGAATCTTCTTTATCATGCTAGGATTAACAGGAAAAAGCAAAAAATTTCAGAATTGCACCTTGCAATGTGGAGATATTACTGTTTGTGCATTTACAATATTCATTGATTTTTGCCATTGAAAAACGTCCAGAAATGTTTGAAGCTACTGACTGAATGAAAGGAGCTGGCATCTCACTCTCTTTGAATCTTCTTTATCATGCTAGGATTAGCAGGAAAAAGCAAAAAATTTCAGAATTGCACCTTGCAATGTGGAGATATTACTGTTTGTGCATTTACAATACTCATTGATTTTTGCCATTGAAAAACATGTTTTTCATATACCAGAAATGTTTGAAGCTACTGACTGAATGAAAGGAGCTGGCATCTCACTCTCTTTGAATCTTCTTTATCATGCTAGGATTAACAGGAAAAAGCAAAAAATTTCAGAATTGCACCTTGCAATGTGGAGATATTACTGTTTGTGCATTTACAATATTCATTGATTTTTGCCATTGAAAAACATGTTTTTCATATACCAGAAATGTTTGAAGCTACTGACTGAATGAAAGGAGCTGGCATCTCACTCTCTTTGAATCTTCTTTATCATGCTAGGATTAGCAGGAAAAAGCAAAGAATTTCCGAATTGCACCTTGCAATGTGGAGATATTACTGTTTGTGCATTTACAATATTCATTGATTTTTGCCATTGAAAAACATGTTTTTCATATACCAGAAATGTTTGAAGCTACTGACTGAATGAAAGGAGCTGGCATCTCACTCTCTTTGAATCTTCTTTATCATGCTAGGATTAGCAGGAAAAAGCAAAAAATTTCAGAATTGCACCTTGCAATGTGGAGATATTACTGTTTGTGCATTTACAATATTCATTGATTTTTGCCATTGAAAAACATGTTTTTCATATACCAGAAATGTTTGAAGCTACTGACTGAATGAAAGGAGCTGGCATCTCACTCTCTTTGAATCTTCTTTATCATGCTAGGATTAACAGGAAAAAGCAAAAAATTTCAGAATTGCACCTTGCAATGTGGAGATATTACTGTTTGTGCATTTACAATATTCATTGATTTTTGCCATTGAAAAACGTCCAGAAATGTTTGAAGCTACTGACTGAATGAAAGGAGCTGGCATCTCACTCTCTTTGAATCTTCTTTATCATGCTAGGATTAGCAGGAAAAAGCAAAAAATTTCAGAATTGCACCTTGCAATGTGGAGATATTACTGTTTGTGCATTTACAATATTCATTGATTTTTGCCATTGAAAAACATGTTTTTCATATACCAGAAATGTTTGAAGCTACTGACTGAATGAAAGGAGCTGGCATCTCACTCTTTGAATCTTCTTTATCATGCTAGGATTAGCAGGAAAAAGCAAAAAATTTCAGAATTGCACCTTGCAATGTGGAGATATTACTGTTTGTGCATTTACAATATTCATTGATTTTTGCCATTGAAAAACATGTTTTTCATATACCAGAAATGTTTGAAGCTACTGACTGAATGAAAGGAGCTGGCATCTCACTCTCTTTGAATCTTCTTTATCATGCTAGGATTAGCAGGAAAAAGCAAAAAATTTCAGAATTGCACCTTGCAATGTGGAGATATTACTGTTTGTGCATTTACAATATTCATTGATTTTTGCCATTGAAAAACATGTTTTTCATATACCAGAAATGTTTGAAGCTACTGACTGAATGAAAGGAGCTGGCATCTCACTCTCTTTGAATCTTCTTTATCATGCTAGGATTAACAGGAAAAAGCAAAAAATTTCAGAATTGCACCTTGCAATGTGGAGATATTACTGTTTGTGCATTTACAATATTCATTGATTTTTGCCATTGAAAAACGTCCAGAAATGTTTGAAGCTACTGACTGAATGAAAGGAGCTGGCATCTCACTCTCTTTGAATCTTCTTTATCATGCTAGGATTAGCAGGAAAAAGCAAAAAATTTCAGAATTGCACCTTGCAATGTGGAGATATTACTGTTTGTGCATTTACAATATTCATTGATTTTTGCCATTGAAAAACATGTTTTTCATATACCAGAAATGTTTGAAGCTACTGACTGAATGAAAGGAGCTGGCATCTCACTCTTTGAATCTTCTTTATCATGCTAGGATTAGCAGGAAAAAGCAAAAAATTTCAGAATTGCACCTTGCAATGTGGAGATATTACTGTTTGTGCATTTACAATATTCATTGATTTTAGCCATTGAAAAACATGTTTTTCATATACCAGAAATGTTTGAAGCTACTGACTGAATGAAAGGAGCTGGCATCTCACTCTCTTTGAATCTTCTTTATCATGCTAGGATTAACAGGAAAAAGCAAAAAATTTCAGAATTGCACCTTGCAATGTGGAGATATTACTGTTTGTGCATTTACAATATTCATTGATTTTTGCCATTGAAAAACATGTTTTTCATATACCAGAAATGTTTGAAGCTACTGACTGAATGAAAGGAGCTGGCATCTCACTCTCTTTGAATCTTCTTTATCATGCTAGGATTAACAGGAAAAAGCAAAAAATTTCAGAATTGCACCTTGCAATGTGGAGATATTACTGTTTGTGCATTTACAATATTCATTGATTTTTGCCATTGAAAAACGTCCAGAAATGTTTGAAGCTACTGACTGAATGAAAGGAGCCGGCATCTCACTCTCTTTGAATCTTCTTTATCATGCTAGGATTAGCAGGAAAAAGCAAAAAATTTCAGAATTGCACTTTGCAATGTGGAGATATTACTGTTTGTGCATTTACAATATTCATTGATTTTTGCCATTGAAAAACATGTTTTTCATATCCCAGAAATGTTTGAAGCTACTGACTGAATGAAAGGAGCTGACATCTCACTCTCTTTGAATCTTCTTTATCATGCTAGGATTAACAGGAAAAAGCAAAAAATTTCAGAATTGCACCTTGCAATGTGGAGATATTACTGTTTGTGCATTTACAATATTCATTGATTTTTGCCATTGAAAAACATGTTTTTCATATACCAGAAATGTTTGAAGCTACTGACTGAATGAAAGGAGCTGGCATCTCACTCTCTTTGAATCTTCTTTATCATGCTAGGATTAACAGGAAAAAGCAAAAAATTTCAGAATTGCACCTTGCAATGTGGAGATATTACTGTTTGTGCATTTACAATATTCATTGATTTTTGCCATTGAAAAACGTCCAGAAATGTTTGAAGCTACTGACTGAATGAAAGGAGCTGGCATCTCACTCTCTTTGAATCTTCTTTATCATGCTAGGATTAGCAGGAAAAAGCAAAAAATTTCAGAATTGCACCTTGCAATGTGGAGATATTACTGTTTGTGCATTTACAATATTCATTGATTTTTGCCATTGAAAAACATGTTTTTCATATACCAGAAATGTTTGAAGCTACTGACTGAATGAAAGGAGCTGGCATCTCACTCTCTTTGAATCTTCTTTATCATGCTAGGATTAGCAGGAAAAAGCAAAAAATTTCAGAATTGCACCTTGCAATGTGGAGATATTACTGTTTGTGCATTTACAATATTCATTGATTTTTGCCATTGAAAAACATGTTTTTCATATACCAGAAATGTTTGAAGCTACTGACTGAATGAAAGGAGCTGGCATCTCACTCTCTTTGAAACTTCTTTATCATGCTAGGATTAACAGGAAAAAGCAAAAAATTTCAGAATTGCACCTTGCAATGTGGAGATATTACTGTTTGTGCATTTACAATATTCATTGATTTTTGCCATTGAAAAACGTCCAGAAATGTTTGAAGCTACTGACTGAATGAAAGGAGCTGGCATCTCACTCTCTTTGAATCTTCTTTATCATGCTAGGATTAGCAGGAAAAAGCAAAAAATTTCAGAATTGCACCTTGCAATGTGGAGATATTACTGTTTGTGCATTTACAATATTCATTGATTTTTGCCATTGAAAAACATCATGTTATTCATATACCAGAAATGTTTGAAGCTACTGACTGAATGAAAGGAGCTGGCATCTCACTCTCTTTGAATCTTCTTTATCATGCTAGGATTAGCAGGAAAAAGCAAAGAATTTCCGAATTGCACCTTGCAATGTGGAGATATTACTGTTTGTGCATTTACAATATTCATTGATTTTTGCCATTGAAAAACATGTTTTTCATATACCAGAAATGTTTGAAGCTACTGACTGAATGAAAGGAGCTGGCATCTCACTCTCTTTGAATCTTCTTTATCATGCTAGGATTAGCAGGAAAAAGCAAAAAATTTCAGAATTGCACCTTGCAATGTGGAGATATTACTGTTTGTGCATTTACAATATTCATTGATTTTTGCCATTGAAAAACATGTTTTTCATATACCAGAAATGTTTGAAGCTACTGACTGAATGAAAGGAGCTGGCATCTCACTCTTTGAATCTTCTTTATCATGCTAGGATTAGCAGGAAAAAGCAAAAAATTTCAGAATTGCACCTTGCAATGTGGAGATATTACTGTTTGTGCATTTACAATATTCATTGATTTTTGCCATTGAAAAACATGTTTTTCATATACCAGAAATGTTTGAAGCTACTGACTGAATGAAAGGAGCTGGCATCTCACTCTCTTTGAATCTTCTTTATCATGCTAGGATTAACAGGAAAAAGCAAAAAATTTCAGAATTGCACCTTGCAATGTGGAGATATTACTGTTTGTGCATTTACAATATTCATTGATTTTTGCCATTGAAAAACGTCCAGAAATGTTTGAAGCTACTGACTGAATGAAAGGAGCTGGCATCTCACTCTCTTTGAATCTTCTTTATCATGCTAGGATTAGCAGGAAAAAGCAAAAAATTTCAGAATTGCACCTTGCAATGTGGAGATATTACTGTTTGTGCATTTACAATATTCATTGATTTTTGACATTGAAAAACATGTTTTTCATATACCAGAAATGTTTGAAGCTACTGACTGAATGAAAGGAGCTGGCATCTCACTCTCTTTGAATCTTCTTTATCATGCTAGGATTTACAGGAAAAAGCAAAAAATTTCAGAATTGCACCTTGCAATGTGGAGATATTACTGTTTGTGCATTTACAATATTCATTGATTTTTGCCATTGAAAAACATGTTTTTCATATACCAGAAATGTTTGAAGCTACTGACTGAATGAAAGGAGCTGGCATCTCACTCTCTTTGAATCTTCTTTATCATGCTAGGATTAACAGGAAAAAGCAAAAAATTTCAGAATTGCACCTTGCAATGTGGAGATATTACTGTTTGTGCATTTACAATATTCATTGATTTTTGCCATTGAAAAACGTCCAGAAATGTTTGAAGCTACTGACTGAATGAAAGGAGCTGGCATCTCACTCTCTTTGAATCTTCTTTATCATGCTAGGATTAGCAGGAAAAAGCAAAAAATTTCAGAATTGCACCTTGCAATGTGGAGATATTACTGTTTGTGCATTTACAATATTCATTGATTTTTGCCATTGAAAAACATGTTTTTCATATACCAGAAATGTTTGAAGCTACTGACTGAATGAAAGGAGCTGGCATCTCACTCTCTTTGAATCTTCTTTATCATGCTAGGATTAGCAGGAAAAAGCAAAAAATTTCAGAATTGCACCTTGCAATGTGGAGATATTACTGTTTGTGCATTTACAATATTCATTGATTTTTGCCATTGAAAAACATGTTTTTCATATACCAGAAATGTTTGAAGCTACTGACTGAATGAAAGGAGCTGGCATCTCACTCTCTTTGAATCTTCTTTATCATGCTAGGATTAACAGGAAAAAGCAAAAAATTTCAGAATTGCACCTTGCAATGTGGAGATATTACTGTTTGTGCATTTACAATATTCATTGATTTTTGCCATTGAAAAACGTCCAGAAATGTTTGAAGCTACTGACTGAATGAAAGGAGCTGGCATCTCACTCTCTTTGAATCTACTTTATCATGCTAGGATTAGCAGGAAAAAGCAAAAAATTTCAGAATTGCACCTTGCAATGTGGAGATATTACTGTTTGTGCATTTACAATATTCATTGATTTTTGCCATTGAAAAACATCATGTTATTCATATATCAGAAATGTTTGAAGCTACTGACTGAATGAAAGGAGCTGGCATCTCACTCTCTTTGAATCTTCTTTATCATGCTAGGATTAGCTGGAAAAAGCAAAAAATTTCCGAATTGCACCTTGCAATGTGGAGATATTACTGTTTGTGCATTTACAATATTCATTGATTTTTGCCATTGAAAAACATGTTTTTCATATACCAGAAATGTTTGAAGCTACTGACTGAATGAAAGGAGCTGGCATCTCACTCTCTTTGAATCTTCTTTATCATGCTAGGATTAGCAGGAAAAAGCAAAAAATTTCAGAATTGCACCTTGCAATGTGGAGATATTACTGTTTGTGCATTTACAATATTCATTGATTTTTGCCATTGAAAAACATGTTTTTCATATACCAGAAATGTTTGAAGCTACTGACTGAATGAAAGGAGCTGGCATCTCACTCTCTTTGAATCTTCTTTATCATGCTAGGATTAACAGGAAAAAGCAAAAAATTTCAGAATTGCACCTTGCAATGTGGAGATATTACTGTTTGTGCATTTACAATATTCATTGATTTTTGCCATTGAAAAACGTCCAGAAATGTTTGAAGCTACTGACTGAATGAAAGGAGCTGGCATCTCACTCTCTTTGAATCTTCTTTATCATGCTAGGATTAGCAGGAAAAAGCAAAAAATTTCATAATTGCACCTTGCAATGTGGAGATATTACTGTTTGTGCATTTACAATATTCATTGATTTTTGCCATTGAAAAACATGTTTTTCATATACCAGAAATGTTTGAAGCTACTGACTGAATGAAAGGAGCTGGCATCTCACTCTCTTTGAATCTTCTTTATCATGCTAGGATTTACAGGAAAAAGCAAAACATTTCAGAATTGCACCTTGCAATGTGGAGATATTACTGTTTGTGCATTTACAATATTCATTGATTTTTGCCATTGAAAAACATGTTTTTCATATACCAGAAATGTTTGAAGCTACTGACTGAATGAAAGGAGCTGGCATCTCACTCTCTTTGAATCTTCTTTATCATGCTAGGATTAACAGGAAAAAGCAAAAAATTTCAGAATTGCACCTTGCAATGTGGAGATATTACTGTTTGTGCATTTACAATATTCATTGATTTTTGCCATTGAAAAACGTCCAGAAATGTTTGAAGCTACTGACTGAATGAAAGGAGCTGGCATCTCACTCTCTTTGAATCTACTTTATCATGCTAGGATTAGCAGGAAAAAGCAAAAAATTTCAGAATTGCACCTTGCAATGTGGAGATATTACTGTTTGTGCATTTACAATATTCATTGATTTTTGCCATTGAAAAACATCATGTTATTCATATATCAGAAATGTTTGAAGCTACTGACTGAATGAAAGGAGCTGGCATCTCACTCTCTTTGAATCTTCTTTATCATGCTAGGATTAGCTGGAAAAAGCAAAAAATTTCCGAATTGCACCTTGCAATGTGGAGATATTACTGTTTGTGCATTTACAATATTCATTGATTTTTGCCATTGAAAAACATGTTTTTCATATACCAGAAATGTTTGAAGCTACTGACTGAATGAAAGGAGCTGGCATCTAACTCTCTTTGAATCTTCTTTATCATGCTAGGATTAGCAGGAAAAAGCAAAAAATTTCAGAATTGCACCTTGCAATGTGGAGATATTACTGTTTGTGCATTTACAATATTCATTGATTTTTGCCATTGAAAAACATGTTTTTCATATACCAGAAATGTTTGAAGCTACTGACTGAATGAAAGGAGCTGGCATCTCACTCTCTTTTAATCTTCTTTATCATGCTAGGATTAACAGGAAAAAGCAAAAAATTTCAGAATTGCACCTTGCAATGTGGAGATATTACTGTTTGTGCATTTACAATATTCATTGATTTTTGCCATTGAAAAACGTCCAGAAATGTTTGAAGCTACTGACTGAATGAAAGGAGCTGGCATCTCACTCTCTTTGAATCTTCTTTATCATGCTAGGATTAGCAGGAAAAAGCAAAAAATTTCATAATTGCACCTTGCAATGTGGAGATATTACTGTTTGTGCATTTACAATATTCATTGATTTTTGCCATTGAAAAACATGTTTTTCATATACCAGAAATGTTTGAAGCTACTGACTGAATGAAAGGAGCTGGCATCTCACTCTCTTTGAATCTTCTTTATCATGCTAGGATTTACAGGAAAAAGCAAAACATTTCAGAATTGCACCTTGCAATGTGGAGATATTACTGTTTGTGCATTTACAATATTCATTGATTTTTGCCATTGAAAAACATGTTTTTCATATACCAGAAATGTTTGAAGCTACTGACTGAATGAAAGGAGCTGGCATCTCACTCTCTTTGAATCTTCTTTATCATGCTAGGATTAACAGGAAAAAGCAAAAAATTTCAGAATTGCACCTTGCAATGTGGAGATATTACTGTTTGTGCATTTACAATATTCATTGATTTTTGCCATTGAAAAACGTCCAGAAATGTTTGAAGCTACTGACTGAATGAAAGGAGCTGGCATCTCACTCTCTTTGAATCTTCTTTATCATGCTAGGATTAGCAGGAAAAAGCAAAAAATTTCAGAATTGCACCTTGCAATGTGGAGATATTACTGTTTGTGCATTTACAATATTCATTGATTTTTGCCATTGAAAAACATGTTTTTCATATACCAGAAATGTTTGAAGCTACTGACTGAATGAAAGGAGCTGGCATCTCACTCTCTTTGAATCTTCTTTATCATGCTAGGATTAGCAGGAAAAAGCAAAAAATTTCAGAATTGCACCTTGCAATGTGGAGATATTACTGTTTGTGCATTTACAATATTCATTGATTTTTGCCATTGAAAAACATGTTTTTCATATACCAGAAATGTTTGAAGCTACTGACTGAATGAAAGGAGCTGGCATCTCACTCTCTTTGAATCTTCTTTATCATGCTAGGATTAACAGGAAAAAGCAAAAAATTTCAGAATTGCACCTTGCAATGTGGAGATATTACTGTTTGTGCATTTACAATATTCATTGATTTTTGCCATTGAAAAACGTCCAGAAATGTTTGAAGCTACTGACTGAATGAAAGGAGCTGGCATCTCACTCTCTTTGAATCTTCTTTATCATGCTAGGATTAGCAGGAAAAAGCAAAAAATTTCAGAATTGCACCTTGCAATGTGGAGATATTACTGTTTGTGCATTTACAATATTCATTGATTTTTGCCATTGAAAAACATCATGTTATTCATATACCAGAAATGTTTGAAGCTACTGACTGAATGAAAGGAGCTGGCATCTCACTCTCTTTGAATCTTCTTTATCATGCTAGGATTAGCTGGAAAAAGCAAAAAATTTCCGAATTGCACCTTGCAATGTGGAGATATTACTGTTTGTGCATTTACAATATTCATTGATTTTTGCCATTGAAAAACATGTTTTTCATATACCAGAAATGTTTGAAGCTACTGACTGAATGAAAGGAGCTGGCATCTCACTCTCTTTGAATCTTCTTTATCATGCTAGGATTAGCAGGAAAAAGCAAAAAATTTCAGAATTGCACCTTGCAATGTGGAGATATTACTGTTTGTGCATTTACAATATTCATTGATTTTTGCCATTGAAAAACATGTTTTTCATATACCAGAAATGTTTGAAGCTACTGACTGAATGAAAGGAGCTGGCATCTCACTCTCTTTGAATCTTCTTTATCATGCTAGGATTAACAGGAAAAAGCAAAAAATTTCAGAATTGCACCTTGCAATGTGGAGATATTACTGTTTGTGCATTTACAATATTCATTGATTTTTGCCATTGAAAAACGTCCAGAAATGTTTGAAGCTACTGACTGAATGAAAGGAGCTGGCATCTCACTCTCTTTGAATCTTCTTTATCATGCTAGGATTAGCAGGAAAAAGCAAAAAATTTCATAATTTCACCTTGCAATGTGGAGATATTACTGTTTGTGCATTTACAATATTCATTGATTTTTGCCATTGAAAAACATGTTTTTCATATACCAGAAATGTTTGAAGCTACTGACTGAATGAAAGGAGCTGGCATCTCACTCTTTGAATCTTCTTTATCATGCTAGGATTAGCAGGAAAAAGCAAAAAATTTCAGAATTGCACCTTGCAATGTGGAGATATTACTGTTTGTGCATTTACAATATTCATTGATTTTTGCCATTGAAAAACATGTTTTTCATATACCAGAAATGTTTGAAGCTACTGACTGAATGAAAGGAGCTGGCATCTCACTCTCTTTGAATCTTCTTTATCATGCTAGGATTAACAGGAAAAAGCAAAAAATTTCAGAATTGCACCTTGCAATGTGGAGATATTACTGTTTGTGCATTTACAATATTCATTGATTTTTGCCATGGAAAAACGTCCAGAAATGTTTGAAGCTACTGACTGAATGAAAGGAGCTGGCATCTCACTCTCTTTGAATCTTCTTTATCATGCTAGGATTAGCAGGAAAAAGCAAAAAATTTCAGAATTGCACCTTGCAATGTGGAGATATTACTGTTTGTGCATTTACAATATTCATTGATTTTTGCCATTGAAAAACATGTTTTTCATATACCAGAAATGTTTGAAGCTACTGACTGAATGAAAGGAGCTGGCATCTCACTCTCTTTGAATCTTCTTTATCATGCTAGGATTAGCAGGAAAAAGCAAAAAATTTCAGAATTGCACCTTGCAATGTGGAGATATTACTGTTTGTGCATTTACAATATTCATTGATTTTTGCCATTGAAAAACATGTTTTTCATATACCAGAAATGTTTGAAGCTACTGACTGAATGAAAGGAGCTGGCATCTCACTCTCTTTGAATCTTCTTTATCATGCTAGGATTAACAGGAAAAAGCAAAAAATTTCAGAATTGCACCTTGCAATGTGGAGATATTACTGTTTGTGCATTTACAATATTCATTGATTTTTGCCATTGAAAAACATGTTTTTCATATACCAGAAATGTTTGAAGCTACTGACTGAATGAAAGGAGCTGGCATCTCACTCTCTTTGAATCTTCTTTATCATGCTAGGATTAACAGGAAAAAGCAATAAATTTCAGAATTGCACCTTGCAATGTGGAGATATTACTGTTTGTGCATTTACAATATTCATTGATTTTTGCCATTGAAAAACGTCCAGAAATGTTTGAAGCTACTGACTGAATGAAAGGAGCTGGCATCTCACTCTCTTTGAATCTTCTTTATCATGCTAGGATTAGCAGGAAAAAGCAAAAAATTTCAGAATTGCACCTTGCAATGTGGAGATATTACTGTTTGTGCATTTACAAAATTCATTGATTTTTGCCATTGAAAAACATGTTTTTCATATACCAGAAATGTTTGAAGCTACTGACTGAATGAAAGGAGCTGGCATCTCACTCTCTTTGAATCTTCTTTATCATGCTAGGATTAGCAGGAAAAAGCAAAAAATTTCAGAATTGCACCTTGCAATGTGGAGATATTACTGTTTGTGCATTTACAATATTCATTGATTTTTGCCATTGAAAAACATGTTTTTCATATACCAGAAATGTTTGAAGCTACTGACTGAATGAAAGGAGCTGGCATCTCACTCTCTTTGAATCTTCTTTATCATGCTAGGATTAACAGGAAAAAGCAAAAAATTTCAGAATTGCACCTTGCAATGTGGAGATATTACTGTTTGTGCATTTACAATATTCATTGATTTTTGCCATTGAAAAACGTCCAGAAATGTTTGAAGCTACTGACTGAATGAAAGGAGCTGGCATCTCACTCTCTTTGAATCTTCTTTATCATGCTAGGATTAACAGGAAAAAGCTAAAAATTTCAGAATTGCACCTTGCAATGTGGAGATATTACTGTTTGTGCATTTACAATATTCATTGATTTTTGCCATTGAAAAACATGTTTTTCATATACCAGAAATGTTTGAAGCTACTGACTGAAAGGAGCTGGCATCTCACTCTCTTTGAATCTTCTTTATCATGCTAGGATTAGCAGGAAAAAGCAAAGAATTTCAGAATTGCACCTTGCAATGTGGAGATATTACTGTTTGTGCATTTACAATATTCATTGATTTTTGCCATTGAAAAACATGTTTTTCATATACCAGAAATGTTTGAAGCTACTGACTGAATGAAAGGAGCTGGCATCTCACTCTCTTTGAATCTTCTTTATCATGCTAGGATTAGCAGGAAAAAGCAAAAAATTTTAGAATTGCACCTTGCAATGTGGAGATATTACTGTTTGTGCATTTACAATATTCATTGATTTTTGCCATTGAAAAACATGTTTTTCATATACCAGAAATGTTTGAAGCTATGACTGAATGAAAGGAGCTGGCATCTCACTCTCTTTGAATCTTCTTTATCATGCTAGGATTAACAGGAAAAAGCAAAAAATTTCAGAATTGCACCTTGCAATGTGGAGATATTACTGTTTGTGCATTTACAATATTCATTGATTTTTGCCATTGAAAAACATGTTTTTCATATACCAGAAATGTTTGAAGCTACTGACTGAATGAAAGGAGCTGGCATCTCACTCTCTTTGAATCTTCTTTATCATGCTAGGATTAACAGGAAAAAGCAAAAAAATTCAGAATTGCACCTTGCAATATGGAGATATTACTGTTTGTGCATTTACAATATTCATTGATTTTTGCCATTGAAAAACGTCCAGAAATGTTTGAAGCTACTGACTGAATGAAAGGAGCTGGCATCTCACTCTCTTTGAATCTTCTTTATCATGCTAGGATTAGCAGGAAAAAGCAAAAAATTTCAGAATTGCACCTTGCAATGGCAAAAATCAATGAATATTGTAAATGCACAAACTAATATCTCCACATTGCAAGGTGCAATTCTGAAATTTTTTGCTTTTTCCTGCTCCTCTTAGCATGATAAAGAAGATTCAAAGAGAGTGAGGTGCCAGCTCCTTTCATTCAGTCAGTAGCTTCAAACATTTCTGGTATATGAATAACATGTTTTTCAATGGCAAAAATCAATGAATATTGTAAATGCACAAACAGTAATTTCTCCGCATTGCAAGGTGCAATTCTGAAATTTTTTGCTTTTTCCTGCTCCTCTTAGCATGATAAAAAAGATTCAAAGAGAGTGAGATGCCAGCTCCTTTCATTCAGTCAGTAGCTTCAATCATTTCTGGACGTTTTTCAATGGCAAAAATCAATGAATATTGTAAATGCACAAACAGTAATTTCTCCGCATTGCAAGGTGCAATTCTGAAATTTTTTGCTTTTTCCTGCTCCTCTTAACATGATAAAGAAGATTCAAAGAGAGTGAGATACCAGCTCCTTTCATTCAGTCAGTAGCTTCAATCATTTCTGGACGTTTTTCAATGGCAAAAATCAATGAATATTGTAAATGCACAAACTGTAATTTCTCCGCATTGCAAGGTGCAATTCTGAAATTTTTTGCTTTTTCCTGCTCCTCTTAACATGATAAAGAAGATTCAAAGAGAGTGAGATGCCAGCTCCTTTCATTCAGTCAGTAGCTTCAATCATTTCTGGACGTTTTTCAATGGCAAAAATCAATGAATATTGTAAATGCACAAACAGTAATTTCTGTGCATTGCAAGGTGCAATTCTGAAATTTTTTGCTTTTTCCTGCTCCTCTTAGCATGGTAAAGAAGATTCAAAGAGAGTGAGATGCCAGCTCCTTTCATTCAGTCAGTAGCTTCAAACATTTCTGGTATATGAATAACATGATGTTTTTCAATGGCAAAAATCAATGAATATTGTAAATGCACAAACAGTAATATCTCCACATTGCAAGGTGCAATTCTGAAATTTTTTGCTTTTTCCTGCTAATCCTAGCATGATAAAGAAGATTCAAAGAGAGTGAGATGCCAGCTCCTTTCATTCAGTCAGTAGCTTCAAACATTTCTGGACGTTTTTCAATGGCAAAAATCAATGAATATTGTAAATGCACAAACAGTAATATCTCCACATTGCAAGGTGCAATTCTGAAATTTTTTGCTTTTTCCTGTTAATCCTAGCATGATAAAGAAGATTCAAAGAGAGTGAGATGCCAGCTCCTTTCATTCAGTCAGTAGCTTCAAACATTTCTGGTATATGAAAAACATGTTTTTCAATGGCAAAAATCAATGAATATTGTAAATGCACAAACAGTAATATCTCCACATTGCAAGGTGCAATTCTGAAATGTTTTGCTTTTTCCTGCTAATCCTAGCATGATAAAGAAGATTCAAAGAGAGTGAGATGCCAGCTCCTTTCATTCAGTCAGTAGCTTCAAACATTTCTGGTATATGAAAAACATGTTTTTCAATGGCAAAAATCAATGAATATTGTAAATGCACAAACAGTAATATCTCCACATTGCAAGGTGCAATTCGGAAATTTTTTGCTTTTTCCTGCTAATCCTAGCATGATAAAGAAGATTCAAAGAGAGTGAGATGCCAGCTCCTTTCATTCAGTCAGTAGCTTCAAACATTTCTGGTATATGAATAACATGATGTTTTTCAATTGCAAAAATCAATGAATATTGTAAATGCACAAACAGTAATATCTCCACATTGCAAGGTGCAATTCTGAAATTTTTTGCTTTTTCCTGCTAATCCTAGCATGATAAAGAAGATTCAAAGAGAGTGAGATGCCAGCTCCTTTCATTCAGTCAGTAGCTTCAAACATTTCTGGACGTTTTTCAATGGCAAAAATCAATGAATATTGTAAATGCACAAACAGTAATATCTCCACATTGCAAGGTGCAATTCTGAAATTTTTTGCTTTTTCCTGTTAATCCTAGCATGATAAAGAAGATTCAAAGAGAGTGAGATGCCAGCTCCTTTCATTCAGTCAGTAGCTTCAAACATTTCTGGTATATGAAAAACATGTTTTTCAATGGCAAAAATCAATGAATATTGTAAATGCACAAACAGTAATATCTCCACATTGCAAGGTGCAATTCTGAAATTTTTTGCTTTTTCCTGTTAATCCTAGCATGATAAAGAAGATTCAAAGAGAGTGAGATGCCAGCTCCTTTCATTCAGTCAGTAGCTTCAAACATTTCTGGTATATGAAAAACATGTTTTTCAATGGCAAAAATTAATGAATATTGTAAATGCACAAACAGTAATATCTCCACATTGTAAGGTGCAATTCTGAAATTTTTTGCTTTTTCCTGCTAATCCTAGCATGATAAAGAAGATTCAAAGAGAGTGAGATGCCAGCTCCTTTCATTCAGTCAGTAGCTTCAAACATTTCTGGACGTTTTTCAATGGCAAAAATCAATGAATATTGTAAATGCACAAACAGTAATATCTCCACATTGCAAGGTGCAATTCTGAAATTTTTTGCTTTTTCCTGTTAATCCTAGCATGATAAAGAAGATTCAAAGAGAGTGAGATGCCAGCTCCTTTCATTCAGTCAGTAGCTTCAAACATTTCTGGTATATGAAAAACATGTTTTTCAATGGCAAAAATCAATGAATATTGTAAATGCACAAACAGTAATATCTCCACATTGCAAGGTGCAATTCTGAAATTTTTTGCTTTTTCCTGCTAATCCTAGCATGATAAAGAAGATTCAAAGAGAGTGAGATGCCAGCTCCTTTCATTCAGTCAGTAGCTTCAAACATTTCTGGTATATGAAAAACATGTTTTTCAATGGCAAAAGTCAATGAATATTGTAAATGCACAAACAGTAATATCTCCACATTGCAAGGTGCAATTCCGAAATTTTTTTGCTTTTTCCTGCTAATCCTAGCATGATAAAGAAGATTCAAAGAGAGTGAGATGCCAGCTCCTTTCATTCAGTCAGTAGCTTCAAACATTTCTGGTATATGAAAAACATGTTTTTCAATGGCAAAAATCAATGAATATTGTAAATGCACAAACAGTAATATCTCCACATTGCATGGCGCAATTCTGAAATTTTTTGCTTTTTCCTGCTCCTCTTAGCATGATAAAGAAGATTCAAAGAGACTGAGATGCCAGCTCCTTTCATTCAGTCAGTAGCTTCAATCATTTCTGGACGTTTTTCAATGGCAAAAATCAATGAATATTGTAAATGCACAAACAGTAATTTCTCCGCATTGCAAGGTGCAATTCTGAAATTTTTTGCTTTTTCCTGCTCCTCTTAGCATGATAAAGAAGATTCAAAGAGAGTGAGGTGCCAGCTCCTTTCATTCAGTCAGTAGCTTCAAACATTTCTGGTATATGAATAACATGTTTTTCAATGGCAAAAATCAATGAATATTGTAAATACACAAACAGTAATTTCTCCGCATTGCAAGGTGCAATTCTGAAATTTTTTGCTTTTTCCTGCTCCTCTTAGCATGATAAAGAAGATTCAAAGAGAGTGAGATGCCAGCTCCTTTCATTCAGTCAGTAGCTTCAATCATTTCTGGACGTTTTTCAATGGCAAAAATCAATGAATATTGTAAATGCACAAACAGTAATTTCTCCGCATTGCAAGGTGCAATTCTGAAATTTTTTGCTTTTTCCTGCTCCTCTTAACATGATAAAGAAGATTCAAAGAGAGTGAGATGCCAGCTCCTTTCATTCAGTCAGTAGCTTCAATCATTTCTGGACGTTTTTCAATGGCAAAAATCAATGAATATTGTAAATGCACAAACTGTAATTTCTCCGCATTGCAAGGTGCAATTCTGAAATTTTTTGCTTTTTCCTGCTCCTCTTAGCATGATAAAGAAGATTCAAAGAGAGTGAGATGCCAGCTCCTTTCATTCAGTCAGTAGCTTCAATCATTTCTGGACGTTTTTCAATGGCAAAAATCAATGAATATTGTAAATGCACAAACAGTAATTTCTGTGCATTGCAAGGTGCAATTCTGAAATTTTTTGCTTTTTCCTGCTCCTCTTAGCATGGTAAAGAAGATTCAAAGAGAGTGAGATGCCAGCTTCTTTCATTCAGTCAGTAGCTTCAAACATTTCTGGTATATGAATAACATGATGTTTTTCAATGACAAAAATCAATGAATATTGTAAATGCACAAACAGTAATTTCTCCGCATTGCAAGGTGCAAGTCTGAAATTTTTTGCTTTTTCCTGCTCCTCTTAGCATGATAAAGAAGATTCAAAGAGAGTGAGATGCCAGCTCCTTTCATTCAGTTAGTAGCTTCAATCATTTCTGGACGTTTTTCAATGGCAAAAATCAATGAATATTGTAAATGCACAAACTGTAATTTCTCCGCATTGCAAGGTGCAATTCTGAAATTTTTTGCTTTTTCCTGCTCCTCTTAGCATGATAAAGAAGATTCAAAGAGAGTGAGATGCCAGCTCCTTTCATTCAGTCAGTAGCTTCAATCATTTCTGGACGTTTTTCAATGGCAAAAATCAATGAATATTGTAAATGCACAAACAGTGATTTCTCCGCATTGCAAGGTGCAATTCTGAAATTTTTTGCTTTTTCCTGCTCCTCTTAGCATGGTAAAGAATACTCAAAGAGAGTGAGATGCCAGCTCCTTTCATTCAGTCAGTAGCTTCAAACATTTCTGGTATATGAATAACATGATGTTTTTCAATGGCAAAAATCAATGAATATTGTAAATGCACAAACAGTAATTTCTCCGCATTGCAAGGTGCAAGTCTGAAATTTTTTGCTTTTTCCTGCTCCTCTTAGCATGATAAAGAAGATTCAAAGAGAGTGAGATGCCAGCTCCTTTCATTCAGTCAGTAGCTTCAAACATTTCTGGTATATGAATAACATGATGTTTTTCAATGGCAAAAATCAATGAATATTGTAAATGCACAAACAGTAATTTCTCCGCATTGCAAGGTGCAATTCTGAAATTTTTTGCTTTTTCCTGCTCCTCTTAGCATGATAAAGAAGATTCAAAGAGAGTGAGATGCCAGCTCCTTTCATTCAGTCAGTAGCTTCAATCATTTCTGGACGTTTTTCAATGGCAAAAATCAATGAATATTGTAAATGCACAAACAGTAATTTCTCCGCATTGCAAGGTGCAATTCTGAAATTTTTTGCTTTTTCCTGCTCCTCTTAGCATGATAAAGAAGATTCAAAGAGAGTGAGATGCCAGCTCCTTTCATTCAGTCAGTAGCTTCAAACATTTCTGGTATATGAATAACATGATGTTTTTCAATGGCAAAAATCAATGAATATTGTAAATGCACAAACAGTAATTTCTCCGCATTGCAAGGTGCAATTCTGAAATTTTTTGCTTTTTCCTGCTCCTCTTAGCATGATAAAGAAGATTCAAAGAGAGTGAGATGCCAGCTCCTTTCGTTCAGTCAGTAGCTTCAATCATTTCTGGACGTTTTTCAATGGCAAAAATCATTGAATATTATAAATGCACAAACAGTAATTTCTCCGCATTGCAAGGTGCAATTCTGAAATTTTTTACTTTTTCCTGCTCCTCTTAGCATGATAAATAAGATTCAAAGAGAGTGAGATGCCAGCTCCTTTCATTCAGTCAGTAGCTTCAATCATTTCTGGTATATGAATAACATGATGTTTTTCAATGGCAAAAATCAATGAATATTGTAAATGCACAAACAGTAATTTCCCCGCATTGCAAGGTGCAATTCTGAAATTTTTTGCTTTTTCCTGCTCCTCGTAGTATGATAAAGAAGATTCAAAGAGAGTGAGATGCCAGCTCCTTTCATTCAGTCAGTAGCTTCAAACATTTCTGGACGTTTTTCAATGGCAAAAATCAATGAATATTGTAAATGCACAAACAGTAATTTCTCCACATTGCAAGGTGCAATTCTGAAATTTTTTGCTTTTTCCTGCTCCTCGTAGCATGATAAAGAAGATTCAAAGAGAGTGAGATGCCAGCTCCTTTCATTCAGTCAGTAGCTTCAATCATTTCTGGACGTTTTTCAATGGCAAAAATCAATGAATATTGTAAATGCACAAACAGTAATTTCTCCGCATTGCAAGGTGCAATTCTGAAATTTTTTGCTTTTTCCTGCTCCTCTTAGCATGATAAAGAAGATTCAAAGAGAGTGAGATGCCAGCTCCTTTCATTTAGTCAGTAGCTTCAATCATTTCTGGACGTTTTTCAATGGCAAAAATCAATGAATATTGTTAATGCACAAACAGTAATTTCTCCGCATTGCAAGGTGCAATTCTGAAATTTTTTGCTTTTTCCTGCTCCTCTTACAATGATAAAGAAGATTCAAAGAGAGTGAGATGCCAGCTCCTTTCATTCAGTCAGTAGCTTCAATCATTTCTGGACGTTTTTCAATGGCAAAAATCAATGAATATTGTAAATGCACAAACAGTAATTTCTCCGCATTGCAAGGTGCAATTCTGAAATTTTTTGCTTTTTCCTGCTCCTCTTAGCATGATAAAGAAGATTCAAAGAGAGTGAGATGCCAGCTCCTTTCATTCAGTCAGTAGCTTCAAACATTTCTGGTATATGAATAACATGATGTTTTTCAATGGCAAAAATCAATGAATATTGTAAATGCACAAACAGTAATTTATCCGCATTGCAAGGTGCAATTCTGAAATTTTTTGCTTTTTCCTGCTCCTCTTAGCATGATAAAGAAGATTCAAAGAGAGTGAGATGCCAGCTCCTTTTGTTCAGTCAGTAGCTTCAATCATTTCTGGACGTTTTTCAATGGCAAAAATCATTGAATATTATAAATGCACAAACAGTAATTTCTCCGCATTGCAAGGTGCAATTCTGAAATTTTTTACTTTTTCCTGCTCCTCTTAGCATGATAAAGAAGATTCAAAGAGAGTGAGATGCCAGCTCCTTTCATTCAGTCAGTAGCTTCAATCATTTCTGGTATATGAATAACATGATGTTTTTCAATGGCAAAAATCAATGAATATTGTAAATGCACAAACAGTAATTTCTCCGCATTGCAAGGTGCAATTCTGAAATTTTTTGCTTTTTCCTGCTCTTCTTAGCATGATAAACAAGATTCAAAGAGAGTGAGATGCCAGCTCCTTTCATTCAGTCAGTAGCTTCAATCATTTCTGGACGTTTTTCAATGGCAAAAATCAATGAATATTGTAAATGCACAAACAGTAATTTCTCCGCATTGCAAGGTGCAATTCTGAATTTTTTTGCTTTTTCCTGCTCCTCTTAGCATGATAAAGAAGATTCAAAGAGAGTGAGATGCCAGCTCCTTTCATTCAGTCAGTAGCTTCAAACATTTCTGGTATATGAATAACATGATGTTTTTCAATGGCAAAAATCAATGAATATTGTAAATGCACAAACAATAATTTCTCAGCATTGCAAGGTGCAATTCTGAAATTTTTTGCTTTTTCCTGCTCCTCTTAGCATGATAAAGAAGATTCAAAGAGAGTGAGATGCCAGCTCCTTTCATTCAGTCAGTAGCTTCAATCATTTCTGGACGTTTTTCAATTGCAAAAATCAATGAATATTGTAAATGCACAAACAGTAATTTCTCCGCATTGCAAGGTGCAATTCTGAAATTTTTTGCTTTTTCCTGCTCCTCTTAGCATGATAAAGACGATTCAAAGAGAGTGAGATGCCAGCTACTTTCATTCAGTCAGTAGCTTCAATCATTTCTGGTATATGAATAACATGATGTTTTTCAATGGCAAAAATCAATGAATATTGTAAATGCACAAACAGTAATTTCTCCGCATTGCAAGGTGCAATTCTGAATTTTTTTGCTTTTTCCTGCTGCTCTTAGCATGATAAAGAAGATTCAAAGAGAGTGAGATGCCAGCTCCTTTCATTCACTCAGTAGCTTCAATCATTTCTGGTATATGAATAACATGATGTTTTTCAATGGCAAAAATCAATGAATATTGTAAATGCACAAACAGTAATTTATCCGCATTGCAAGGTGCAATTCTGAAATTTTTTGCTTTTTCCTGCTCCTCTTAGCATGATAAAGAAGATTCAAAGAGAGTGAGATGCAAGCTCCTTTCATTCAGTCAGTAGCTTCAAACATTTCTGGTATATGAATAACATGATGCTTTTCAATGGCAAAAATCAATGAATATTGTAAATGCACAAACAGTAATTTCTCCGCATTGCAAGGTGCAATTCTGAATTTTTTTGCTTTTTCCTGCTCCTCTTAGCATGATAAAGAAGATTCAAAGAGAGTGAGATGCCAGCTCCTTTCATTCAGTCAGTAGCTTCAATCATTTCTGGACGTTTTTCAATGGCAAAAATCAATGAATATTGTAAATGCACAAACAGTAATTTCTCCGCATTGCAAGGTGCAATTCTGAAATTTTTTGCTTTTTCCTTCTCCTCTTAGCATGATAAAGAAGATTCAAAGAGAGTGAGATGCCAGCTCCTTTCATTCAGTCAGTAGCTTCAATCATTTCTGGTATATGAATAACATGATGTTTTTCAATGGCAAAAATCAATGAATTTTGTAAATGCACAAACAGTAATTTCTCCGCATTGCAAGGTGCAATTCTGAAATTTTTTGCTTTTTCCTGCTCCTCTTAGCATGATAAAGAAGATTCAAAGAGAGTGAGATGCCAGCTCCTTTCATTCAGTCAGTAGCTTCAATCATTTCTGGACGTTTTTCAATGGCAAAAATCATTGAATATTGTAAATGCACAAACAGTAATTTCTCCGCATTGCAAGGTGCAATTCTGAAATTTTTTACTTTTTCCTGCTCCTCTTAGCATGATAAAGAAGATTCAAAGAGAGTGAGATGCCAGCTCCTTTCATTCAGTCAGTAGCTTCAATCATTTCTGGTATATGAATAACATGATGTTTTTCAATCGCAAAAATCAATGAATATTGTAAATGCACAAACAGTAATTTCTCCGCATTGCAAGGTGCAATTCTGAAATTTTTTGCTTTTTCCTGCTCCTCTTAGCATGATAAAGAAGATTCAAAGAGAGTGAGATGCCAGCTCCTTTCATTCAGTCAGTAGCTTCAATCATTTCTGGACGTTTTTCAATGGCAAAAATCAATGAATATTGTAAATGCACAAACAGTAATTTCTCCGCATTGCAAGGTGCAATTCTGAAATTTTTTGCTTTTTCCTGCTCCTTTTAGCATGATAAAGAAGATTCAAAGAGAGTGAGATGCCAGCTCCTTTCCTTCAGTCAGTAGCTTCAATCATTTCTGGTATATGAATAACATGATGTTTTTCAATGGCAAAAATCAATGAATTTTGTAAATGCACAAACAATAATTTCTCCGCATTGCAAGGCGCAATTCTGAAATTTTTTGCTTTTTCCTGCTCCTCTTAGAATGATAAAGAAGATTCAAAGAGAGTGAGATGCCAGCTCCTTTCATTCAGTCAGTAGCTTCAATCATTTCTGGACATTTTTCAATGGCAAAAATCAATGAATATTGTAAATGCACAAACAGTAATTTCTCCGCATTGCAAGGTGCAATTCTGAAATTTTTTGCTTTTTCCTGCTCCTCTTAGCATGATAAAGAAGATTCAAAGAGAGTGAGTTGCCAGCTCCTTTCATTCAGTCAGTAGCTTCAATCATTTCTGGACGTTTTTCAATGGCAAAAATCAATGAATATTGTAAATGCACAAACAGTAATTTCTCCGCATTGCAAGGTGCAATTCTGAAATTTTTTGCTTTTTCCTGCTCCTCTTAGCATGATAAAGAAGATTCAAAGAGAGTGAGGTGCCAGCTCCTTTCATTCAGTCAGGAGCTTCAAACATTTCTGGTATATGAATAACATGTTTTTCAATGGCAAAAATCAATGAATATTGTAAATGCACAAACAGTAATTTCTCCGCATTGCAAGGTGCAATTCTGAAATTTTTTGCTTTTTCCTGCTCCTCTTAGCATGATAAAGAAGATTCAAAGAGAGTGAGATGCCAGCTCCTTTCATTCAGTCAGTAGCTTCAATCATTTCTGGACGTTTTTCAATGGCAAAAATCAATGAATATTGTAAATGCACAAACAGTAATTTCTCCGCATTGCAAGGTGCAATTCTGAAATTTTTTGCTTTTTCCTGCTCCTCTTAGCATGATAAAGAAGATTCAAAGAGAGTGAGATGCCAGCTCCTTTCATTCAGTCAGTAGCTTCAATCATTTCTGGACGTTTTTCAATGGCAAAAATCAATGAATATTGTAAATGCACAAACTGTAATTTCTCCGCATTGCAAGGTGCAATTCTGAAATTTTTTGCTTTTTCCTGCTCCTCTTAGCATGATAAAGAAGATTCAAAGAGAGTGAGATGCCAGCTCCTTTCATTCAGTCAGTAGCTTCAATCATTTCTGGACGTTTTTCAATGGCAAAAATCAGTGAATATTGTAAATGCACAAACAGTAATTTCTCCGCATTGCAAGGTGCAATTCTGAAATTTTTTGCTTTTTCCTGCTCCTCTTAGCATGATAAAGAAGATTCAAAGAGCGTGAGATGCCATCTCCTTTCATTCAGTCAGTAGCTTCAATCATTTCTGGACATTTTTCAATGGCAAAAATCAATGAATATTGTAAATGCACAAACAGTAATTTCTCCGCATTGCAAGGTGCAATTCTGAAATTTTTTGCTTTTTCCTGCTCCTCTTAGCATGATAAAGAAGATTCAAAGAGAGTGAGATGCCAGCTCCTTTCATTCAGTCAGTAGCTTCAATCATTTCTGGTATATGAATAACATGATGTTTTTCAATGGCAAAAATCAATGAATATTGTAAATGCACAAACAGTAATTTCTCCGCATTGCAAGGTGCAATTCTGAATTTTTTTGCTTTTTCCTGCTGCTCTTAGCATGATAAAGAAGATTCAAAGAGAGTGAGATGCCAGCTCCTTTCATTCACTCAGTAGCTTCAATCATTTCTGGTATATGAATAACATGATGTTTTTCAATGGCAAAAATCAATGAATATTGTAAATGCACAAACAGTAATTTATCCGCATTGCAAGGTGCAATTCTGAAATTTTTTGCTTTTTCCTGCTCCTCTTAGCATGATAAAGAAGATTCAAAGAGAGTGAGATGCAAGCTCCTTTCATTCAGTCAGTAGCTTCAAACATTTCTGGTATATGAATAACATGATGCTTTTCAATGGCAAAAATCAATGAATATTGTAAATGCACAAACAGTAATTTCTCCGCATTGCAAGGTGCAATTCTGAAATTTTTTGCTTTTTCCTGCTCCTCTTAGCATGATAAAGAAGATTCAAAGAGAGTGAGATGCCAGCTCCTTTCATTCAGTCAGTAGCTTCAATCATTTCTGGACGTTTTTCAATGGCAAAAATCAATGAATATTGTAAATGCACAAACAGTAATTTCTCCGCATTGCAAGGTGCAATTCTGAAATTTTTTGCTTTTTCCTTCTCCTCTTAGCATGATAAAGAAGATTCAAAGAGAGTGAGATGCCAGCTCCTTTCATTCAGTCAGTAGCTTCAATCATTTCTGGTATATGAATAACATGATGTTTTTCAATGGCAAAAATCAATGAATTTTGTAAATGCACAAACAGTAATTTCTCCGCATTGCAAGGTGCAATTCTGAAATTTTTTGCTTTTTCCTGCTCCTCTTAGCATGATAAAGAAGATTCAAAGAGAGTGAGATGCCAGCTCCTTTCATTCAGTCAGTAGCTTCAATCATTTCTGGACGTTTTTCAATGGCAAAAATCATTGAATATTGTAAATGCACAAACAGTAATTTCTCCGCATTGCAAGGTGCAATTCTGAAATTTTTTACTTTTTCCTGCTCCTCTTAGCATGATAAAGAAGATTCAAAGAGAGTGAGATGCCAGCTCCTTTCATTCAGTCAGTAGCTTCAATCATTTCTGGTATATGAATAACATGATGTTTTTCAATCGCAAAAATCAATGAATATTGTAAATGCACAAACAGTAATTTCTCCGCATTGCAAGGTGCAATTCTGAAATTTTTTGCTTTTTCCTGCTCCTCTTAGCATGATAAAGAAGATTCAAAGAGAGTGAGATGCCAGCTCCTTTCATTCAGTCAGTAGCTTCAATCATTTCTGGACGTTTTTCAATGGCAAAAATCAATGAATATTGTAAATGCACAAACAGTAATTTCTCCGCATTGCAAGGTGCAATTCTGAAATTTTTTGCTTTTTCCTGCTCCTTTTAGCATGATAAAGAAGATTCAAAGAGAGTGAGATGCCAGCTCCTTTCCTTCAGTCAGTAGCTTCAATCATTTCTGGTATATGAATAACATGATGTTTTTCAATGGCAAAAATCAATGAATTTTGTAAATGCACAAACAATAATTTCTCCGCATTGCAAGGCGCAATTCTGAAATTTTTTGCTTTTTCCTGCTCCTCTTAGAATGATAAAGAAGATTCAAAGAGAGTGAGATGCCAGCTCCTTTCATTCAGTCAGTAGCTTCAATCATTTCTGGACATTTTTCAATGGCAAAAATCAATGAATATTGTAAATGCACAAACAGTAATTTCTCCGCATTGCAAGGTGCAACTCTGAAATTTTTTGCTTTTTCCTGCTCCTCTTAGCATGATAAAGAAGGTTCAAAGAGAGTGAGTTGCCAGCTCCTTTCATTCAGTCAGTAGCTTCAATCATTTCTGGACGTTTTTCAATGGCAAAAATCAATGAATATTGTAAATGCACAAACAGTAATTTCTCCGCATTGCAAGGTGCAATTCTGAAATTTTTTGCTTTTTCCTGCTCCTCTTAGCATGATAAAGAAGATTCAAAGAGAGTGAGGTGCCAGCTCCTTTCATTCAGTCAGGAGCTTCAAACATTTCTGGTATATGAATAACATGTTTTTCAATGGCAAAAATCAATGAATATTGTAAATGCAAACAGTAATTTCTCCGCATTGCAAGGTGCAATTCTGAAATTTTTTGCTTTTTCCTGCTCCTCTTAGCATGATAAAGAAGATTCAAAGAGAGTGAGATGCCAGCTCCTTTCATTCAGTCAGTAGCTTCAATCATTTCTGGACGTTTTTCAATGGCAAAAATCAATGAATATTGTAAATGCACAAACAGTATTTTCTCCGCATTGCAAGGTGCAATTCTGAAATTTTTTGCTTTTTCCTGCTCCTCTTAGCATGATAAAGAAGATTCAAAGAGAGTGAGATGCCAGCTCCTTTCATTCAGTCAGTAGCTTCAATCATTTCTGGACGTTTTTCAATGGCAAAAATCAATGAATATTGTAAATGCACAAACTGTAATTTCTCCGCATTGCAAGGTGCAATTCTGAAATTTTTTGCTTTTTCCTGCTCCTCTTAGCATGATAAAGAAGATTCAAAGAGAGTGAGATGCCAGCTCCTTTCATTCAGTCAGTAGCTTCAATCATTTCTGGACGTTTTTCAATGGCAAAAATCAGTGAATATTGTAAATGCACAAACAGTAATTTCTCCGCATTGCAAGGTGCAATTCTGAAATTTTTTGCTTTTTCCTGCTCCTCTTAGCATGATAAAGAAGATTCAAAGAGAGTGAGATGCCAGCTCCTTTCATTCAGTCAGTAGCTTCAATCATTTCTGGACATTTTTCAATGGCAAAAATCAATGAATATTGTAAATGCACAAACAGTAATTTCTCCGCATTGCAAGGTGCAATTCTGAAATTTTTTGCTTTTTCCTGCTCCTCTTAGCATGATAAAGAAGATTCAAAGAGAGTGAGATGCCAGCTCCTTTCCTTCAGTCAGTAGCTTCAATCATTTCTGGTATATGAATAACATCATGTTTTTCAATGGCAAAAATCAATGAATTTTGTAAATGCACAAACAGTAATTTCTCCGCATTGCAAGGCGCAATTCTGAAATTTTTTGCTTTTTCCTGCTCCTCTTAGCATGATAAAGAAGATTCAAAGAGAGTGAGATGCCAGCTCCTTTCATTCAGTCAGTAGCTTCAATCATTTCTGGACATTTTTCAATGGCAAAAATCAATGAATATTGTAAATGCACAAACAGTAATTTCTCCGCATTGCAAGGTGCAATTCTGAAATTTTTTGCTTTTTCCTGCTCCTCTTAGCATGATAAAGAAGATTCAAAGAGAGTGAGATGCCAGCTCCCCTCATTCAGTCAGTAGCTTCAATCATTTCTGGACGTTTTTCAATGGCAAAAATCAATGAATATTGTAAATGCACAAACAGTAATTTCTCCGCATTGCAAGGTGCAATTCTGAAATTTTTTGCTTTTTCCTGCTCCTCTTAGCATGATAAAGAAGATTCAAAGAGAGTGAGGTGCCAGCTCCTTTCATTCAGTCAGGAGCTTCAAACATTTCTGGTATATGAATAACATGTTTTTCAATGGCAAAAATCAATGAATATTGTAAATGCACAAACAGTAATTTCTCCGCATTGCAAGGTGCAATTCTGAAATTTTTTGCTTTTTCCTGCTCCTCTTAGAATGATAAAGAAGATTCAAAGAGAGTGAGATGCCAGCTCCTTTCATTCAGTCAGTAGCTTCAATCATTTCTGGACATTTTTCAATGGCAAAAATCAATGAATATTGTAAATGCACAAACAGTAATTTCTCCGCATTGCAAGGTGCAATTCTGAAATTTTTTGCTTTTTCCTGCTCCTCTTAGCATGATAAAGAAGATTCAAAGAGAGTGAGTTGCCAGCTCCTTTCATTCAGTCAGTAGCTTCAATCATTTCTGGACGTTTTTCAATGGCAAAAATCAATGAATATTGTAAATGCACAAACAGTAATTTCTCCGCATTGCAAGGTGCAATTCTGAAATTTTTTGCTTTTTCCTGCTCCTCTTAGCATGATAAAGAAGATTCAAAGAGAGTGAGGTGCCAGCTCCTTTCATTCAGTCAGGAGCTTCAAACATTTCTGGTATATGAATAACATGTTTTTCAATGGCAAAAATCAATGAATATTGTAAATGCACAAACAGTAATTTCTCCGCATTGCAAGGTGCAATTCTGAAATTTTTTGCTTTTTCCTGCTCCTCTTAGCATGATAAAGAAGATTCAAAGAGAGTGAGATGCCAGCTCCTTTCATTCAGTCAGTAGCTTCAATCATTTCTGGACGTTTTTCAATGGCAAAAATCAATGAATATTGTAAATGCACAAACAGTAATTTCTCCGCATTGCAAGGTGCAATTCTGAAATTTTTTGCTTTTTCCTGCTCCTCTTAGCATGATAAAGAAGATTCAAAGAGAGTGAGATGCCAGCTCCTTTCATTCAGTCAGTAGCTTCAATCATTTCTGGACGTTTTTCAATGGCAAAAATCAATGAATATTGTAAATGCACAAACTGTAATTTCTCCGCATTGCAAGGTGCAATTCTGAAATTTTTTGCTTTTTCCTGCTCCTCTTAGCATGATAAAGAAGATTCAAAGAGAGTGAGATGCCAGCTCCTTTCATTCAGTCAGTAGCTTCAATCATTTCTGGACGTTTTTCAATGGCAAAAATCAGTGAATATTGTAAATGCACAAACAGTAATTTCTCCGCATTGCAAGGTGCAATTCTGAATTTTTTTGCTTTTTCCTGCTCCTCTTAGCATGATAAAGAAGATTCAAAGAGAGTGAGATGCCAGCTCCTTTCATTCAGTCAGTAGCTTCAATCATTTCTGGACATTTTTCAATGGCAAAAATCAATGAATATTGTAAATGCACAAACAGTAATTTCTCCGCATTGCAAGGTGCAATTCTGAAATTTTTTGCTTTTTCCTGCTCCTCTTAGCATGATAAAGAAGATTCAAAGAGAGTGAGATGCCAGCTCCTTTCATTCAGTCAGTAGCTTCAATCATTTCTGGACGTTTTTCAATTGCAAAAATCAATGAATATTGTAAATGCACAAACAGTAATTTCTCCGCATTGCAAGGTGCAATTCTGAAATTTTTTGCTTTTTCCTGCTCCTCTTAGCATGATAAAGACGATTCAAAGAGAGTGAGATGCCAGCTACTTTCATTCAGTCAGTAGCTTCAATCATTTCTGGTATATGAATAACATGATGTTTTTCTATGGCAAAAATCAATGAATATTGTAAATGCACAAACAGTAATTTCTCCGCATTGCAAGGTGCAATTCTGAATTTTTTTGCTTTTTCCTGCTGCTCTTAGCATGATAAAGAAGATTCAAAGAGAGTGAGATGCCAGCTCCTTTCATTCACTCAGTAGCTTCAATCATTTCTGGTATATGAATAACATGATGTTTTTCAATGGCAAAAATCAATGAATATTGTAAATGCACAAACAGTAATTTATCCGCATTGCAAGGTGCAATTCTGAAATTTTTTGCTTTTTCCTGCTCCTCTTAGCATGATAAAGAAGATTCAAAGAGAGTGAGATGCAAGCTCCTTTCATTCAGTCAGTAGCTTCAAACATTTCTGGTATATGAATAACATGATGCTTTTCAATGGCAAAAATCAATGAATATTGTAAATGCACAAACAGTAATTTCTCCGCATTGCAAGGTGCAATTCTGAAATTTTTTGCTTTTTCCTGCTCCTCTTAGCATGATAAAGAAGATTCAAAGAGAGTGAGATGCCAGCTCCTTTCATTCAGTCAGTAGCTTCAATCATTTCTGGACGTTTTTCAATGGCAAAAATCAATGAATATTGTAAATGCACAAACAGTAATTTCTCCGCATTGCAAGGTGCAATTCTGAAATTTTTTGCTTTTTCCTTCTCCTCTTAGCATGATAAAGAAGATTCAAAGAGAGTGAGATGCCAGCTCCTTTCATTCAGTCAGTAGCTTCAATCATTTCTGGTATATGAATAACATGATGTTTTTCAATGGCAAAAATCAATGAATTTTGTAAATGCACAAACAGTAATTTCTCCGCATTGCAAGGTGCAATTCTGAAATTTTTTGCTTTTTCCTGCTCCTCTTAGCATGATAAAGAAGATTCAAAGAGAGTGAGATGCCAGCTCCTTTCATTCAGTCAGTAGCTTCAATCATTTCTGGACGTTTTTCAATGGCAAAAATCATTGAATATTGTAAATGCACAAACAGTAATTTCTCCGCATTGCAAGGTGCAATTCTGAAATTTTTTACTTTTTCCTGCTCCTCTTAGCATGATAAAGAAGATTCAAAGAGAGTGAGATGCCAGCTCCTTTCATTCAGTCAGTAGCTTCAATCATTTCTGGTATATGAATAACATGATGTTTTTCAATCGCAAAAATCAATGAATATTGTAAATGCACAAACAGTAATTTCTCCGCATTGCAAGGTGCAATTCTGAAATTTTTTGCTTTTTCCTGCTCCTCTTAGCATGATAAAGAAGATTCAAAGAGAGTGAGATGCCAGCTCCTTTCATTCAGTCAGTAGCTTCAATCATTTCTGGACGTTTTTCAATGGCAAAAATCAATGAATATTGTAAATGCACAAACAGTAATTTCTCCGCATTGCAAGGTGCAATTCTGAAATTTTTTGCTTTTTCCTGCTCCTTTTAGCATGATAAAGAAGATTCAAAGAGAGTGAGATGCCAGCTCCTTTCCTTCAGTCAGTAGCTTCAATCATTTCTGGTATATGAATAACATGATGTTTTTCAATGGCAAAAATCAATGAATATTGTAAATGCACAAACAGTAATTTCTCCGCATTGCAATGTGCAATTCTGAAATTTTTTGCTTTTTCCTGCTCCTCTTAGCATGATAAAGAAGATTCAAAGAGAGTGAGATGCCAGCTCCTTTCATTCAGTCAGTAGCTTCAATCATTTCTGGACGTTTTTCAATGGCAAAAATCAATGAATATTGTAAATGCACAAACAGTAATTTCTCCGCATTGCAAGGTGCAATTCTGAAATTTTTTGCTTTTTCCTGCTCCTTTTAGCATGATAAAGAAGATTCAAAGAGAGTGAGATGCCAGCTCCTTTCCTTCAGTCAGTAGCTTCAATCATTTCTGGTATATGAATAACATGATGTTTTTCAATGGCAAAAATCAATGAATTTTGTAAATGCACAAACAATAATTTCTCCGCATTGCAAGGCGCAATTCTGAAATTTTTTGCTTTTTCCTGCTCCTCTTAGAATGATAAAGAAGATTCAAAGAGAGTGAGATGCCAGCTCCTTTCATTCAGTCAGTAGCTTCAATCATTTCTGGACATTTTTCAATGGCAAAAATCAATGAATATTGTAAATGCACAAACAGTAATTTCTCCGCATTGCAAGGTGCAATTCTGAAATTTTTTGCTTTTTCCTGCTCCTCTTAGCATGATAAAGAAGATTCAAAGAGAGTGAGTTGCCAGCTCCTTTCATTCAGTCAGTAGCTTCAATCATTTCTGGATGTTTTTCAATGGCAAAAATCAATGAATATTGTAAATGCACAAACAGTAATTTCTCCGCATTGCAAGGTGCAATTCTGAAATTTTTTGCTTTTTCCTGCTCCTCTTAGCATGATAAAGAAGATTCAAAGAGAGTGAGGTGCCAGCTCCTTTCATTCAGTCAGGAGCTTCAAACATTTCTGGTATATGAATAACATGTTTTTCAATGGCAAAAATCAATGAATATTGTAAATGCACAAACAGTAATTTCTCCGCATTGCAAGGTGCAATTCTGAAATTTTTTGCTTTTTCCTGCTCCTCTTAGCATGATAAAGAAGATTCAAAGAGAGTGAGATGCCAGCTCCTTTCATTCAGTCAGTAGCTTCAATCATTTCTGGACGTTTTTCAATGGCAAAAATCAATGAATATTGTAAATGCACAAACAGTAATTTCTCCGCATTGCAAGGTGCAATTCTGAAATTTTTTGCTTTTTCCTGCTCCTCTTAGCATGATAAAGAAGATTCAAAGAGAGTGAGATGCCAGCTCCTTTCATTCAGTCAGTAGCTTCAATCATTTCTGGACGTTTTTCAATGGCAAAAATCAATGAATATTGTAAATGCACAAACTGTAATTTCTCCGCATTGCAAGGTGCAATTCTGAAATTTTTTGCTTTTTCCTGCTCCTCTTAGCATGATAAAGAAGATTCAAAGAGAGTGAGATGCCAGCTCCTTTCATTCAGTCAGTAGCTTCAATCATTTCTGGACGTTTTTCAATGGCAAAAATCAGTGAATATTGTAAATGCACAAACAGTAATTTCTCCGCATTGCAAGGTGCAATTCTGAAATTTTTTGCTTTTTCCTGCTCCTCTTAGCATGATAAAGAAGATTCAAAGAGAGTGAGATGCCAGCTCCTTTCATTCAGTCAGTAGCTTCAATCATTTCTGGACATTTTTCAATGGCAAAAATCAATGAATATTGTAAATGCACAAACAGTAATTTCTCCGCATTGCAAGGTGCAATTCTGAAATTTTTTGCTTTTTCCTGCTCCTCTTAGCATGATAAAGAAGATTCAAAGAGAGTGAGATGCCAGCTCCTTTCCTTCAGTCAGTAGCTTCAATCATTTCTGGTATATGAATAACATCATGTTTTTCAATGGCAAAAATCAATGAATTTTGTAAATGCACAAACAGTAATTTCTCCGCATTGCAAGGCGCAATTCTGAAATTTTTTGCTTTTTCCTGCTCCTCTTAGCATGATAAAGAAGATTCAAAGAGAGTGAGATGCCAGCTCCTTTCATTCAGTCAGTAGCTTCAATCATTTCTGGACATTTTTCAATGGCAAAAATCAATGAATATTGTAAATGCACAAACAGTAATTTCTCCGCATTGCAAGGTGCAATTCTGAAATTTTTTGCTTTTTCCTGCTCCTCTTAGCATGATAAAGAAGATTCAAAGAGAGTGAGATGCCAGCTCCCCTCATTCAGTCAGTAGCTTCAATCATTTCTGGACGTTTTTCAATGGCAAAAATCAATGAATATTGTAAATGCACAAACAGTAATTTCTCCGCATTGCAAGGTGCAATTCTGAAATTTTTTGCTTTTTCCTGCTCCTCTTAGCATGATAAAGAAGATTCAAAGAGAGTGAGGTGCCAGCTCCTTTCATTCAGTCAGGAGCTTCAAACATTTCTGGTATATGAATAACATGTTTTTCAATGGCAAAAATCAATGAATATTGTAAATGCACAAACAGTAATTTCTCCGCATTGCAAGGTGCAATTCTGAAATTTTTTGCTTTTTCCTGCTCCTCTTAGCATGATAAAGAAGATTCAAAGAGAGTGAGATGCCAGCTCCTTTCATTCAGTCTGTAGCTTCAATCATTTCTGGACGTTTTTCAATGGCAAAAATCAATTAATATTGTAAATGCACAAACAGTAATTTCTCCGCATTGCTAGGTGCAATTCTGAAATTTTTTGCTTTTTCCTGCTCCTCTTAGCATGATAAAGAAGATTCAAAGAGAGTGAGATGCCAGCTCCTTTCATTCAGTCAGTAGCTTCAATCATTTCTGGACATTTTTCAATGGCAAAAATCAATGAATATTGTAAATGCACAAACAGTAATTTCTCCGCATTGCAAGGTGCAATTCTGAAATTTTTTGCTTTTTCCTGCTCCTCTTAGCATGATAAAGAAGATTCAAAGAGAGTGAGATGCCAGCTCCTTTCATTCAGTCAGTAGCTTCAATCATTTCTGGACATTTTTCAATGGCAAAAATCAATGAATATTGTAAATGCACAAACAGTAATTTCTCCGCATTGCAAGGTGCAATTCTGAAATTTTTTGCTTTTTCCTGCTCCTCTTAGCATGATAAAGAAGATTCAAAGAGAGTGAGATGTCAGCTCCTTTCATTCAGTCAGTAGCTTCAAACATTTCTGGTATATGAATAACATGATGTTTTTCAATGGCAAAAATCAATGAATATTGTAAATGCACAAACAGTAATTTCTCGGCATTGCAAGGTGCAATTCTGAAATTTTTTGCTTTTTCCTGCTCCTCTTAGCATGATAAAGAAGATTCAAAGAGAGTGAGATGCCAGCTCCTTTCATTCAGTCAGTAGCTTCAATCATTTCTGGTATATGAATAACATGATGTTTTTCAATGGCAAAAATCAATGAATTTTGTAAATGCACAAACAGTAATTTCTCAGCATTGCAAGGTGCAATTCTGAAATTTTTTGCTTTTTCCTGCTGCTCTTAGCATGATAAAGAAGATTCAAAGAGAGTGAGATGCCAGCTCCTTTCATTGTCAGTAGCTTCAATCATTTCTGGACGTTTTTCAATGGCAAAAATCAATGAATATTTTAAATGCACAAACAGTAATTTCTCCGCATTGCAAGGTGCAATTCTGAAATTTTTTGCTTTTTCCTGCTCCTCTTAGCATGATAAAGAAGATTCAAAGAGAGTGAGATGCCAGCTCCTTTCATTCAGTCAGTAGCTTCAATCATTTCTGGACGTTTTTCAATGGCAAAAATCAATGAATATTGTAAATGCACAAACAGTAATTTCTCCGCATTGCAAGGTGCAATTCTGAAATTTTTTGCTTTTTCCTGCTCCTCTTAGCATGATAAAGAAGATTCAAAGAGAGTGAGATGCCAGCTCCTTTCATTCAGTCAGTAGCTTCAATCATTTCTGGACGTTTTTCAATGGCAAAAATCAATGAATATTGTAAATGCACAAACAGTAATTTCTCCGCATTGCAAGGTGCAATTCTGAAATTTTTTGCTTTTTCCTGCTCCTTTTTGCATGATAAAGAAGATTCAAAGAGAGTGAGATGCCAGCTCCTTTCCTTCAGTCAGTAGCTTCAATCATTTCTGGTATATGAATAACATGATGTTTTTCAATGGCAAAAATCAATGAATATTGTAAATGCACAAACAGTAATTTCTCCGCATTGCAAGGTGCAATTCTGAAATTTTTTGCTTTTTCCTGCTCCTCTTAGCATGATAAAGAAGATTCAAAGAGAGTGAGATGCCAGCTCCTTTCATTCAGTCAGTAGCTTCAATCATTTCTGGACGTTTTTCAATGGCAAAAATCAATGAATATTGTAAATGCACAAACAGTAATTTCTCCGCATTGCAAGGTGCAATTCTGAAATTTTTTGCTTTTTCCTGCTCCTTTTAGCATGATAAAGAAGATTCAAAGAGAGTGAGATGCCAGCTCCTTTCCTTCAGTCAGTAGCTTCAATCATTTCTGGTATATGAATAACATGATGTTTTTCAATGGCAAAAATCAATGAATTTTGTAAATGCACAAACAATAATTTCTCCGCATTGCAAGGCGCAATTCTGAAATTTTTTGCTTTTTCCTGCTCCTCTTAGAATGATAAAGAAGATTCAAAGAGAGTGAGATGCCAGCTCCTTTCATTCAGTCAGTAGCTTCAATCATTTCTGGACATTTTTCAATGGCAAAAATCAATGAATATTGTAAATGCACAAACAGTAATTTCTCCGCATTGCAAGGTGCAATTCTGAAATTTTTTGCTTTTTCCTGCTCCTCTTAGCATGATAAAGAAGATTCAAAGAGAGTGAGTTGCCAGCTCCTTTCATTCAGTCAGTAGCTTCAATCATTTCTGGACGTTTTTCAATGGCAAAAATCAATGAATATTGTAAATGCACAAACAGTAATTTCTCCGCATTGCAAGGTGCAATTCTGAAATTTTTTGCTTTTTCCTGCTCCTCTTAGCATGATAAAGAAGATTCAAAGAGAGTGAGGTGCCAGCTCCTTTCATTCAGTCAGGAGCTTCAAACATTTCTGGTATATGAATAACATGTTTTTCAATGGCAAAAATCAATGAATATTGTAAATGCACAAACAGTAATTTCTCCGCATTGCAAGGTGCAATTCTGAAATTTTTTGCTTTTTCCTGCTCCTCTTAGCATGATAAAGAAGATTCAAAGAGAGTGAAATGCCAGCTCCTTTCATTCAGTCAGTAGCTTCAATCATTTCTGGACGTTTTTCAATGGAAAAAATCAATGAATATTGTAAATGCACAAACAGTAATTTCTCCGCATTGCAAGGTGCAATTCTGAAATTTTTTGCTTTTTCCTGCTCCTCTTAGCATGATAAAGAAGATTCAAAGAGAGTGAGATGCCAGCTCCTTTCATTCAGTCAGTAGCTTCAATCATTTCTGGACGTTTTTCAATGGCAAAAATCAATGAATATTGTAAATGCACAAACTGTAATTTCTCCGCATTGCAAGGTGCAATTCTGAAATTTTTTGCTTTTTCCTGCTCCTCTTAGCATGATAAAGAAGATTCAAAGAGAGTGAGATGCCAGCTCCTTTCATTCAGTCAGTAGCTTCAATCATTTCTGGACGTTTTTCAATGGCAAAAATCAATGAATATTGTAAATGCACAAACAGTAATTTCTCCGCATTGCAAGGTGCAATTCTGAAATTTTTTGCTTTTTCCTGCTCCTCTTAGCATGATAAAGAAGATTCAAAGAGAGTGAGATGCCAGCTCCTTTCATTCAGTCAGTAGCTTCAATCATTTCTGGACATTTTTCAATGGCAAAAATCAATGAATATTGTAAATGCACAAACAGTAATTTCTCCGCATTGCAAGGTGCAATTCTGAAATTTTTTGCTTTTTCCTGCTCCTCTTAGCATGATAAAGAAGATTCAAAGAGAGTGAGATGTCAGCTCATTTCATTCAGTCAGTAGCTTCAATCATTTCTGGTATATGAATAACATCATGTTTTTCAATGGCAAAAATCAATGAATTTTGTAAATGCACAAACAGTAATTTCTCCGCATTGCAAGGCGCAATTCTGAAATTTTTTGCTTTTTCCTGCTCCTCTTAGCATGATAAAGAAGATTCAAAGAGAGTGAGATGCCAGCTCCTTTCATTCAGTCAGTAGCTTCAATCATTTCTGGACATTTTTCAATGGCAAAAATCAATGAATATTGTAAATGCACAAACAGTAATTTCTCCGCATTGCAAGGTGCAATTCTGAAATTTTTTGCTTTTTCCTGCTCCTCTTAGCATGATAAAGAAGATTCAAAGAGAGTGAGATGCCAGCTCCCCTCATTCAGTCAGTAGCTTCAATCATTTCTGGACGTTTTTCAATGGCAAAAATCAATGAATATTGTAAATGCACAAACAGTAATTTCTCCGCATTGCAAGGTGCAATTCTGAAATTTTTTGCTTTTTCCTGCTCCTCTTAGCATGATAAAGAAGATTCAAAGAGAGTGAGGTGCCAGCTCCTTTCATTCAGTCAGGAGCTTCAAACATTTCTGGTATATGAATAACATGTTTTTCAATGGCAAAAATCAATGAATATTGTAAATGCACAAACAGTAATTTCTCCGCATTGCAAGGTGCAATTCTGAAATTTTTTGCTTTTTCCTGCTCCTCTTAGCATGATAAAGAAGATTCAAAGAGAGTGAGATGCCAGCTCCTTTCATTCAGTCAGTAGCTTCAATCATTTCTGGACATTTTTCAATGGCAAAAATCAATGAATATTGTAAATGCACAAACAGTAATTTCTCCGCATTGCAAGGTGCAATTCTGAAATTTTTTGCTTTTTCCTGCTCCTCTTAGCATGATAAAGAAGATTCAAAGAGAGTGAGATGCCAGCTCCTTTCATTCAGTCAGTAGCTTCAATCATTTCTGGACATTTTTCAATGGCAAAAATCAATGAATATTGTAAATGCACAAACAGTAATTTCTCCGCATTGCAAGGTGCAATTCTGAAATTTTTTGCTTTTTCCTGCTCCTCTTAGCATGATAAAGAAGATTCAAAGAGAGTGAGATGTCAGCTCATTTCATTCAGTCAGTAGCTTCAAACATTTCTGGTATATGAATAACTTGATGTTTTTCAATGGCAAAAATCAATGAATATTGTAAATGCACAAACAGTAATTTCTCCGCATTGCAAGGTGCAATTCTGAAATTTTTTGCTTTTTCCTGCTCCTCTTAGCATGATAAAGAAGATTCAAAGAGAGTGAGATGCCAGCTCCTTTCATTCAGTCAGTAGCTTCAATCATTTCTGGTATATGAATAACATGATGTTTTTCAATGGCAAAAATCAATGAATTTTGTAAATGCACAAACAGTAATTTCTCAGCATTGCAAGGTGCAATTCTGAAATTTTTTGCTTTTTCCTGCTGCTCTTAGCATGATAAAGAAGATTCAAAGAGAGTGAGATGCCAGCTCCTTTCATTGTCAGTAGCTTCAATCATTTCTGGACGTTTTTCAATGGCAAAAATCAATGAATATTTTAAATGCACAAACAGTAATTTCTCCGCATTGCAAGGTGCAATTCTGAAATTTTTTGCTTTTTCCTGCTCCTCTTAGCATGATAAAGAAGATTCAAAGAGAGTGAGATGCCAGCTCCTTTCATTCAGTCAGTAGCTTCAATCATTTCTGGACGTTTTTCAATGGCAAAAATCAATGAATATTGTAAATGCACAAACAGTAATTTCTCCGCATTGCAAGGTGCAATTATGAAATTTTTTGCTTTTTCCTGCTCCTCTTAGCATGATAAAGAAGATTCAAAGAGAGTGAGATGCCAGCTCCTTTCATTCAGTCAGTAGCTTCAATCATTTCTGGACGTTTTTCAATGGCAAAAATCAATGAATATTGTAAATGCACAAACAGTAATTTCTCCGCATTGCAAGGTGCAATTCTGAAATTTTTTGCTTTTTCCTGCTCCTCTTAGCATGATAAAAAAGATTCAAAGAGAGTGAGATGTCAGCTCCTTTCATTCAGTCAGTAGCTTCAAACATTTCTGGTATATGAATAACATGATGTTTTTCAATGGCAAAAATCAATGAATATTGTAAATGCACAAACAGTAATTTCTCCGCATTGCAAGGTGCAATTCTGAAATTTTTTGCTTTTTCCTGCTCCTTTTAGCATGATAAAGAAGATTCAAAGAGAGTGAGATGCCAGCTCCTTTCATTCAGTCAGTAGCTTCAATCATTTCTGGTATATGAATAACATGATGTTTTTCAATGGCAAAAATCAAAGAATTTTGTAAATGCACAAACAGTAATTTCTCCGCATTGCAAGGTGCAATTCTGAAATTTTTTACTTTTTCCTGCTCCTCTTAGCATGATAAAGAAGCTTCAAAGAGAGTGAGATGCCATCTCCTTTCATTCAGTCAGTAGCTTCAATCATTTCTGGACGTTTTTCAATTGCAAAAATCAATGAATATTGTAAATGCACAAACAGTAATTTCTCTGCATTGCAAGGTGCAATTCTGAAATTTTTTGCTTTTTCCTGCTCCTCTTAGCATGATAAAGAAGATTCAAAGAGAGTGAGATGCCAGCTCCTTTCATTCAGTCAGTAGCTTCAATCATTTCTGGACGTTTTTCAATGGCAAAAATCAATGAATATTGTAAATGCACAAACAGTAATTTCTCCGCATTGCAAGGTGCAATTCTGAAATTTTTTGCTTTTTCCTGCTCCTTTTAGCATGATAAACAAGATTCAAAGAGAGTGAGATGCCAGCTCCTTTCATTCAGTCAGTAGCTTCAATCATTTCTGGACGTTTTTCAATTGCAAAAATCATTGAATATTGTAAATGCACAAACAGTAATTTCTCCGCATTGCAAGGTGCAATTCTGAAATTTTTTACTTTTTCCTGCTCCTCTTAGCATGATAAAGAAGATTCAAAGAGAGTGAGATGCCAGCTCCTTTCATTCAGTCAGTAGCTTCAATCATTTCTGGTATATGAATAACATGATGTTTTTCAATCGCAAAAATCAATGAATATTGTAAATGCACAAACAGTAATTTCTCCGCATTGCAAGGTGCAATTCTGAAATTTTTTGCTTTTTCCTGCTCCTCTTAGCATGATAAAGAAGATTCAAAGAGAGTGAGATGCCAGCTCCTTTCATTCAGTCAGTAGCTTCAATCATTTCCGGACGTTTTTCAAAGGCAAAAATCAATGAATATTGTAAATGCACAAACAGTAATTTCTCCGCATTGCAAGGTGTAATTCTGAAATTTTTTGCTTTTTCCTGCTCCTCTTAGCATGATAAAGAAGATTCAAAGAGAGTGAGATGCCAGCTCCTTTCCTTCAGTCAGTTGCTTCAATCATTTCTGGTATATGAATAACATGATGTTTTTCAATGGCAAAAATCAATGAATTTTGTAAATGCACAAACAGTAATTTCTCCGCATTGCAAGGCGCAATTCTGAAATTTTTTGCTTTTTCCTGCTCCTCTTAGCATGATAAAGAAGATTCAAAGAGAGTGAGATGCTAGCTCCTTTCATTCAGTCAGTAGCTTCAATCATTTCTGGACGTTTTTCAATGGCAAAAATCAATGAATATTGTAAATGCACAAACAGTAATTTCTCCGCATTGCAAGGTGCAATTCTGAAATTTTTTGCTTTTTCCTGCTCCTCTTAGCATGATAAACAAGATTCAAAGAGAGTGAGGTGCCAGCTCCTTTCATTCAGTCAGGAGCTTCAAACATTTCTGGTATATGAATAACATGTTTTTCAATGGCAAAAATCAATGAATATTGTAAATGCACAAACAGTAATTTCTCCGCATTGCAAGGTGCAATTCTGAAATTTTTTGCTTTTTCCTGCTCCTCATAGCATGATAAAGAAGATTCAAAGAGAGTGAGATGCCAGCTCCTTTCATTCCGTCAGTAGCTTCAATCATTTCTGGACATTTTTCAATGGCAAAAATCAATGAATATTGTAAATGCACAAACAGTAATTTCTCCGCATTGCAAGGTGCAATTCTGAAATTTTTTGCTTTTTCCTGCTCCTCTTAGCATGATAAAGAAGATTCAAAGAGAGTGAGATGCCAGCTCCTTTCATTCAGTCAGTAGCTTCAATCATTTCTGGACGTTTTTCAATGGCAAAAATCAATGAATATTGTAAATGCACAAACAGTAATTTCTCCGCATTGCAAGGTGCAATTCTGAAATTTTTTGCTTTTTCCTGCTCCTTTTAGCATGATAAACAAGATTCAAAGAGAGTGAGATGCCAGCTCCTTTCATTCAGTCAGTAGCTTCAATCATTTATGGACGTTTTTCAATTGCAAAAATCATTGAATATTGTAAATGCACAAACAGTAATTTCTCCGCATTGCAAGGTGCAATTCTGAAATTTTTTACTTTTTCCTGCTCCTCTTAGCATGATAAAGAAGATTCAAAGAGAGTGAGATGCCAGCTCCTTTCATTCAGTCAGTAGCTTCAATCATTTCTGGTATATGAATAACATGATGTTTTTCAATCGCAAAAATCAATGAATATTGTAAATGCACAAACAGTAATTTCTCCGCATTGCAAGGTGCAATTCTGAAATGTTTTGCTTTTTCCTGCTCCTCTTAGCATGATAAAGAAGATTCAAAGAGAGTGAGATGCCAGCTCCTTTCATTCAGTCAGTAGCTTCAATCATTTCCGGACGTTTTTCAATGGCAAAAATCAATGAATATTGTAAATGCACAAACAGTAATTTCTCCGCATTGCAAGGTGTAATTCTGAAATTTTTTGCTTTTTCCTGCTCCTCTTAGCATGATAAAGAAGATTCAAAGAGAGTGAGATGCCAGCTCCTTTCCTTAAGTCAGTAGCTTCAATCATTTCTGGTATATGAATAACATGATGTTTTTCAATGGCAAAAATCAATGAATTTTGTAAATGCACAAACAGTAATTTCTCCGCATTGCAAGGCGCAATTCTGAAATTTTTTGCTTTTTCCTGCTCTTCTTATCATGATAAAGAAGATTCAAAGAGAGTGAGATGCTAGCTCCTTTCATTCAGTCAGCAGCTTCAATCATTTCTGGACGTTTTTCAATGGCAAAAATCAATGAATATTGTAAATGCACAAACAGTAATTTCTCCGCATTGCAAGGTGCAATTCTGAAATTTTTTGCTTTTTCCTGCTCCTCTTAGCATGATAAACAAGATTCAAAGAGAGTGAGGTGCCAGCTCCTTTCATTCAGTCAGGAGCTTCAAACATTTCTGGTATATGAATAACATGTTTTTCAATGGCAAAAATCAATGAATATTGTAAATGCACAAACAGTAATTTCTCCGCATTGCAAGGTGCAATTCTGAAATTTTTTGCTTTTTCCTGCTCCTCATAGCATGATAAAGAAGATTCAAAGAGAGTGAGATGCCAGCTCCTTTCATTCAGTCAGTAGCTTCAATCATTTCTGGACATTTTTCAATGGCAAAAATCAATGAATATTGTAAATGCACAAACAGTAATTTCTCCGCATTGCAAGGTGCAATTCTGAAATTTTTTGCATTTTCCTGCTCCTCTTAGCATGATAAAGAAGATTCAAAGAGAGTGAGATGCCAGCTCCTTTCATTCAGTCAGTAGCTTCAATCATTTCTGGACGTTTTTCAATGGCAAAAATCAATGAATATTGTAAATGCACAAACTGTAATTTCTCCGCATTGCAAGGTGCAATTCTGAAATTTTTTGCTTTTTCCTGCTCCTCTTAGCATGATAAAGAAGATTCAAAGAGAGTGAGATGCCAGCTCCTTTCATTCAGTCAGTAGCTTCAATCATTTCTGGACGTTTTTCAATGGCAAAAATCAATGAATATTGTAAATGCACAAACAGTAATTTCTCCACATTGCAAGGTGCAATTCTGAAATTTTTTGCTTTTTCCTGCTCCTCTTAGCATGATAAAGAAGATTCAAAGAGAGTGAGATGCCAGCTCCTTTCATTCAGTCAGTAGCTTCAATCATTTCTGGACGTTTTTCAATGGCAAAAATCAATGAATATTGTAAATGCACAAACAGTAATTTCTCCGCATTGCAAGGTGCAATTCTGAAATTTTTTGCTTTTTCCTGCTCCTCTTAGCATTATGAAGAAGATTCAAAGAGAGTGAGATACCAGCTCCTTTCATTCAGTCAGTAGCTTCAAACATTTCTGGTATATGAATAACATGATGTTTTTCAATGGCAAAAATCAATGAATATTGTAAATGCACAAACAGTAATTTCTCCGCATTGCAAGGTGCAATTCTGAAATTTTTTGCTTTTTCCTGCTCCTCTTAGCATGATAAAGAAGATTCAAAGAGAGTGAGATGCCAGCTCCTTTCATTCAGTCAGTAGCTTCAATCATTTCTGGTATATGAATAACATGATGTTTTTCAATCGCAAAAATCAATGAATATTGTAAATGCACAAACAGTAATTTCTCCGCATTGCAAGGTGCAATTCTGAAATTTTTTGCTTTTTCCTGCTCCTCTTAGCATGATAAAGAAGATTCAAAGAGAGTGAGATGCCAGCTCCTTTCATTCAGTCAGTAGCTTCAATCATTTCTGGACGTTTTTCAATGGCAAAAATCAATGAATATTGTAAATGCACAAACAGTAATTTCTCCGCATTGCAAGGTGCAATTCTGAAATTTTTTGCTTTTTCCTGCTCCTCTTAGCATGATAAAGAAGATTCAAAGAGAGTGAGATGCCAGCTCCTTTCCTTCAGTCAGTAGCTTCAATCATTTCTGGCATATGAATAACATGATGTTTTTCAATGGCAAAAATCAATGAATTTTGTAAATGCACAAACAGTAATTTCTCCGCATTGCAAGGCGCAATTCTGAAATTTTTTGCTTTTTCCTGCTCCTCTTAGCATGATAAAGAAGATTCAAAGAGAGTGAGATGCCAGCTCCTTTCATTCAGTCAGTAGCTTCAATCATTTCTGAACATTTTTCAATGGCAAAAATCAATGAATATTGTAAATGCACAAACAGTAATTTCTCCGCATTGCAAGGTGCAATTCTGAAATTTTTTGCTTTTTCCTGCTCCTCTTAGCATGATAAAGAAGATTCAAAGAGAGTGAGATGACAGCTCCTTTCATTCAGTCAGTAGCTTCAATCATTTCTGGACGTTTTTCAATGGCAAAAATCAATGAATATTGTAAATGCACAAACAGTAATTTCTCCGCATTGCAAGGTGCAATTCTGAAATTTTTTGCTTTTTCCTGCTCCTCTCAGCATGATAAAGAAGATTCAAAGAGAGTGAGGTGCCAGCTCCTTTCATTCAGTCAGGAGCTTCAAACATTTCTGGTATATGAATAACATGTTTTTCAATGGCAAAAATCAATGAATATTGTAAATGCACAAACAGTAATTTCTCCGCATTGCAAGGTGCAATTCTGAAATTTTTTGCTTTTTCCTGCTCCTCTTAGCATGATAAAGAAGATTCAAAGAGAGTGAGATGCCAGCTCCTTTCATTCAGTCAGTAGCTTCAATCATTTCTGAACATTTTTCAATGGCAAAAATCAATGAATATTGTAAATGCACAAACAGTAATTTCTCCGCATTGCAAGGTGCAATTCTGAAATTTTTTGCTTTTTCCTGCTCCTCTTAGCATGATAAAGAAGATTCAAAGAGAGTGAGATGACAGCTCCTTTCATTCAGTCAGTAGCTTCAATCATTTCTGGACGTTTTTCAATGGCAAAAATCAATGAATATTGTAAATGCACAAACAGTAATTTCTCCGCATTGCAAGGTGCAATTCTGAAATTTTTTGCTTTTTCCTGCTCCTCTCAGCATGATAAAGAAGATTCAAAGAGAGTGAGGTGCCAGCTCCTTTCATTCAGTCAGGAGCTTCAAACATTTCTGGTATATGAATAACATGTTTTTCAATGGCAAAAATCAATGAATATTGTAAATGCACAAACAGTAATTTCTCCGCATTGCAAGGTGCAATTCTGAAATTTTTTGCTTTTTCCTGCTCCTCTTAGCATGATAAAGAAGATTCAAAGAGAGTGAGATGCCAGCTCCTTTCATTCAGTCAGTAGCTTCAATCATTTCTGGACGTTTTTCAATGGCAAAAATCAATGAATATTGTAAATGCACAAACAGTAATTTCTCCGCATTGCAAGGTGCAATTCTGAAATTTTTTGCTTTTTCCTGCTCCTTTTAGCATGATAAACAAGATTCAAAGAGAGTGAGATGCCAGCTCCTTTCATTCAGTCAGTAGCTTCAATCATTTATGGACGTTTTCAATTGCAAAAATCATTGAATATTGTAAATGCACAAACAGTAATTTCTCCGCATTGCAAGGTGCAATTCTGAAATTTTTTACTTTTTCCTGCTCCTCTTAGCATGATAAAGAAGATTCAAAGAGAGTGAGATGCCAGCTCCTTTCATTCAGTCAGTAGCTTCAATCATTTCTGGTATATGAATAACATGATGTTTTTCAATCGCAAAAATCAATGAATATTGTAAATGCACAAACAGTAATTTCTCCGCATTGCAAGGTGCAATTCTGAAATGTTTTGCTTTTTCCTGCTCCTCTTAGCATGATAAAGAAGATTCAAAGAGAGTGAGATGCCAGCTCCTTTCATTCAGTCAGTAGCTTCAATCATTTCCGGACGTTTTTCAATGGCAAAAATCAATGAATATTGTAAATGCACAAACAGTAATTTCTCCGCATTGCAAGGTGTAATTCTGAAATTTTTTGCTTTTTCCTGCTCCTCTTAGCATGATAAAGAAGATTCAAAGAGAGTGAGATGCCAGCTCCTTTCCTTCAGTCAGTAGCTTCAATCATTTCTGGTATATGAATAACATGATGTTTTTCAATGGCAAAAATCAATGAATTTTGTAAATGCACAAACAGTAATTTCTCCGCATTGCAAGGCGCAATTCTGAAATTTTTTGCTTTTTCCTGCTCTTCTTAGCATGATAAAGAAGATTCAAAGAGAGTGAGGTGCCAGCTCCTTTCATTCAGTCAGGAGCTTCAAACATTTCTGGTATATGAATAACATGTTTTTCAATGGCAAAAATCAATGAATATTGTAAATGCACAAACAGTAATTTCTCCGCATTGCAAGGTGCAATTCTGAAATTTTTTGCTTTTTCCTGCTCCTCATAGCATGATAAAGAAGATTCAAAGAGAGTGAGATGCCAGCTCCTTTCATTCAGTCAGTAGCTTCAATCATTTCTGGACATTTTTCAATGGCAAAAATCAATGAATATTGTAAATGCACAAACAGTAATTTCTCCGCATTGCAAGGTGCAATTCTGAAATTTTTTGCATTTTCCTGCTCCTCTTAGCATGATAAAGAAGATTCAAAGAGAGTGAGATGCCAGCTCCTTTCATTCAGTCAGTAGCTTCAATCATTTCTGGACGTTTTTCAATGGCAAAAATCAATGAATATTGTAAATGCACAAACTGTAATTTCTCCGCATTGCAAGGTGCAATTCTGAAATTTTTTGCTTTTTCCTGCTCCTCTTAGCATGATAAAGAAGATTCAAAGAGAGTGAGATGCCAGCTCCTTTCATTCAGTCAGTAGCTTCAATCATTTCTGGACGTTTTTCAATGGCAAAAATCAATGAATATTGTAAATGCACAAACAGTAATTTCTCCACATTGCAAGTTGCAATTCTGAAATTTTTTGCTTTTTCCTGCTCCTCTTAGCATGATAAAGAAGATTCAAAGAGAGTGAGATGCCAGCTCCTTTCATTCAGTCAGTAGCTTCAATCATTTCTGGACGTTTTTCAATGGCAAAAATCAATGAATATTGTAAATGCACAAACAGTAATTTCTCCGCATTGCAAGGTGCAATTCTGAAATTTTTTGCTTTTTCCTGCTCCTCTTAGCATGATAAAGAAGATTCAAAGAGAGTGAGATGCCAGCTCCTTTCATTCAGTCAGTAGCTTCAATCATTTCTGGTATATGAATAACATGATGTTTTTCAATGGCAAAAATCAATGAATTTTGTAAATGCACAAACAGTAATTTCTCAGCATTGCAAGGTGCAATTCTGAAATTTTTTGCTTTTTCCTGCTCCTCTTAGCATGATAAAGAAGATTCAAAGAGAGTGAGATGCCAGCTCCTTTCATTGTCAGTAGCTTCAATCATTTCTGGACGTTTTTCAATGGCAAAAATCAATGAATATTGTAAATGCACAAACAGTAATTTCTCCGCATTGCAAGGTGCAATTCTGAAATTTTTTGCTTTTTCCTGCTCCTCTTAGCATTATGAAGAAGATTCAAAGAGAGTGAGATACCAGCTCCTTTCATTCAGTCAGTAGCTTCAAACATTTCTGGTATATGAATAACATGATGTTTTTCAATGGCAAAAATCAATGAATATTGTAAATGCACAAACAGTAATTTCTCCGCATTGCAAGGTGCAATTCTGAAATTTTTTGCTTTTTCCTGCTCCTCTTAGCATGATAAAGAAGATTCAAAGAGAGTGAGATGCCAGCTCCTTTCATTCAGTCAGTAGCTTCAATCATTTCTGGTATATGAATAACATGATGTTTTTCAATCGCAAAAATCAATGAATATTGTAAATGCACAAACAGTAATTTCTCCGCATTGCAAGGTGCAATTCTGAAATTTTTTGCTTTTTCCTGCTCCTCTTAGCATGATAAAGAAGATTCAAAGAGAGTGAGATGCCAGCTCCTTTCATTCAGTCAGTAGCTTCAATCATTTCTGGACGTTTTTCAATGGCAAAAATCAATGAATATTGTAAATGCACAAACAGTAATTTCTCCGCATTGCAAGGTGCAATTCTGAAATTTTTTGCTTTTTCCTGCTCCTCTTAGCATGATAAAGAAGATTCAAAGAGAGTGAGATGCCAGCTCCTTTCCTTCAGTCAGTAGCTTCAATCATTTCTGGCATATGAATAACATGATGTTTTTCAATGGCAAAAATCAATGAATTTTGTAAATGCACAAACAGTAATTTCTCCGCATTGCAAGGCGCAATTCTGAAATTTTTTGCTTTTTCCTGCTCCTCTTAGCATGATAAAGAAGATTCAAAGAGAGTGAGATGCCAGCTCCTTTCATTCAGTCAGTAGCTTCAATCATTTCTGAACATTTTTCAATGGCAAAAATCAATGAATATTGTAAATGCACAAACAGTAATTTCTCCGCATTGCAAGGTGCAATTCTGAAATTTTTTGCTTTTTCCTGCTCCTCTTAGCATGATAAAGAAGATTCAAAGAGAGTGAGATGACAGCTCCTTTCATTCAGTCAGTAGCTTCAATCATTTCTGGACGTTTTTCAATGGCAAAAATCAATGAATATTGTAAATGCACAAACAGTAATTTCTCCGCATTGCAAGGTGCAATTCTGAAATTTTTTGCTTTTTCCTGCTCCTCTCAGCATGATAAAGAAGATTCAAAGAGAGTGAGGTGCCAGCTCCTTTCATTCAGTCAGGAGCTTCAAACATTTCTGGTATATGAATAACATGTTTTTCAATGGCAAAAATCAATGAATATTGTAAATGCACAAACAGTAATTTCTCCGCATTGCAAGGTGCAATTCTGAAATTTTTTGCTTTTTCCTGCTCCTCTTAGCATGATAAAGAAGATTCAAAGAGAGTGAGATGCCAGCTCCTTTCATTCAGTCAGTAGCTTCAATCATTTCTGGACGTTTTTCAATGGCAAAAATCAATGAATATTGTAAATGCACAAACAGTAATTTCTCCGCATTGCAAGGTGCAATTCTGAAATTTTTTGCTTTTTCCTGCTCCTTTTAGCATGATAAACAGGATTCAAAGAGAGTGAGATGCCAGCTCCTTTCCTTCAGTCAGTAGCTTCAATCATTTATGGACGTTTTTCAATTGCAAAAATCATTGAATATTGTAAATGCACAAACAGTAATTTCTCCGCATTGCAAGGTGCAATTCTGAAATTTTTTACTTTTTCCTGCTCCTCTTAGCATGATAAAGAAGATTCAAAGAGAGTGAGATGCCAGCTCCTTTCATTCAGTCAGTAGCTTCAATCATTTCTGGTATATGAATAACATGATGTTTTTCAATCGCAAAAATCAATGAATATTGTAAATGCACAAACAGTAATTTCTCCGCATTGCAAGGTGCAATTCTGAAATTTTTTGCTTTTTCCTGCTCCTCTTAGCATGATAAAGAAGATTCAAAGAGAGTGAGATGCCAGCTCCTTTCATTCAGTCAGTAGCTTCAATCATTTCCGGACGTTTTTCAATGGCAAAAATCAATGAATATTGTAAATGCACAAACAGTAATTTCTCCGCATTGCAAGGCGTAATTCTGAAATTTTTTGCTTTTTCCTGCTCCTCTTAGCATGATAAAGAAGATTCAAAGAGAGTGAGATGCCAGCTCCTTTCCTTCAGTCAGTTGCTTCAATCATTTCTGGTATATGAATAACATGATGTTTTTCAATGGCAAAAATCAATGAATTTTGTAAATGCACAAACAGTAATTTCTCCGCATTGCAAGGTGCAATTCTGAAATTTTTTGCTTTTTCCTGCTCCTCTTAGCATGATAAAGAAGATTCAAAGAGAGTGAGATGCCAGCTCCTTTCATTCAGTCAGTAGCTTCAATCATTTCTGAACATTTTTCAATGGCAAAAATCAATGAATATTGTAAATGCACAAACAGTAATTTCTCCGCATTGCAAGGTGCAATTCTGAAATTTTTTGCTTTTTCCTGCTCCTCTTAGCATGATAAAGAAGATTCAAAGAGAGTGAGATGACAGCTCCTTTCATTCAGTCAGTAGCTTCAATCATTTCTGGACGTTTTTCAATGGCAAAAATCAATGAATATTGTAAATGCACAAACAGTAATTTCTCCGCATTGCAAGGTGCAATTCTGAAATTTTTTGCTTTTTCCTGCTCCTCTCAGCATGATAAAGAAGATTCAAAGAGAGTGAGGTGCCAGCTCCTTTCATTCAGTCAGGAGCTTCAAACATTTCTGGTATATGAATAACATGTTTTTCAATGGCAAAAATCAATGAATATTGTAAATGCACAAACAGTAATTTCTCCGCATTGCAAGGTGCAATTCTGAAATTTTTTGCTTTTTCCTGCTCCTCTTAGCATGATAAAGAAGATTCAAAGAGAGTGAGATGCCAGCTCCTTTCATTCAGTCAGTAGCTTCAATCATTTCTGGACGTTTTTCAATGGCAAAAATCAATGAATATTGTAAATGCACAAACAGTAATTTCTCCGCATTGCAAGGTGCAATTCTGAAATTTTTTGCTTTTTCCTGCTCCTTTTAGCATGATAAACAGGATTCAAAGAGAGTGAGATGCCAGCTCCTTTCCTTCAGTCAGTAGCTTCAATCATTTATGGACGTTTTTCAATTGCAAAAATCATTGAATATTGTAAATGCACAAACAGTAATTTCTCCGCATTGCAAGGTGCAATTCTGAAATTTTTTACTTTTTCCTGCTCCTCTTAGCATGATAAAGAAGATTCAAAGAGAGTGAGATGCCAGCTCCTTTCATTCAGTCAGTAGCTTCAATCATTTCTGGTATATGAATAACATGATGTTTTTCAATCGCAAAAATCAATGAATATTGTAAATGCACAAACAGTAATTTCTCCGCATTGCAAGGTGCAATTCTGAAATTTTTTGCTTTTTCCTGCTCCTCTTAGCATGATAAAGAAGATTCAAAGAGAGTGAGATGCCAGCTCCTTTCATTCAGTCAGTAGCTTCAATCATTTCCGGACGTTTTTCAATGGCAAAAATCAATGAATATTGTAAATGCACAAACAGTAATTTCTCCGCATTGCAAGGCGTAATTCTGAAATTTTTTGCTTTTTCCTGCTCCTCTTAGCATGATAAAGAAGATTCAAAGAGAGTGAGATGCCAGCTCCTTTCCTTCAGTCAGTTGCTTCAATCATTTCTGGTATATGAATAACATGATGTTTTTCAATGGCAAAAATCAATGAATTTTGTAAATGCACAAACAGTAATTTCTCCGCATTGCAAGGCGCAATTCTGAAATTTTTTGCTTTTTCCTGCTCCTCTTAGCATGATAAAGAAGATTCAAAGAGAGTGAGATGCTAGCTCCTTTCATTCAGTCAGTAGCTTCAATCATTTCTGGACGTTTTTCAATGGCAAAAATCAATGAATATTGTAAATGCACAAACAGTAATTTCTCCGCATTGCAAGGTGCAATTCTGAAATTTTTTGCTTTTTCCTGCTCCTCTTAGCATGATAAACAAGATTCAAAGAGAGTGAGGTGCCAGCTCCTTTCTTTCAGTCAGGAGCTTCAAACATTTCTGGTATATGAATAACATGTTTTTCAATGGCAAAAATCAATGAATATTGTAAATGCACAAACAGTAATTTCTCCGCATTGCAAGGTGCAATTCTGAAATTTTTTGCTTTTTCCTGCTCCTCATAGCATGATAAAGAAGATTCAAAGAGAGTGAGATGCCAGCTCCTTTCATTCAGTCAGTAGCTTCAATAATTTCTGGACATTTTTCAATGGCAAAAATCAATGAATATTGTAAATGCACAAACAGTAATTTCTCCGCATTGCAAGGTGCAATTCTGAAATTTTTTGCTTTTTCCTGCTCCTCTTAGCATGATAAAGAAGATTCAAAGAGAGTGAGATGCCAGCTCCTTTCATTCAGTCAGTAGCTTCAATCATTTCTGGACGTTTTTCAATGGCAAAAATCAATGAATATTGTAAATGCACAAACAGTAAATTCTCCGCATTGCAAGGTGCAATTCTGAAATTTTTTGCTTTTTCCTGCTCCTTTTAGCATGATAAACAAGATTCAAAGAGAGTGAGATGCCAGCTCCTTTCATTCAGTCAGTAGCTTCAATCATTTATGGACGTTTTTCAATTGCAAAAATCATTGAATATTGTAAATGCACAAACAGTAATTTCTCCGCATTGCAAGGTGCAATTCTGAAATTTTTTACTTTTTCCTGCTCCTCTTAGCATGATAAAGAAGATTCAAAGAGAGTGAGATGCCAGCTCCTTTCATTCAGTCAGTAGCTTCAATCATTTCTGGTATATGAATAACATGATGTTTTTCAATCGCAAAAATCAATGAATATTGTAAATGCACAAACAGTAATTTCTCCGCATTGCAAGGTGCAATTCTGAAATGTTTTGCTTTTTCCTGCTCCTCTTAGCATGATAAAGAAGATTCAAAGAGAGTGAGATGCCAGCTCCTTTCATTCAGTCAGTAGCTTCAATCATTTCCGGACGTTTTTCAATGGCAAAAATCAATGAATATTGTAAATGCACAAACAGTAATTTCTCCGCATTGCAAGGTGTAATTCTGAAATTTTTTGCTTTTTCCTGCTCCTCTTAGCATGATAAAGAAGATTCAAAGAGAGTGAGATGCCAGCTCCTTTCCTTCAGTCAGTAGCTTCAATCATTTCTGGTATATGAATAACATGATGTTTTTCAATGGCAAAAATCAATGAATTTTGTAAATGCACAAACAGTAATTTCTCCGCATTGCAAGGCGCAATTCTGAAATTTTTTGCTTTTTCCTGCTCTTCTTAGCATGATAAAGAAGATTCAAAGAGAGTGAGATGCTAGCTCCTTTCATTCAGTCAGTAGCTTCAATCATTTCTGGACGTTTTTCAATGGCAAAAATCAATGAATATTGTAAATGCACAAACAGTAATTTCTCCGCATTGCAAGGTGCAATTCTGAAATTTTTTGCTTTTTCCTGCTCCTCTTAGCATGATAAACAAGATTCAAAGAGAGTGAGGTGCCAGCTCCTTTCATTCAGTCAGGAGCTTCAAACATTTCTGGTATATGAATAACATGTTTTTCAATGGCAAAAATCAATGAATATTGTAAATGCACAAACAGTAATTTCTCCGCATTGCAAGGTGCAATTCTGAAATTTTTTGCTTTTTCCTGCTCCTCATAGCATGATAAAGAAGATTCAAAGAGAGTGAGATGCCAGCTCCTTTCATTCAGTCAGTAGCTTCAATCATTTCTGGACATTTTTCAATGGCAAAAATCAATGAATATTGTAAATGCACAAACAGTAATTTCTCCGCATTGCAAGGTGCAATTCTGAAATTTTTTGCATTTTCCTGCTCCTCTTAGCATGATAAAGAAGATTCAAAGAGAGTGAGATGCCAGCTCCTTTCATTCAGTCAGTAGCTTCAATCATTTCTGGACGTTTTTCAATGGCAAAAATCAATGAATATTGTAAATGCACAAACTGTAATTTCTCCGCATTGCAAGGTGCAATTCTGAAATTTTTTGCTTTTTCCTGCTCCTCTTAGCATGATAAAGAAGATTCAAAGAGAGTGAGATGCCAGCTCCTTTCATTCAGTCAGTAGCTTCAATCATTTCTGGACGTTTTTCAATGGCAAAAATCAATGAATATTGTAAATGCACAAACAGTAATTTCTCCACATTGCAAGGTGCAATTCTGAAATTTTTTGCTTTTTCCTGCTCCTCTTAGCATGATAAAGAAGATTCAAAGAGAGTGAGATGCCAGCTCCTTTCATTCAGTCAGTAGCTTCAATCATTTCTGGACGTTTTTCAATGGCAAAAATCAATGAATATTGTAAATGCACAAACAGTAATTTCTCCGCATTGCAAGGTGCAATTCTGAAATTTTTTGCTTTTTCCTGCTCCTCTTAGCATGATAAAGAAGATTCAAAGAGAGTGAGATGCCAGCTCCTTTCATTCAGTCAGTAGCTTCAATCATTTCTGGTATATGAATAACATGATGTTTTTCAATGGCAAAAATCAATGAATTTTGTAAATGCACAAACAGTAATTTCTCAGCATTGCAAGGTGCAATTCTGAAATTTTTTGCTTTTTCCTGCTCCTCTTAGCATGATAAAGAAGATTCAAAGAGAGTGAGATGCCAGCTCCTTTCATTGTCAGTAGCTTCAATCATTTCTGGACGTTTTTCAATGGCAAAAATCAATGAATATTGTAAATGCACAAACAGTAATTTCTCCGCATTGCAAGGTGCAATTCTGAATTTTTTTGCTTTTTCCTGCTCCTCTTAGCATTATGAAGAAGATTCAAAGAGAGTGAGATACCAGCTCCTTTCATTCAGTCAGTAGCTTCAAACATTTCTGGTATATGAATAACATGATGTTTTTCAATGGCAAAAATCAATGAATATTGTAAATGCACAAACAGTAATTTCTCCGCATTGCAAGGTGCAATTCTGAAATTTTTTGCTTTTTCCTGCTCCTCTTAGCATGATAAAGAAGATTCAAAGAGAGTGAGATGCCAGCTCCTTTAGTTCAGTCAGTAGCTTCAATCATTTCTGGACGTTTTTCAATGGCAAAAATCATTGAATATTGTAAATGCACAAACAGTAATTTCTCCGCATTGCAAGGTGCAATTCTGAAATTTTTTACTTTTTCCTGCTCCTCTTAGCATGATAAAGAAGATTCAAAGAGAGTGAGATGCCAGCTCCTTTCATTCAGTCAGTAGCTTCAATCATTTCTGGTATATGAATAACATGATGTTTTTCAATCGCAAAAATCAATGAATATTGTAAATGCACAAACAGTAATTTCTCCGCATTGCAAGGTGCAATTCTGAAATTTTTTGCTTTTTCCTGCTCCTCTTAGCATGATAAAGAAGATTCAAAGAGAGTGAGATGCCAGCTCCTTTCATTCAGTCAGTAGCTTCAATCATTTCTGGACGTTTTTCAATGGCAAAAATCAATGAATATTGTAAATGCACAAACAGTAATTTCTCCGCATTGCAAGGTGCAATTCTGAAATTTTTTGCTTTTTCCTGCTCCTCTTAGCATGATAAAGAAGATTCAAAGAGAGTGAGATGCCAGCTCCTTTCCTTCAGTCAGTAGCTTCAATCATTTCTGGCATATGAATAACATGATGTTTTTCAATGGCAAAAATCAATGAATTTTGTAAATGCACAAACAGTAATTTCTCCGCATTGCAAGGCGCAATTCTGAAATTTTTTGCTTTTTCCTGCTCCTCTTAGCATGATAAAGAAGATTCAAAGAGAGTGAGATGCCAGCTCCTTTCATTCAGTCAGTAGCTTCAATCATTTCTGAACATTTTTCAATGGCAAAAATCAATGAATATTGTAAATGCACAAACAGTAATTTCTCCGCATTGCAAGGTGCAATTCTGAAATTTTTTGCTTTTTCCTGCTCCTCTTAGCATGATAAAGAAGATTCAAAGAGAGTGAGATGACAGCTCCTTTCATTCAGTCAGTAGCTTCAATCATTTCTGGACGTTTTTCAATGGCAAAAATCAATGAATATTGTAAATGCACAAACAGTAATTTCTCCGCATTGCAAGGTGCAATTCTGAAATTTTTTGCTTTTTCCTGCTCCTCTCAGCATGATAAAGAAGATTCAAAGAGAGTGAGGTGCCAGCTCCTTTCATTCAGTCAGGAGCTTCAAACATTTCTGGTATATGAATAACATGTTTTTCAATGGCAAAAATCAATGAATATTGTAAATGCACAAACAGTAATTTCTCCGCATTGCAAGGTGCAATTCTGAAATTTTTTGCTTTTTCCTGCTCCTCTTAGCATGATAAAGAAGATTCAAAGAGAGTGAGATGCCAGCTCCTTTCATTCAGTCAGTAGCTTCAATCATTTCTGGACGTTTTTCAATGGCAAAAATCAATGAATATTGTAAATGCACAAACAGTAATTTCTCCGCATTGCAAGGTGCAATTCTGAATTTTTTTGCTTTTTCCTGCTCCTCTTAGCATGATAAAGAAGATTCAAAGAGAGTGAGATGCCAGCTCCTTTCATTCAGTCAGTAGCTTCAATCATTTCTGGACGTTTTTCAATGGCAAAAATCAATGAATATTGTAAATGCACAAACAGTAATTTCTCCGCATTGCAAGGTGCAATTCTGAAATTTTTTGCTTTTTCCTGCTCCTCTTAGCATGATAAAGAAGATTCAAAGAGAGTGAGATGCCAGCTCCTTTCCTTCAGTCAGTAGCTTCAATCATTTCTGGCATATGAATAACATGATGTTTTTCAATGGCAAAAATCAATGAATTTTGTAAATGCACAAACAGTAATTTCTCCGCATTGCAAGGCGCAATTCTGAAATTTTTTGCTTTTTCCTGCTCCTCTTAGCATGATAAAGAAGATTCAAAGAGAGTGAGATGCCAGCTCCTTTCATTCAGTCAGTAGCTTCAATCATTTCTGGACATTTTTCAATGGCAAAAATCAATGAATATTGTAAATGCACAAACAGTAATTTCTCCGCATTGCAAGGTGCAATTCTGAAATTTTTTGCTTTTTCCTGCTCCTCTTAGCATGATAAAGAAGATTCAAAGAGAGTGAGATGACAGCTCCTTTCATTCAGTCAGTAGCTTCAATCATTTCTGGACGTTTTTCAATGGCAAAAATCAATGAATATTGTAAATGCACAAACAGTAATTTCTCCGCATTGCAAGGTGCAATTCTGAAATTTTTTGCTTTTTCCTGCTCCTCTTAGCATGATAAAGAAGATTCAAAGAGAGTGAGGTGCCAGCTCCTTTCATTCAGTCAGGAGCTTCAAACATTTCTGGTATATGAATAACATGTTTTTCAATGGCAAAAATCAATGAATATTGTAAATGCACAAACAGTAATTTCTCCGCATTGCAAGGTGCAATTCTGAAATTTTTTGCTTTTTCCTGCTCCTCTTAGCATGATAAAGAAGATTCAAAGAGAGTGAGATGCCAGCTCCTTTCATTCAGTCAGTAGCTTCAATCATTTCTGGACGTTTTTCAATGGCAAAAATCAATGAATATTGTAAATGCACAAACAGTAATTTCTCCGCATTGCAATGTGCAATTCTGAAATTTTTTGCTTTTTCCTGCTCCTCTTAGCATGATAAAGAAGATTCAAAGAGAGTGAGATGCCAGCTCCTTTCATTCAGTCAGTAGCTTCAAACATTTCTGGTATATGAATAACATGATGTTTTTCAATGGCAAAAATCAATGAATATTGTAAATGCACAAACAGTAATTTCTCCGCATTGCAAGGTGCAATTCTGAAATTTTTTGCTTTTTTCTGCTCCTCTTAGCATGATAAAGAAGATTCAAAGAGAGTGAGATGCCAGCTCCTTTCGTTCAGTCAGTAGCTTCAATCATTTCTGGACGTTTTTCAATGGCAAAAATCATTGAATATTATAAATGCACAAACAGTAATTTCTCCGCATTGCAAGGTGCAATTCTGAAATTTTTTACTTTTTCCTGCTCCTCTTAGCATGATAAAGAAGATTCAAAGAGAGTGAGATGCCAGCTCCTTTCATTCAGTCAGTAGCTTCAATCATTTCTGGTATATGAATAACATGATGTTTTTCAATGGCAAAAATCAATGAATATTGTAAATGCACAAACAGTAATTTCTCCGCATTGCAAGGTGCAATTCTGAAATTTTTTGCTTTTTCCTGCTCCTCTTAGCATGATAAAGAAGATTCAAAGAGAGTGAGATGCCAGCTCCTTTCATTCAGTCAGTAGCTTCAATCATTTCTGGACGTTTTTCAATGGCAAAAATCAATGAATATTGTAAATGCACAAACAGTAATTTCTCCGCATTGCAAGGTGCAATTCTGAAATTTTTTGCTTTTTCCTGCTCCTCTTAGCATGATAAATAAGATTCAAAGAGAGTGAGATGCCAGCTCCTTTCATTCAGTCAGTAGCTTTAATCATTTCTGGACGTTTTTCAATGGCAAAAATCATTGAATATTGTAAATGCACAATCAGTAATTTCTCCGCATTGCAAGGTGCAATTCTGAAATTTTTTACTTTTTCCTGCTCCTCTTAGCATGATAAAGAAGACTCAAAGAGAGTGAGATGCCAGCTCCTTTCATTCAGTCAGTAGCTTCAATCATTTCTGGTATATGAATAACATGATGTTTTTCAATCGCAAAAATCAATGAATATTGTAAATGCACAAACAGTAATTTCTCCGCATTGCAAGGTGCAATTCTGAAATTTTTTGCTTTTTCCTGCTCCTCTTAGCATGATAAAGAAGATTCAAAGAGAGTGAGATGCCAGCTCCTTTCATTCAGTCAGTAGCTTCAATCATTTCTGGACGTTTTTCAATGGCAAAAACCAATGAATATTGTAAATGCACAAACAGTAATTTCTCCGCATTGCAAGGTGCAATTCTGAATTTTTTTGCTTTTTCCTGCTCCTCTTAGCATGGTAAAGAAGATTCAAAGAGAGTGAGATGCCAGATCCTTTCCTTCAGTCAGTAGCTTCAATCATTTCTGGTATATGAATAACATGATGTTTTTCAATGGCAAAAATCAATGAATTTTGTAAATGCACAAACAGTAATTTCTCCGCATTGCAAGGCGCAATTCTGAAATTTTTTGCTTTTTCCTGCTCCTCTTAGCATGATAAAGAAGATTCAAAGAGAGTGAGATGCCAGCTCCTTTCATTCAGTCAGTAGCTTCAATCATTTCTGGACATTTTTCAATGGCAAAAATCAATGAATATTGTAAATGCACAAACAGTAATTTCTCCGCATTGCAAGGTGCAATTCTGAAATTTTTTGCTTTTTCCTGCTCCTCTTAGCATGATAAAGAAGATTCAAAGAGAGTGAGATGCCAGCTCCTTTCATTCAGTCAGTAGCTTCAATCATTTCTGGACGTTTTTCAATGGCAAAAATCAATGAATATTGTAAATGCACAAACAGTAATTTCTCCGCATTGCAAGGTGCAATTCTGAAATTTTTTGCTTTTTCCTGCTCCTCTTAGCATGATAAAGAATATTCAAAGAGAGTGAGATGCCAGCTCCTTTCATTCAGTCAGTAGCTTCAATCATTTCTGGACGTTTTTCAATGGCAAAAATCAATGAATATTGTAAATGCACAAACAGTAATTTCTCCGCATTGCAAGGTGCAATTCTGAAATTTTTTGCTTTTTCCTGCTCCTCTTAGCATGATAAAGAAGATTCAAAGAGAGTGAGATGCCAGCTCCTTTCATTCAGTCAGTAGCTTCAAACATTTCTGGTACATGAATAACATGATGTTTTTCAATGGCAAAAATCAATGAATATTGTAAATGCACAAACAGTAATTTCTCCGCATTGCAAGGTGCAATTCTGAAATTTTTTGCTTTTTCCTGCTCCTCTTAGCATGATAAAGAAGATTCAAAGAGAGTGAGATGCCAGCTCCTTTCGTTCAGTCAGTAGCTTCAATCATTTCTGGACGTTTTTCAATGGTAAAAATCATTGAATATTATAAATGCACAAACAGTAATTTCTCCGCATTGCAAGGTGCAATTCTGAAATTTTTTACTTTTTCCTGCTCCTCTTAGCATGATAAAGAAGATTCAAAGAGAGTGAGATGCCAGCTCCTTTCATTCAGTCAGTAGCTTCAATCATTTCTGGTATATGAATAACATGATGTTTTTCAATGGCAAAAATCAATGAATATTGTAAATGCACAAACAGTAATTTCTCCGCATTGCAAGGTGCAATTCTGAAATTTTTTGCTTTTTCCTGCTCCTCTTAGCATGATAAAGAAGATTCAAAGAGAGTGAGATGCCAGCTCCTTTCATTCAGTCAGTAGCTTCAATCATTTCTGGACGTTTTTCAATGGCAAAAATCAATGAATATTGTAAATGCACAAACAGTAATTTCTCCGCATTGCAAGGTGCAATTCTGAAATTTTTTGCTTTTTCCTGCTCCTCTTAGCATGATAAACAAGATTCAAAGAGAGTGAGATGCCAGCTCCTTTCATTCAGTCAGTAGCTTCAATCATTTCTGGACGTTTTTCAATGGCAAAAATCATTGAATATTGTAAATGCACAAACAGTAATTTCTCCGCATTGCAAGGTGCAATTCTGAAATTTTTTACTTTTTCCTGCTCCTCTTAGCATGATAAAGAAGATTCAAAGAGAGTGAGATGCCAGCTCCTTTCATTCAGTCAGTAGCTTCAATCATTTCTGGTATATGAATAACATGATGTTTTTCAATCGCAAAAATCAATGAATATTGTAAATGCACAAACAGTAATTTCTCCGCATTGCAAGGTGCAATTCTGAAATTTTTTGCTTTTTCCTGCTCCTCTTAGCATGATAAAGAAGATTCAAAGAGAGTGAGATGCCAGCTCCTTTCATTCAGTCAGTAGCTTCAATCATTTCTGGACGTTTTTCAATGGCAAAAATCAATGAATATTGTAAATGCACAAACAGTAATTTCTCCGCATTGCAAGGTGCAATTCTGAAATTTTTTGCTTTTTCCTGCTCCTCTAAGCATGATAAAGAAGATTCAAAGAGAGTGAGATGCCAGATCCTTTCCTTCAGTCAGTAGCTTCAATCATTTCTGGTATATGAATAACATGATGTTTTTCAATGGCAAAAATCAATGAATTTTGTAAATGCACAAACAGTAATTTCTCCGCATTGCAAGGCGCAATTCTGAAATTTTTTGCTTTTTCCTGCTCCTCTTAGCATGATAAAGAAGATTCAAAGAGAGTGAGATGCCAGCTCCTTTCATTCAGTCAGTAGCTTCAATCATTTCTGGACATTTTTCAATGGCAAAAATCAATGAATATTGTAAATGCACAAACAGTAATTTCTCCGCATTGCAAGGTGCAATTCTGAAATTTTTTGCTTTTCCTGCTCCTCTTAGCATGATAAAGAAGATTCAAAGAGAGTGAGATGCCAGCTCCTTTCATTCAGTCAGTAGCTTCAATCATTTCTGGACGTTTTTCAATGGCAAAAATCAATGAATATTGTAAATGCACAAACAGTAATTTCTCCGCATTGCAAGGTGCAATTCTGAAATTTTTTGCTTTTTCCTGCTCCTCTTAGCATGATAAAGAAGATTCAAAGAGAGTGAGATGCCAGCTCCTTTCATTCAGTCAGTACCTTCAATCATTTCTGGACGTTTTTCAATGGCAAAAATCAATGAATATTGTAAATGCACAAACAGTAATTTCTCCGCATTGCAAGGTGCAATTCTGAAATTTTTTGCTTTTTCCTGCTCCTCTTAGCATGATAAAGAAGATTCAAAGAGAGTGAGATGCCAGCTCCTTTCATTCAGTCAGTAGCTTCAATCATTTCTGGACGTTTTTCAATGGCAAAAATCAATGAATATTGTAAATGCACAAACTGTAATTTCTCCGCATTGCAAGGTGCAATTCTGAAATTTTTTGCTTTTTCCTGCTCCTCTTAGCATGATAAAGAAGATTCAAAGAGAGTGAGATGCCAGCTCCTTTCATTCAGTCAGTAGCTTCAATCATTTCTGGTATATGAATAACATGATGTTTTTCAATAGCAAAAATCAATGAATATTGTAAATGCACAAACAGTAATTTCTCCGCATTGCAAGGTGCAATTCTGAAATTTTTTGCTTTTTCCTGCTCCTCTTAGCATGATAAAGAAGATTCAAAGAGAGTGAGATGCCAGCTCCTTTCATTCAGTCAGTAGCTTCAATCATTTCTGGACGTTTTTCAATGGCAAAAATCAATGAATATTGTAAATGCACAAACAGTAATTTCTCCGCATTGCAAGGTGCAATTCTGAAATTTTTTACTTTTTCCTGCTCCTCTTAGCATGATAAAGAAGATTCAAAGAGAGTGAGATGCCAGCTCCTTTCATTCAGTCAGTAGCTTCAATCATTTCTGGTATATGAATAACATGATGTTTTTCAATCGCAAAAATCAATGAATATTGTAAATGCACAAACAGTAATTTCTCCGCATTGCAAGGTGCAATTCTGAAATTTTTTGCTTTTTCCTGCTCCTCTTAGCATGATAAAGAAGATTCAAAGAGAGTGAGATGCCAGCTCCTTTCATTCAGTCAGTAGCTTCAATCATTTCTGGACGTTTTTCAATGGCAAAAATCAATGAATATTGTAAATGCACAAACAGTAATTTCTCCGCATTGCAAGGTGCAATTCTGAAATTCTTTGCTTTTTCCTGCTCCTCTAAGCATGATAAAGAAGATTCAAAGAGAGTGAGATGCCAGATCCTTTCCTTCAGTCAGTAGCTTCAATCATTTCTGGTATATGAATAACATGATGTTTTTCAATGGCAAAAATCAATGAATTTTGTAAATGCACAAACAGTAATTTCTCCGCATTGCAAGGCGCAATTCTGAAATTTTTTACTTTTTCCTGCTCCTCTTAGCATGATAAAGAAGATTCAAAGAGAGTGAGATGCCAGCTCCTTTCATTCAGTCAGTAGCTTCAATCATTTCTGGTATATGAATAACATGATGTTTTTCAATGGCAAAAATCAATGAATATTGTAAATGCACAAACAGTAATTTCTCCGCATTGCAAGGTGCAATTCTGAAATTTTTTGCTTTTTCCTGCTCCTCTTAGCATGGTAAAGAAGATTCAAAGAGAGTGAGATGCCAGCTCCTTTCATTCAGTCAGTAGCTTCAATCATTTCTGGACGTTTTTCAATGGCAAAAATCAATGAATATTGTAAATGCACAAACAGTAATTTCTCCGCATTGCAAGGTGCAATTCTGAAATTTTTTGCTTTTTCCTGCTCCTCTTAGCATGATAAAGAAGATTCAAAGAGAGTGAGATGCCAGCTCCTTTCATTCAGTCAGTAGCTTTAATCATTTCTGGACGTTTTTCAATGGCAAAAATCATTGAATATTGTAAATGCACAATCAGTAATTTCTCCGCATTGCAAGGTGCAATTCTGAAATTTTTTACTTTTTCCTGCTCCTCTTAGCATGATAAAGAAGATTCAAAGAGAGTGAGATGCCAGCTCCTTTCATTCAGTCAGTAGCTTCAATCATTTCTGGTATATGAATAACATGATGTTTTTCAATCGCAAAAACCAATGAATATTGTAAATGCACAAACAGTAATTTCTCCGCATTGCAAGGTGCAATTCTGAAACTTTTTGCTTTTTCCTGCTCCTCTTAGCATGATAAAGAAGATTCAAAGAGAGTGAGATGCCAGATCCTTTCCTTCAGTCAGTAGCTTCAATCATTTCTGGTATATGAATAACATGATGTTTTTCAATGGCAAAAATCAATGAATTTTGTAAATGCACAAACAGTAATTTCTCCGCATTGCAAGGCGCAATTCTGAAATTTTTTGCTTTTTCCTGCTCCTCTTAGCATGATAAAGAAGATTCAAAGAGAGTGAGATGCCAGCTCCTTTCATTCAGTCAGTAGCTTCAATCATTTCTGGACATTTTTCAATGGCAAAAATCAATGAATATTGTAAATGCACAAACAGTAATTTCTCCGCATTGCAAGGTGCAATTCTGAAATTTTTTGCTTTTTCCTGCTCCTCTTAGCATGATAAAGAAGATTCAAAGAGAGTGAGATGCCAGCTCCTTTCATTCAGTCAGTAGCTTCAATCATTTCTGGACGTTTTTCAATGGCAAAAATCAATGAATATTGTAAATGCACAAACAGTAATTTCTCCGCATTGCAATGTGCAATTCTGAAATTTTTTGCTTTTTCCTGCTCCTCTTAGCATGATAAAGAAGATTCAAAGAGAGTGAGATGCCAGCTCCTTTCATTCAGTCAGTAGCTTCAATCATTTCTGGACGTTTTTCAATGGCAAAAATCAATGAATATTGTAAATGCACAAACAGTAATTTCTCCGCATTGCAAGGTGCAATTCTGAAATTTTTTGCTTTTTCCTGCTCCTCTTAGCATGATAAAGAAGATTCAAAGAGAGTGAGATGCCAGATCCTTTCCTTCAGTCAGTAGCTTCAATCATTTCTGGTATATGAATAACATGATGTTTTTCAATGGCAAAAATCAATGAATTTTGTAAATGCACAAACAGTAATTTCTCCGCATTGCAAGGCGCAATTCTGAAATTTTTTGCTTTTTCCTGCTCCTCTTAGCATGATAAAGAAGATTCAAAGAGAGTGAGATGCCAGCTCCTTTCATTCAGTCAGTAGCTTCAATCATTTCTGGACGTTTTTCAATGGCAAAAATCAATGAATATTGTAAATGCACAAACAGTAATTTCTCCGCATTGCAAGGTGCAATTCTGAAATTTTTTGCTTTTTCCTGCTCCTCTTAGCATGATAAAGAAGATTCAAAGAGAGTGAGATGCCAGCTCCTTTCATTCAGTCAGTAGCTTCAATCATTTCTGGACGTTTTTCAATGGCAAAAATCAATGAATATTGTAAATGCACAAACAGTAATTTCTCCGCATTGCAATGTGCAATTCTGAAATTTTTTGCTTTTTCCTGCTCCTCTTAGCATGATAAAGAAGATTCAAAGAGAGTGAGATGCCAGCTCCTTTCATTCAGTCAGTAGCTTCAAACATTTCTGGTACATGAATAACATGATGTTTTTCAATGGCAAAAATCAATGAATATTGTAAATGCACAAACAGTAATTTCTCCGCATTGCAAGGTGCAATTCTGAAATTTTTTGCTTTTTCCTGCTCCTCTTAGCATGATAAAGAAGATTCAAAGAGAGTGAGATGCCAGCTCCTTTCGTTCAGTCAGTAGCTTCAATCATTTCTGGACGTTTTTCAATGGCAAAAATCATTGAATATTATAAATGCACAAACAGTAATTTCTCCGCATTGCAAGGTGCAATTCTGAAATTTTTTACTTTTTCCTGCTCCTCTTAGCATGATAAAGAAGATTCAAAGAGAGTGAGATGCCAGCTCCTTTCATTCAGTCAGTAGCTTCAATCATTTCTGGTATATGAATAACATGATGTTTTTCAATGGCAAAAATCAATGAATATTGTAAATGCACAAACAGTAATTTCTCCGCATTGCAAGGTGCAATTCTGAAATTTTTTGCTTTTTCCTGCTCCTCTTAGCATGATAAAGAAGATTCAAAGAGAGTGAGATGCCAGCTCCTTTCATTCAGTCAGTAGCTTCAATCATTTCTCGACGTTTTTCAATGGCAAAAATCAATGAATATTGTAAATGCACAAACAGTAATTTCTCCGCATTGCAAGGTGCAATTCTGAAATTTTTTGATTTTTCCTGCTCCTCTTAGCATGATAAACAAGATTCAAAGAGAGTGAGATGCCAGCTCCTTTCATTCAGTCAGTAGCTTCAATCATTTCTGGACGTTTTTCAATGGCAAAAATCATTGAATATTGTAAATGCACAAACAGTAATTTCTCCGCATTGCAAGGTGCAATTCTGAAATTTTTTACTTTTTCCTGCTCCTCTTAGCATGATAAAGAAGATTCAAAGAGAGTGAGATGCCAGCTCCTTTCATTCAGTCAGTAGCTTCAATCATTTCTGGTATATGAATAACATGATGTTTTTCAATCGCAAAAACCAATGAATATTGTAAATGCACAAACAGTAATTTCTCCGCATTGCAAGGTGCAATTCTGAAACTTTTTGCTTTTTCCTGCTCCTCTTAGCATGATAAAGAAGATTCAAAGAGAGTGAGATGCCAGATCCTTTCCTTCAGTCAGTAGCTTCAATCATTTCTGGTATATGAATAACATGATGTTTTTCAATGGCAAAAATCAATGAATTTTGTAAATGCACAAACAGTAATTTCTCCGCATTGCAAGGCGCAATTCTGAAATTTTTTGCTTTTTCCTGCTCCTCTTAGCATGATAAAGAAGATTCAAAGAGAGTGAGATGCCAGCTCCTTTCATTCAGTCAGTAGCTTCAATCATTTCTGGACATTTTTCAATGGCAAAAATCAATGAATATTGTAAATGCACAAACAGTAATTTCTCCGCATTGCAAGGTGCAATTCTGAAATTTTTTGCTTTTTCCTGCTCCTCTTAGCATGATAAAGAAGATTCAAAGAGAGTGAGATGCCAGCTCCTTTCATTCAGTCAGTAGCTTCAATCATTTCTGGACGTTTTTCAATGGCAAAAATCAATGAATATTGTAAATGCACAAACAGTAATTTCTCCGCATTGCAATGTGCAATTCTGAAATTTTTTGCTTTTTCCTGCTCCTCTTAGCATGATAAAGAAGATTCAAAGAGAGTGAGATGCCAGCTCCTTTCATTCAGTCAGTAGCTTCAATCATTTCTGGACGTTTTTCAATGGCAAAAATCAATGAATATTGTAAATGCACAAACAGTAATTTCTCCGCATTGCAAGGTGCAATTCTGAAATTTTTTGCTTTTTCCTGCTCCTCTTAGCATGATAAAGAAGATTCAAAGAGAGTGAGATGCCAGATCCTTTCCTTCAGTCAGTAGCTTCAATCATTTCTGGTATATGAATAACATGATGTTTTTCAATGGCAAAAATCAATGAATTTTGTAAATGCACAAACAGTAATTTCTCCGCATTGCAAGGCGCAATTCTGAAATTTTTTGCTTTTTCCTGCTCCTCTTAGCATGATAAAGAAGATTCAAAGAGAGTGAGATGCCAGCTCCTTTCATTCAGTCAGTAGCTTCAATCATTTCTGGACGTTTTTCAATGGCAAAAATCAATGAATATTGTAAATGCACAAACAGTAATTTCTCCGCATTGCAAGGTGCAATTCTGAAATTTTTTGCTTTTTCCTGCTCCTCTTAGCATGATAAAGAAGATTCAAAGAGAGTGAGATGCCAGCTCCTTTCATTCAGTCAGTAGCTTCAATCATTTCTGGACGTTTTTCAATGGCAAAAATCAATGAATATTGTAAATGCACAAACAGTAATTTCTCCGCATTGCAAGGTGCAATTCTGAAATTTTTTACTTTTTCCTGCTCCTCTTAGCATGATAAAGAAGATTCAAAGAGAGTGAGATGCCAGCTCCTTTCATTCAGTCAGTAGCTTCAATCATTTCTGGTATATGAATAACATGATGTTTTTCAATGGCAAAAATCAATGAATATTGTAAATGCACAAACAGTAATTTCTCCGCATTGCAAGGTGCAATTCTGAAATTTTTTGCTTTTTCCTGCTCCTCTTAGCATGATAAAGAAGATTCAAAGAGAGTGAGATGCCAGCTCCTTTCATTCAGTCAGTAGCTTCAATCATTTCTCGACGTTTTTCAATGGCAAAAATCAATGAATATTGTAAATGCACAAACAGTAATTTCTCCGCATTGCAAGGTGCAATTCTGAAATTTTTTGATTTTTCCTGCTCCTCTTAGCATGATAAACAAGATTCAAAGAGAGTGAGATGCCAGCTCCTTTCATTCAGTCAGTAGCTTCAATCATTTCTGGACGTTTTTCAATGGCAAAAATCATTGAATATTGTAAATGCACAAACAGTAATTTCTCCGCATTGCAAGGTGCAATTCTGAAATTTTTTACTTTTTCCTGCTCCTCTTAGCATGATAAAGAAGATTCAAAGAGAGTGAGATGCCAGCTCCTTTCATTCAGTCAGTAGCTTCAATCATTTCTGGTATATGAATAACATGATGTTTTTCAATCGCAAAAACCAATGAATATTGTAAATGCACAAACAGTAATTTCTCCGCATTGCAAGGTGCAATTCTGAAACTTTTTGCTTTTTCCTGCTCCTCTTAGCATGATAAAGAAGATTCAAAGAGAGTGAGATGCCAGATCCTTTCCTTCAGTCAGTAGCTTCAATCATTTCTGGTATATGAATAACATGATGTTTTTCAATGGCAAAAATCAATGAATTTTGTAAATGCACAAACAGTAATTTCTCCGCATTGCAAGGCGCAATTCTGAAATTTTTTGCTTTTTCCTGCTCCTCTTAGCATGATAAAGAAGATTCAAAGAGAGTGAGATGCCAGCTCCTTTCATTCAGTCAGTAGCTTCAATCATTTCTGGACATTTTTCAATGGCAAAAATCAATGAATATTGTAAATGCACAAACAGTAATTTCTCCGCATTGCAAGGTGCAATTCTGAAATTTTTTGCTTTTTCCTGCTCCTCTTAGCATGATAAAGAAGATTCAAAGAGAGTGAGATGCCAGCTCCTTTCATTCAGTCAGTAGCTTCAATCATTTCTGGACGTTTTTCAATGGCAAAAATCAATGAATATTGTAAATGCACAAACAGTAATTTCTCCGCATTGCAATGTGCAATTCTGAAATTTTTTGCTTTTTCCTGCTCCTCTTAGCATGATAAAGAAGATTCAAAGAGAGTGAGATGCCAGCTCCTTTCATTCAGTCAGTAGCTTCAATCATTTCTGGACGTTTTTCAATGGCAAAAATCAATGAATATTGTAAATGCACAAACAGTAATTTCTCCGCATTGCAAGGTGCAATTCTGAAATTTTTTGCTTTTTCCTGCTCCTCTCAGCATGATAAAGAAGATTCAAAGAGAGTGAGATGCCAGATCCTTTCCTTCAGTCAGTAGCTTCAATCATTTCTGGTATATGAATAACATGATGTTTTTCAATGGCAAAAATCAATGAATTTTGTAAATGCACAAACAGTAATTTCTCCGCATTGCAAGGCGCAATTCTGAAATTTTTTGCTTTTTCCTGCTCCTCTTAGCATGATAAAGAAGATTCAAAGAGAGTGAGATGCCAGCTCCTTTCATTCAGTCAGTAGCTTCAATCATTTCTGGACGTTTTTCAATGGCAAAAATCAATGAATATTGTAAATGCACAAACAGTAATTTCTCCGCATTGCAAGGTGCAATTCTGAAATTTTTTGCTTTTTCCTGCTCCTCTTAGCATGATAAAGAAGATTCAAAGAGAGTGAGATGCCAGCTCCTTTCATTCAGTCAGTAGCTTCAATCATTTCTGGACGTTTTTCAATGGCAAAAATCAATGAATATTGTAAATGCACAAACAGTAATTTCTCCGCATTGCAATGTGCAATTCTGAAATTTTTTGCTTTTTCCTGCTCCTCTTAGCATGATAAAGAAGATTCAAAGAGAGTGAGATGCCAGCTCCTTTCATTCAGTCAGTAGCTTCAAACATTTCTGGTACATGAATAACATGATGTTTTTCAATGGCAAAAATCAATGAATATTGTAAATGCACAAACAGTAATTTCTCCGCATTGCAAGGTGCAATTCTGAAATTTTTTGCTTTTTCCTGCTCCTCTTAGCATGATAAAGAAGATTCAAAGAGAGTGAGATGCCAGCTCCTTTCGTTCAGTCAGTAGCTTCAATCATTTCTGGACGTTTTTCAATGGCAAAAATCATTGAATATTATAAATGCACAAACAGTAATTTCTCCGCATTGCAAGGTGCAATTCTGAAATTTTTTACTTTTTCCTGCTCCTCTTAGCATGATAAAGAAGATTCAAAGAGAGTGAGATGCCAGCTCCTTTCATTCAGTCAGTAGCTTCAATCATTTCTGGTATATGAATAACATGATGTTTTTCAATGGCAAAAATCAATGAATATTGTAAATGCACAAACAGTAATTTCTCCGCATTGCAAGGTGCAATTCTGAAATTTTTTGCTTTTTCCTGCTCCTCTTAGCATGATAAAGAAGATTCAAAGAGAGTGAGATGCCAGCTCCTTTCATTCAGTCAGTAGCTTCAATCATTTCTCGACGTTTTTCAATGGCAAAAATCAATGAATATTGTAAATGCACAAACAGTAATTTCTCCGCATTGCAAGGTGCAATTCTGAAATTTTTTGATTTTTCCTGCTCCTCTTAGCATGATAAACAAGATTCAAAGAGAGTGAGATGCCAGCTCCTTTCATTCAGTCAGTAGCTTCAATCATTTCTGGACGTTTTTCAATGGCAAAAATCATTGAATATTGTAAATGCACAAACAGTAATTTCTCCGCATTGCAAGGTGCAATTCTGAAATTTTTTACTTTTTCCTGCTCCTCTTAGCATGATAAAGAAGATTCAAAGAGAGTGAGATGCCAGCTCCTTTCATTCAGTCAGTAGCTTCAATCATTTCTGGTATATGAATAACATGATGTTTTTCAATCGCAAAAATTAATGAATATTGTAAATGCACAAACAGTAATTTCTCCGCACTGCAAGGTGCAATTCTGAAATTTTTTGCTTTTTCCTGCTCCTCTTAGCATGATAAAGAAGATTCAAAGAGAGTGAGATGCCAGCTCCTTTCATTCAGTCAGTACCTTCAATCATTTCTGGACGTTTTTCAATGGCAAAAATCAATGAATATTGTAAATGCACAAACAGTAATTTCTCCGCATTGCAAGGTGCAATTCTGAAATTTTTTGCTTTTTCCTGCTCCTCTTAGCATGATAAAGAAGATTCAAAGAGAGTGAGATGCCAGCTCCTTTCATTCAGTCAGTAGCTTCAATCATTTCTGGACGTTTTTCAATGGCAAAAATCAATGAATATTATAAATGCACAAACTGTAATTTCTCCGCATTGCAAGGTGCAATTCTGAAATTTTTTGCTTTTTCCTGCTCCTCTTAGCATGATAAAGAAGATTCAAAGAGAGTGAGATGCCAGCTCCTTTCATTCAGTCAGTAGCTTCAATCATTTCTGGTATATGAATAACATGATGTTTTTCAATAGCAAAAATCAATGAATATTGTAAATGCACAAACAGTAATTTCTCCGCATTGCAAGGTGCAATTCTGAAATTTTTTGCTTTTTCCTGCTCCTCTTAGCATGATAAAGAAGATTCAAAGAGAGTGAGATGCCAGCTCCTTTCATTCAGTCAGTAGCTTCAATCATTTCTGGACGTTTTTCAATGGCAAAAATCAATGAATATTGTAAATGCACAAACAGTAATTTCTCCGCATTGCAAGGTGCAATTCTGAAATTTTTTACTTTTTCCTGCTCCTCTTAGCATGATAAAGAAGATTCAAAGAGAGTGAGATGCCAGCTCCTTTCATTCAGTCAGTAGCTTCAATCATTTCTGGTATATGAATAACATGATGTTTTTCAATCGCAAAAATCAATGAATATTGTAAATGCACAAACAGTAATTTCTCCGCATTGCAAGGTGCAATTCTGAATTTTTTTGCTTTTTCCTGCTCCTCTTAGCATGATAAAGAAGATTCAAAGAGAGTGAGATGCCAGCTCCTTTCATTCAGTCAGTAGCTTCAATCATTTCTGGACGTTTTTCAATGGCAAAAATCAATGAATATTGTAAATGCACAAACAGTAATTTCTCCGCATTGCAAGGTGCAATTCTGAAATTCTTTGCTTTTTCCTGCTCCTCTAAGCATGATAAAGAAGATTCAAAGAGAGTGAGATGCCAGCTCCTTTCATTCAGTCAGTAGCTTCAATCATTTCTGGTATATGAATAACATGATGTTTTTCAATCGCAAAAATCAATGAATATTGTAAATGCACAAACAGTAATTTCTCCGCATTGCAAGGTGCAATTCTGAAATTTTTTGCTTTTTCCTGCTCCTCTTAGCATGATAAAGAAGATTCAAAGAGAGTGAGATGCCAGCTCCTTTCATTCAGTCAGTACCTTCAATCATTTCTGGACGTTTTTCAATGGCAAAAATCAATGAATATTGTAAATGCACAAACAGTAATTTCTCCGCATTGCAAGGTGCAATTCTGAAATTTTTTGCTTTTTCCTGCTCCTCTTAGCATGATAAAGAAGATTCAAAGAGAGTGAGATGCCAGCTCCTTTCATTCAGTCAGTAGCTTCAATCATTTCTGGACGTTTTTCAATGGCAAAAACCAATGAATATTGTAAATGCACAAACAGTAATTTCTCCGCATTGCAAGGTGCAATTCTGAAACTTTTTGCTTTTTCCTGCTCCTCTTAGCATGATAAAGAAGATTCAAAGAGAGTGAGATGCCAGATCCTTTCCTTCAGTCAGTAGCTTCAATCATTTCTGGTATATGAATAACATGATGTTTTTCAATGGCAAAAATCAATGAATTTTGTAAATGCACAAACAGTAATTTCTCCGCATTGCAAGGCGCAATTCTGAAATTTTTTGCTTTTTCCTGCTCCTCTTAGCATGATAAAGAAGATTCAAAGAGAGTGAGATGCCAGCTCCTTTCATTCAGTCAGTAGCTTCAATCATTTCTGGACATTTTTCAATGGCAAAAATCAATGAATATTGTAAATGCACAAACAGTAATTTCTCCGCATTGCAAGGTGCAATTCTGAAATTTTTTGCTTTTTCCTGCTCCTCTTAGCATGATAAAGAAGATTCAAAGAGAGTGAGATGCCAGCTCCTTTCATTCAGTCAGTAGCTTCAATCATTTCTGGACGTTTTTCAATGGCAAAAATCAATGAATATTGTAAATGCACAAACAGTAATTTCTCCGCATTGCAATGTGCAATTCTGAAATTTTTTGCTTTTTCCTGCTCCTCTTAGCATGATAAAGAAGATTCAAAGAGAGTGAGATGCCAGCTCCTTTCATTCAGTCAGTAGCTTCAATCATTTCTGGACGTTTTTCAATGGCAAAAATCAATGAATATTGTAAATGCACAAACAGTAATTTCTCCGCATTGCAAGGTGCAATTCTGAAATTTTTTGCTTTTTCCTGCTCCTCTTAGCATGATAAAGAAGATTCAAAGAGAGTGAGATGCCAGATCCTTTCCTTCAGTCAGTAGCTTCAATCATTTCTGGTATATGAATAACATGATGTTTTTCAATGGCAAAAATCAATGAATTTTGTAAATGCACAAACAGTAATTTCTCCGCATTGCAAGGCGCAATTCTGAAATTTTTTGCTTTTTCCTGCTCCTCTTAGCATGATAAAGAAGATTCAAAGAGAGTGAGATGCCAGCTCCTTTCATTCAGTCAGTAGCTTCAATCATTTCTGGACATTTTTCAATGGCAAAAATCAATGAATATTGTAAATGCACAAACAGTAATTTCTCCGCATTGCAAGGTGCAATTCTGAAATTTTTTGCTTTTTCCTGCTCCTCTTAGCATGATAAAGAAGATTCAAAGAGAGTGAGATGCCAGCTCCTTTCATTCAGTCAGTAGCTTCAATCATTTCTGGACGTTTTTCAATGGCAAAAATCAATGAATATTGTAAATGCACAAACAGTAATTTCTCCGCATTGCAAGGTGCAATTCTGAAATTTTTTGCTTTTTCCTGCTCCTCTTAGCATGATAAAGAAGATTCAGAGAGAGTGAGATGCCAGCTCCTTTCATTCAGTCAGTAGCTTCAATCATTTCTGGACGTTTTTCAATGGCAAAAATCAATGAATATTGTAAATGCACAAACAGTAATTTCTCCGCATTGCAATGTGCAATTCTGAAATTTTTTGCTTTTTCCTGCTCCTCTTAGCATGATAAAGAAGATTCAAAGAGAGTGAGATGCCAGCTCCTTTCATTCAGTCAGTAGCTTCAAACATTTCTGGTACATGAATAACATGATGTTTTTCAATGGCAAAAATCAATGAATATTGTAAATGCACAAACAGTAATTTCTCCGCATTGCAAGGTGCAATTCTGAAATTTTTTGCTTTTTCCTGCTCCTCTTAGCATGATAAAGAAGATTCAAAGAGAGTGAGATGCCAGCTCCTTTCGTTCAGTCAGTAGCTTCAATCATTTCTGGACGTTTTTCAATGGCAAAAATCATTGAATATTATAAATGCACAAACAGTAATTTCTCCGCATTGCAAGGTGCAATTCTGAAATTTTTTACTTTTTCCTGCTCCTCTTAGCATGATAAAGAAGATTCAAAGAGAGTGAGATGCCAGCTCTTTTCATTCAGTCAGTAGCTTCAATCATTTCTGGTATATGAATAACATGATGTTTTTCAATGGCAAAAATCAATGAATATTGTAAATGCACAAACAGTAATTTCTCCGCATTGCAAGGTGCAATTCTGAAATTTTTTGCTTTTTCCTGCTCCTCTTAGCATGATAAAGAAGATTCAAAGAGAGTGAGATGCCAGCTCCTTTCATTCAGTCAGTAGCTTCAATCATTTCTGGACGTTTTTCAATGGCAAAAATCAATGAATATTGTAAATGCACAAACAGTAATTTCTCCGCATTGCAAGGTGCAATTCTGAAATTTTTTGCTTTTTCCTGCTCCTCTTAGCATGATAAACAAGATTCAAAGAGAGTGAGATGCCAGCTCCTTTCATTCAGTCAGTAGCTTCAATCATTTCTGGACGTTTTTCAATGGCAAAAATCATTGAATATTGTAAATGCACAAACAGTAATTTCTCCGCATTGCAAGGTGCAATTCTGAAATTTTTTACTTTTTCCTGCTCCTCTTAGCATGATAAAGAAGATTCAAAGAGAGTGAGATGCCAGCTCCTTTCATTCAGTCAGTAGCTTCAATCATTTCTGGTATATGAATAACATGATGTTTTTCAATCGCAAAAATTAATGAATATTGTAAATGCACAAACAGTAATTTCTCCGCACTGCAAGGTGCAATTCTGAAATTTTTTGCTTTTTCCTGCTCCTCTTAGCATGATAAAGAAGATTCAAAGAGAGTGAGATGCCAGCTCCTTTCATTCAGTCAGTACCTTCAATCATTTCTGGACGTTTTTCAATGGCAAAAATCAATGAATATTGTAAATGCACAAACAGTAATTTCTCCGCATTGCAAGGTGCAATTCTGAAATTTTTTGCTTTTTCCTGCTCCTCTTAGCATGATAAAGAAGATTCAAAGAGAGTGAGATGCCAGCTCCTTTCATTCAGTCAGTAGCTTCAATCATTTCTGGACGTTTTTCAATGGCAAAAATCAATGAATATTATAAATGCACAAACTGTAATTTCTCCGCATTGCAAGGTGCAATTCTGAAATTTTTTGCTTTTTCCTGCTCCTCTTAGCATGATAAAGAAGATTCAAAGAGAGTGAGATGCCAGCTCCTTTCATTCAGTCAGTAGCTTCAATCATTTCTGGTATATGAATAACATGATGTTTTTCAATAGCAAAAATCAATGAATATTGTAAATGCACAAACAGTAATTTCTCCGCATTGCAAGGTGCAATTCTGAAATTTTTTGCTTTTTCCTGCTCCTCTTAGCATGATAAAGAAGATTCAAAGAGAGTGAGATGCCAGCTCCTTTCATTCAGTCAGTAGCTTCAATCATTTCTGGACGTTTTTCAATGGCAAAAATCAATGAATATTGTAAATGCACAAACAGTAATTTCTCCGCATTGCAAGGTGCAATTCTGAAATTTTTTACTTTTTCCTGCTCCTCTTAGCATGATAAAGAAGATTCAAAGAGAGTGAGATGCCAGCTCCTTTCATTCAGTCAGTAGCTTCAATCATTTCTGGTATATGAATAACATGATGTTTTTCAATCGCAAAAATCAATGAATATTGTAAATGCACAAACAGTAATTTCTCCGCATTGCAAGGTGCAATTCTGAAATTTTTTGCTTTTTCCTGCTCCTCTTAGCATGATAAAGAAGATTCAAAGAGAGTGAGATGCCAGCTCCTTTCATTCAGTCAGTAGCTTCAATCATTTCTGGACGTTTTTCAATGGCAAAAATCAATGAATATTGTAAATGCACAAACAGTAATTTCTCCGCATTGCAAGGTGCAATTCTGAAATTCTTTGCTTTTTCCTGCTCCTCTAAGCATGATAAAGAAGATTCAAAGAGAGTGAGATGCCAGATCCTTTCCTTCAGTCAGTAGCTTCAATCATTTCTGGTATATGAATAACATGATGTTTTTCAATGGCAAAAATCAATGAATTTTGTAAATGCACAAACAGTAATTTCTCCGCATTGCAAGGCGCAATTCTGAAATTTTTTACTTTTTCCTGCTCCTCTTAGCATGATAAAGAAGATTCAAAGAGAGTGAGATGCCAGCTCCTTTCATTCAGTCAGTAGCTTCAATCATTTCTGGTATATGAATAACATGATGTTTTTCAATGGCAAAAATCAATGAATATTGTAAATGCACAAACAGTAATTTCTCCGCATTGCAAGGTGCAATTCTGAAACTTTTTGCTTTTTCCTGCTCCTCTTAGCATGATAAAGAAGATTCAAAGAGAGTGAGATGCCAGCTCCTTTCATTCAGTCAGTAGCTTCAATCATTTCTGGACGTTTTTCAATGGCAAAAATCAATGAATATTGTAAATGCACAAACAGTAATTTCTCCGCATTGCAAGGTGCAATTCTGAAATTTTTTGCTTTTTCCTGCTCCTCTTAGCATGATAAAGAAGATTCAAAGAGAGTGAGATGCCAGCTCCTTTCATTCAGTCAGTAGCTTCAATCATTTCTGGACGTTTTTCAATGGCAAAAATCAATGAATATTGTAAATGCACAAACAGTAATTTCTCCGCATTGCAATGTGCAATTCTGAAATTTTTTGCTTTTTCCTGCTCCTCTTAGCATGATAAAGAAGATTCAAAGAGAGTGAGATGCCAGCTCCTTTCATTCAGTCAGTAGCTTCAATCATTTCTGGACGTTTTTCAATGGCAAAAATCAATGAATATTGTAAATGCACAAACAGTAATTTCTCCGCATTGCAAGGTGCAATTCTGAAATTTTTTGCTTTTTCCTGCTCCTCTTAGCATGATAAAGAAGATTCAAAGAGAGTGAGATGCCAGATCCTTTCCTTCAGTCAGTAGCTTCAATCATTTCTGGTATATGAATAACATGATGTTTTTCAATGGCAAAAATCAATGAATTTTGTAAATGCACAAACAGTAATTTCTCCGCATTGCAAGGCGCAATTCTGAAATTTTTTGCTTTTTCCTGCTCCTCTTAGCATGATAAAGAAGATTCAAAGAGAGTGAGATGCCAGCTCCTTTCATTCAGTCAGTAGCTTCAATCATTTCTGGACATTTTTCAATGGCAAAAATCAATGAATATTGTAAATGCACAAACAGTAATTTCTCCGCATTGCAAGGTGCAATTCTGAAATTTTTTGCTTTTTCCTGCTCCTCTTAGCATGATAAAGAAGATTCAAAGAGAGTGAGATGCCAGCTCCTTTCATTCAGTCAGTAGCTTCAATCATTTCTGGACGTTTTTCAATGGCAAAAATCAATGAATATTGTAAATGCACAAACAGTAATTTCTCCGCATTGCAATGTGCAATTCTGAAATTTTTTGCTTTTTCCTGCTCCTCTTAGCATGATAAAGAAGATTCAAAGAGAGTGAGATGCCAGCTCCTTTCATTCAGTCAGTAGCTTCAAACATTTCTGGTACATGAATAACATGATGTTTTTCAATGGCAAAAATCAATGAATATTGTAAATGCACAAACAGTAATTTCTCCGCATTGCAAGGTGCAATTCTGAAATTTTTTGCTTTTTCCTGCTCCTCTTAGCATGATAAAGAAGATTCAAAGAGAGTGAGATGCCAGCTCCTTTCGTTCAGTCAGTAGCTTCAATCATTTCTGGACGTTTTTCAATGGCAAAAATCATTGAATATTATAAATGCACAAACAGTAATTTCTCAGCATTGCAAGGTGCAATTCTGAAATTTTTTACTTTTTCCTGCTCCTCTTAGCATGATAAAGAAGATTCAAAGAGAGTGAGATGCCAGCTCCTTTCATTCAGTCAGTAGCTTCAATCATTTCTGGACGTTTTTCAATGGCAAAAATCATTGAATATTGTAAATGCACAAACAGTAATTTCTCCGCATTGCAAGGTGCAATTCTGAAATTTTTTACTTTTTCCTGCTCCTCTTAGCATGATAAAGAAGATTCAAAGAGAGTGAGATGCCAGCTCCTTTCATTCAGTCAGTAGCTTCAATCATTTCTGGTATATGAATAACATGATGTTTTTCAATCGCAAAAATCAATGAATATTGTAAATGCACAAACAGTAATTTCTCCGCATTGCAAGGTGCAATTCTGAAATTTTTTGCTTTTTCCTGCTCCTCTTAGCATGATAAAGAAGATTCAAAGAGAGTGAGATGCCAGCTCCTTTCATTCAGTCAGTAGCTTCAATCATTTCTGGACGTTTTTCAATGGCAAAAATCAATGAATATTGTAAATGCACAAACTGTAATTTCTCCGCATTGCAAGGTGCAATTCTGAAATTTTTTGCTTTTTCCTGCTCCTCTTAGCATGATAAAGAAGATTCAAAGAGAGTGAGATGCCAGCTCCTTTCATTCAGTCAGTAGCTTCAATCATTTCTGGTATATGAATAACATGATGTTTTTCAATAGCAAAAATCAATGAATATTGTAAATGCACAAACAGTAATTTCTCCGCATTGCAAGGTGCAATTCTGAAATTTTTTGCTTTTTCCTGCTCCTCTTAGCATGATAAAGAAGATTCAAAGAGAGTGAGATGCCAGCTCCTTTCATTCAGTCAGTAGCTTCAATCATTTCTGGACGTTTTTCAATGGCAAAAAGCAATGAATATTGTAAATGCACAAACAGTAATTTCTCCGCATTGCAAGGTGCAATTCTGAAATTTTTTACTTTTTCCTGCTCCTCTTAGCATGATAAAGAAGATTCAAAGAGAGTGAGATGCCAGCTCCTTTCATTCAGTCAGTAGCTTCAATCATTTCTGGTATATGAATAACATGATGTTTTTCAATCGCAAAAATCAATGAATATTGTAAATGCACAAACAGTAATTTCTCCGCATTGCAAGGTGCAATTCTGAAATTTTTTGCTTTTTCCTGCTCCTCTTAGCATGATAAAGAAGATTCAAAGAGAGTGAGATGCCAGCTCCTTTCATTCAGTCAGTAGCTTCAATCATTTCTGGACGTTTTTCAATGGCAAAAATCAATGAATATTGTAAATGCACAAACAGTAATTTCTCCGCATTGCAAGGTGCAATTCTGAAATTCTTTGCTTTTTCCTGCTCCTCTAAGCATGATAAAGAAGATTCAAAGAGAGTGAGATGCCAGCTCCTTTCATTCAGTCAGTAGCTTCAATCATTTCTGGTATATGAATAACATGATGTTTTTCAATCGCAAAAATCAATGAATATTGTAAATGCACAAACAGTAATTTCTCCGCATTGCAAGGTGCAATTCTGAAATTTTTTGCTTTTTCCTGCTCCTCTTAGCATGATAAAGAAGATTCAAAGAGAGTGAGATGCCAGCTCCTTTCATTCAGTCAGTACCTTCAATCATTTCTGGACGTTTTTCAATGGCAAAAATCAATGAATATTGTAAATGCACAAACAGTAATTTCTCCGCATTGCAAGGTGCAATTCTGAAATTTTTTGCTTTTTCCTGCTCCTCTTAGCATGATAAAGAAGATTCAAAGAGAGTGAGATGCCAGCTCCTTTCATTCAGTCAGTAGCTTCAATCATTTCTGGTATATGAATAACATGATGTTTTTCAATAGCAAGAATCAATGAATATTGTAAATGCACAAACAGTAATTTCTCCGCATTGCAAGGTGCAATTCTGAAATTTTTTGCTTTTTCCTGCTCCTCTTAGCATGATAAAGAAGATTCAAAGAGAGTGAGATGCCAGCTCCTTTCATTCAGTCAGTAGCTTCAATCATTTCTGGACGTTTTTCAATGGCAAAAATCAATGAATATTGTAAATGCACAAACAGTAATTTCTCCGCATTGCAAGGTGCAATTCTGAAATTTTTTACTTTTTCCTGCTCCTCTTAGCATGATAAAGAAGATTCAAAGAGAGTGAGATGCGAGCTCCTTTCATTCAGTCAGTAGCTTCAATCATTTCTGGTATATGAATAACATGATGTTTTTCAATCGCAAAAATCAATGAATATTGTAAATGCACAAACAGTAATTTCTCCGCATTGCAAGGTGCAATTCTGAAATTTTTTGCTTTTTCCTGCTCCTCTTAGCATGATAAAGAAGATTCAAAGAGAGTGAGATGCCAGCTCCTTTCATTCAGTCAGTAGCTTCAATCATTTCTGGACGTTTTTCAATGGCAAAAATCAATGAATATTGTAAATGCACAAACAGTAATTTCTCCGCATTGCAAGGTGCAATTCTGAAATTCTTTGCTTTTTCCTGCTCCTCTAAGCATGATAAAGAAGATTCAAAGAGAGTGAGATGCCAGATCCTTTCCTTCAGTCAGTAGCTTCAATCATTTCTGGTATATGAATAACATGATGTTTTTCAATGGCAAAAATCAATGAATTTTGTAAATGCACAAACAGTAATTTCTCCGCATTGCAAGGCGCAATTCTGAAATTTTTTACTTTTTCCTGCTCCTCTTAGCATGATAAAGAAGATTCAAAGAGAGTGAGATGCCAGCTCCTTTCATTCAGTCAGTAGCTTCAATCATTTCTGGTATATGAATAACATGATGTTTTTCAATGGCAAAAATCAATGAATATTGTAAATGCACAAACAGTAATTTCTCCGCATTGCAAGGTGCAATTCTGAAATTTTTTGCTTTTTCCTGCTCCTCTTAGCATGATAAAGAAGATTCAAAGAGAGTGAGATGCCAGCTCCTTTCATTCAGTCAGTAGCTTCAATCATTTCTGGACGTTTTTCAATGGCAAAAATCAATGAATATTGTAAATGCACAAACAGTAATTTCTCCGCATTGCAAGGTGCAATTCTGAAATTTTTTGCTTTTTCCTGCTCCTCTTAGCATGATAAAGAAGATTCAAAGAGAGTGAGATGCCAGCTCCTTTCATTCAGTCAGTAGCTTTAATCATTTCTGGACGTTTTTCAATGGCAAAAATCATTGAATATTGTAAATGCACAATCAGTAATTTCTCCGCATTGCAAGGTGCAATTCTGAAATTTTTTACTTTTTCCTGCTCCTCTTAGCATGATAAAGAAGATTCAAAGAGAGTGAGATGCCAGCTCCTTTCATTCAGTCAGTAGCTTCAATCATTTCTGGTATATGAATAACATGATGTTTTTCAATCGCAAAAATCAATGAATATTGTAAATGCACAAACAGTAATTTCTCCGCATTGCAAGGTGCAATTCTGAAATTTTTTGCTTTTTCCTGCTCCTCTTAGCACGATAAAGAAGATTCAAAGAGAGTGAGATGCCAGCTCCTTTCATTCAGTCAGTAGCTTCAATCATTTCTGGACGTTTTTCAATGGCAAAAACCAATGAATATTGTAAATGCACAAACAGTAATTTCTCCGCATTGCAAGGTGCAATTCTGAAACTTTTTGCTTTTTCCTGCTCCTCTTAGCATGATAAAGAAGATTCAAAGAGAGTGAGATGCCAGATCCTTTCCTTCAGTCAGTAGCTTCAATCATTTCTGGTATATGAATAACATGATGTTTTTCAATGGCAAAAATCAATGAATTTTGTAAATGCACAAACAGTAATTTCTCCACATTGCAAGGCGCAATTCTGAAATTTTTTGCTTTTTCCTGCTCCTCTTAGCATGATAAAGAAGATTCAAAGAGAGTGAGATGCCAGCTCCTTTCATTCAGTCAGTAGCTTCAATCATTTCTGGACATTTTTCAATGGCAAAAATCAATGAATATTGTAAATGCACAAACAGTAATTTCTCCGCATTGCAAGGTGCAATTCTGAAATTTTTTGCTTTTTCCTGCTCCTCTTAGCATGATAAAGAAGATTCAAAGAGAGTGAGATGCCAGCTCCTTTCATTCAGTCAGTAGCTTCAATCATTTCTGGACGTTTTTCAATGGCAAAAATCAATGAATATTGTAAATGCACAAACAGTAATTTCTCCGCATTGCAATGTGCAATTCTGAAATTTTTTGCTTTTTCCTGCTCCTCTTAGCATGATAAAGAAGATTCAAAGAGAGTGAGATGCCAGCTCCTTTCATTCAGTCAGTAGCTTCAATCATTTCTGGACGTTTTTCAATGGCAAAAATCAATGAATATTGTAAATGCACAAACAGTAATTTCTCCGCATTGCAAGGTGCAATTCTGAAATTTTTTGCTTTTTCCTGCTCCTCTTAGCATGATAAAGAAGATTCAAAGAGAGTGAGATGCCAGATCCTTTCCTTCAGTCAGTAGCTTCAATCATTTCTGGTATATGAATAACATGATGTTTTTCAATGGCAAAAATCAATGAATTTTGTAAATGCACAAACAGTAATTTCTCCGCATTGCAAGGCGCAATTCTGAAATTTTTTGCTTTTTCCTGCTCCTCTTAGCATGATAAAGAAGATTCAAAGAGAGTGAGATGCCAGCTCCTTTCATTCAGTCAGTAGCTTCAATCATTTCTGGACATTTTTCAATGGCAAAAATCAATGAATATTGTAAATGCACAAACAGTAATTTCTCCGCATTGCAAGGTGCAATTCTGAAATTTTTTGCTTTTTCCTGCTCCTCTTAGCATGATAAAGAAGATTCAAAGAGAGTGAGATGCCAGCTCCTTTCATTCAGTCAGTAGCTTCAATCATTTCTGGACGTTTTTCAATGGCAAAAATCAATGAATATTGTAAATGCACAAACAGTAATTTCTCCGCATTGCAAGGTGCAATTCTGAAATTTTTTGCTTTTTCCTGCTCCTCTTAGCATGATAAAGAAGATTCAAAGAGAGTGAGATGCCAGCTCCTTTCATTCAGTCAGTAGCTTCAATCATTTCTGGACGTTTTTCAATGGCAAAAATCAATGAATATTGTAAATGCACAAACAGTAATTTCTCCGCATTGCAATGTGCAATTCTGAAATTTTTTGCTTTTTCCTGCTCCTCTTAGCATGATAAAGAAGATTCAAAGAGAGTGAGATGCCAGCTCCTTTCATTAAGTCAGTAGCTTCAAACATTTCTGGTACATGAATAACATGATGTTTTTCAATGGCAAAAATCAATGAATATTGTAAATGCACAAACAGTAATTTCTCCGCATTGCAAGGTGCAATTCTGAAATTTTTTGCTTTTTCCTGCTCCTCTTAGCATGATAAAGAAGATTCAAAGAGAGTGAGATGCCAGCTCCTTTCATTCAGTCAGTAGCTTCAAACATTTCTGTTACATGAATAACATGATGTTTTTCAATGGCAAAAATCAATGAATATTGTAAATGCACAAACAGTAATTTCTCCGCATTGCAAGGTGCAATTCTGAAATTTTTTGCTTTTTCCTGCTCCTCTTTGCATGATAAAGAAGATTCAAAGAGAGTGAGATGCCAGCTCCTTTCATTCAGTCAGTAGCTTCAATCATTTCTGGACGTTTTTCAATGGCAAAAATCAATGAATATTGTAAATGCAGAAACAGTAATTTCTCCGCATTGCAAGGTGCAATTCTGAAATTTTTTGCTTTTTCCTGCTCCTCTTAGCATGATAAACAAGATTCAAAGAGAGTGAGATGCCAGCTCCTTTCATTCAGTCAGTAGCTTCAATCATTTCTGGACGTTTTTCAATGGCAAAAATCATTGAATATTGTAAATGCACAAACAGTAATTTCTCCGCATTGCAAGGTGCAATTCTGAAATTTTTTACTTTTTCCTGCTCCTCTTAGCATGATAAAGAAGATTCAAAGAGAGTGAGATACCAGCTCCTTTCATTCAGTCAGTAGCTTCAATCATTTCTGGTATATGAATAACATGATGTTTTTCAATCGCAAAAATCAATGAATATTGTAAATGCACAAACAGTAATTTCTCCGCATTGCAAGGTGCAATTCTGAAATTTTTTGCTTTTTCCTGCTCCTCTTAGCATGATAAAGAAGATTCAAAGAGAGTGAGATGCCAGCTCCTTTCATTCAGTCAGTAGCTTCAATCATTTCTGGACGTTTTTCAATGGCAAAAATCAATGAATATTGTAAATGCACAAACAGTAATTTCTCCGCATTGCAAGGTGCAATTCTGAAATTTTTTGCTTTTTCCTGCTCCTCTAAGCATGATAAAGAAGATTCAAAGAGAGTGAGATGCCAGATCCTTTCCTTCAGTCAGTAGCTTCAATCATTTCTGGTATATGAATAACATGATGTTTTTCAATGGCAAAAATCAATGAATTTTGTAAATGCACAAACAGTAATTTCTCCGCATTGCAAGGCGCAATTCTGAAATTTTTTGCTTTTTCCTGCTCCTCTTAGCATGATAAAGAAGATTCAAAGAGAGTGAGATGCCAGCTCCTTTCATTCAGTCAGTAGCTTCAATCATTTCTGGACATTTTTCAATGGCAAAAATCAATGAATATTGTAAATGCACAAACAGTAATTTCTCCGCATTGCAAGGTGCAATTCTGAAATTTTTTGCTTTTTCCTGCTCCTCTTAGCATGATAAAGAAGATTCAAAGAGAGTGAGATGCCAGCTCCTTTCATTCAGTCAGTAGCTTCAATCATTTCTGGACGTTTTTCAATGGCAAAAATCAATGAATATTGTAAATGCACAAACAGTAATTTCTCCGCATTGCAAGGTGCAATTCTGAAATTTTTTGCTTTTTCCTGCTCCTCTTAGCATGATAAAGAAGATTCAAAGAGAGTGAGATGCCAGCTCCTTTCATTCAGTCAGTACCTTCAATTATTTCTGGACCTTTTTCAATGGCAAAAATCAATGAATATTGTAAATGCACAAACAGTAATTTCTCCGCATTGCAAGGTGCAATTCTGAAATTTTTTGCTTTTTCCTGCTCCTCTTAGCATGATAAAGAAGATTCAAAGAGAGTGAGATGCCAGCTCCTTTCATTCAGTCAGTAGCTTCAATCATTTCTGGACGTTTTTCAATGGCAAAAATCAATGAATATTGTAAATGCACAAACTGTAATTTCTCCGCATTGCAAGGTGCAATTCTGAAATTTTTTGCTTTTTCCTGCTCCTCTTAGCATGATAAAGAAGATTCAAAGAGAGTGAGATGCCAGCTCCTTTCATTCAGTCAGTAGCTTCAATCATTTCTGGTATATGAATAACATGATGTTTTTCAATAGCAAAAATCAATGAATATTGTAAATGCACAAACAGTAATTTCTCCGCATTGCAAGGTGCAATTCTGAAATTTTTTGCTTTTTCCTGCTCCTCTTAGCATGATAAAGAAGATTCAAAGAGAGTGAGATGCCAGCTCCTTTCATTCAGTCAGTAGCTTCAATCATTTCTGGACGTTTTTCAATGGCAAAAATCAATGATTATTGTAAATGCACAAACAGTAATTTCTCCGCATTGCAAGGTGCAATTCTGAAATTTTTTACTTTTTCCTGCTCCTCTTAGCATGATAAAGAAGATTCAAAGAGAGTGAGATGCCAGCTCCTTTCATTCAGTCAGTAGCTTCAATCATTTCTGGTATATGAATAACATGATGTTTTTCAATCGCAAAAATCAATGAATATTGTAAATGTACAAACAGTAATTTCTCCGCATTGCAAGGTGCAATTCTGAAATTTTTTGCTTTTTCCTGCTCCTCTTAGCATGATAAAGAAGATTCAAAGAGAGTGAGATGCCAGCTCCTTTCATTCAGTCAGTAGCTTCAATCATTTCTGGACGTTTTTCAATGGCAAAAATCAATGAATATTGTAAATGCACAAACAGTAATTTCTCCGCATTGCAAGGTGCAATTCTGAAATTTTTTGCTTTTTCCTGCTCCTCTAAGCATGATAAAGAAGATTCAAAGAGAGTGAGATGCCATATCCTTTCCTTCAGTCAGTAGCTTCAATCATTTCTGGTATATGAATAACATGATGTTTTTCAATGGCAAAAATCAATGAATTTTGTAAATGCACAAACAGTAATTTCTCCGCATTGCAAGGCGCAATTCTGAATTTTTTTGCTTTTTCCTGCTCCTCTTAGCATGATAAAGAAGATTCAAAGAGAGTGAGATGCCAGCTCCTTTCATTCAGTCAGTAGCTTCAATCATTTCTGGACATTTTTCAATGGCAAAAATCAATGAATATTGTAAATGCACAAACAGTAATTTCTCCGCATTGCAAGGTGCAATTCTGAAATTTTTGCTTTTTCCTGCTCCTCTTAGCATGATAAAGAAGATTCAAAGAGAGTGAGATGCCAGCTCCTTTCATTCAGTCAGTAGCTTCAATCATTTCTGGACGTTTTTCAATGGCAAAAATCAATGAATATTGTAAATGCACAAACAGTAATTTCTCCGCATTGCAAGGTGCAATTCTGAAATTTTTTGCTTTTTCCTGCTCCTCTTAGCATGATAAAGAAGATTCAAAGAGAGTGAGATGCCAGCTCCTTTCATTCAGTCAGTACCTTCAATCATTTCTGGACGTTTTTCAATGGCAAAAATCAATGAATATTGTAAATGCACAAACAGTAATTTCTCCGCATTGCAAGGTGCAATTCTGAAATTTTTTGCTTTTTCCTGCTCCTCTTAGCATGATAAAGAAGATTCAAAGAGAGTGAGATGCCAGCTCCTTTCATTCAGTCAGTAGCTTCAATCATTTCTGGACGTTTTTCAATGGCAAAAATCAATGAATATTGTAAATGCACAAACTGTAATTTCTCCGCATTGCAAGGTGCAATTCTGAAATTTTTTGCTTTTTCCTGCTCCTCTTAGCATGATAAAGAAGATTCAAAGAGAGTGAGATGCCAGCTCCTTTCATTCAGTCAGTAGCTTCAATCATTTCTGGTATATGAATAACATGATGTTTTTCAATAGCAAAAATCAATGAATATTGTAAATGCACAAACAGTAATTTCTCCGCATTGCAAGGTGCAATTCTGAAATTTTTTGCTTTTTCCTGCTCCTCTTAGCATGATAAAGAAGATTCAAAGAGAGTGAGATGCCAGCTCCTTTCATTCAGTCAGTAGCTTCAATCATTTCTGGACGTTTTTCAATGGCAAAAATCAATGAATATTGTAAATGCACAAACAGTAATTTCTCCGCATTGCAAGGTGCAATTCTGAAATTTTTTGCTTTTTCCTGCTCCTCTTAGCATGATAAACAAGATTCAAAGAGAGTGAGATGCCAGCTCCTTTCATTCAGTCAGTAGCTTCAATCATTTCTGGACGTTTTTCAATGGCAAAAATCATTGAATATTGTAAATGCACAAACAGTAATTTCTCCGCATTGCAAGGTGCAATTCTGAAATTTTTTACTTTTTCCTGCTCCTCTTAGCATGATAAAGAAGATTCAAAGAGAGTGAGATGCCAGCTCCTTTCATTCAGTCAGTAGCTTCAATCATTTCTGGTATATGAATAACATGATGTTTTTCAATCGCAAAAATCAATGAATATTGTAAATGCACAAACAGTAATTTCTCCGCATTGCAAGGTGCAATTCTGAAATTTTTTGCTTTTTCCTGCTCCTCTTAGCATGATAAAGAAGATTCAAAGAGAGTGAGATGCCAGCTCCTTTCATTCAGTCAGTAGCTTCAATCATTTCTGGACGTTTTTCAATGGCAAAAATCAATGAATATTGTAAATGCACAAACAGTAATTTCTCCGCATTGCAAGGTGCAATTCTGAAATTTTTTGCTTTTTCCTGCTCCTCTTAGCATGATAAAGAAGATTCAATGAGAGTGAGATGCCAGATCCTTTCCTTCAGTCAGTAGCTTCAATCATTTCTGGTATATGAATAACATGATGTTTTTCAATGGCAAAAATCAATGAATTTTGTAAATGCACAAACAGTAATTTCTCCGCATTGCAAGGTGCAATTCTGAAATTTTTTGCTTTTTCCTGCTCCTCTTAGCATGATAAAGAAGATTCAAAGAGAGTGAGATGCCAGCTCCTTTCATTCAGTCAGTAGCTTCAATCATTTCTGGACGTTTTTCAATGGCAAAAATCAATGAATATTGTAAATGCACAAACAGTAATTTCTCCGCATTGCAAGGTGCAATTCTGAAATTTTTTGCTTTTTCCTGCTCCTCTTAGCATGATAAAGAAGATTCAAAGAGAGTGAGATGCCAGCTCCTTTCATTCAGTCAGTAGCTTCAATCATTTCTGGACGTTTTTCAATGGCAAAAATCAATGAATATTGTAAATGCACAAACAGTAATTTCTCCGCATTGCAAGGTGCAATTCTGAAATTTTTTGCTTTTTCCTGCTCCTCTTAGCATGATAAAGAAGATTCAAAGAGAGTGAGATGCCAGATCCTTTCCTTCAGTCAGTAGCTTCAATCATTTCTGGTATATGAATAACATGATGTTTTTCAATGGCAAAAATCAATGAATTTTGTAAATGCACAAACAGTAATTTCTCCGCATTGCAAGGCGCAATTCTGAAATTTTTTGCTTTTTCCTGCTCCTCTTAGCATGATAAAGAAGATTCAAAGAGAGTGAGATGCCAGCTCCTTTCATTCAGTCAGTAGCTTCAATCATTTCTGGACATTTTTCAATGGCAAAAATCAATGAATATTGTAAATGCACAAACAGTAATTTCTCCGCATTGCAAGGTGCAATTCTGAAATTTTTTGCTTTTTCCTGCTCCTCTTAGCATGATAAAGAAGATTCAAAGAGAGTGAGATGCCAGCTCCTTTCATTCAGTCAGTAGCTTCAATCATTTCTGGACGTTTTTCAATGGCAAAAATCAATGAATATTGTAAATGCACAAACAGTAATTTCTCCGCATTGCAAGGTGCAATTCTGAAATTTTTTGCTTTTTCCTGCTCCTCTTAGCATGATAAAGAAGATTCAAAGAGAGTGAGATGCCAGCTCGTTTCATTCAGTCAGTAGCTTCAATCATTTCTGGACGTTTTTCAATGGCAAAAATCAATGAATATTGTAAATGCACAAACAGTAATTTCTCCGCATTGCAATGTGCAATTCTGAAATTTTTTGCTTTTTCCTGCTCCTCTTAGCATGATAAAGAAGATTCAAAGAGAGTGAGATGCCAGCTCCTTTCATTCAGTCAGTAGCTTCAATCATTTCTGGACATTTTTCAATGGCAAAAATCAATGAATATTGTAAATGCACAAACAGTAATTTCTCCGCATTGCAAGGTGCAATTCTGAAATTTTTTGGTTTTCCTGCTCCTCTTAGCATGATAAAGAAGATTCAAAGAGAGTGAGATGCCAGCTCCTTTCATTCAGTCAGTAGCTTCAATCATTTCTGGACGTTTTTCAATGACAAAAATCAATGAATATTGTAAATGCACAAACAGTAATTTCTCTGCATTGCAAGGTGCAATTCTGAAATTTTTTGCTTTTTCCTGCTCCTCTTAGCATGATAAAGAAGATTCAAAGAGAGTGAGATGCCAGATCCTTTCCTTCAGTCAGTAGCTTCAATCATTTCTGGTATATGAATAACATGATGTTTTTCAATGGCAAAAATCAATGAATTTTGTAAATGCACAAACAGTAATTTCTCCGCATTGCATGGCGCAATTCTGAAATTTTTTGCTTTTTCCTGCTCCTCTTAGCATGATAAAGAAGATTCAAAGAGAGTGAGATGCCAGCTCCTTTCATTCAGTCAGTAGCTTCAATCATTTCTGGACATTTTTCAATGGCAAAAATCAATGAATATTGTAAATGCACAAACAGTAATTTCTCCGCATTGCAAGGTGCAATTCTGAAATTTTTTGCTTTTTCCTGCTCCTCTTAGCATGATAAAGAAGATTCAAAGAGAGTGAGATGCCAGCTCCTTTCATTCAGTCAGTAGCTTCAATCATTTCTGGACGTTTTTCAATGGCAAAAATCAATGAATATTGTAAATGCACAAACAGTAATTTCTCCGCATTGCAAGGTGCAATTCTGAAATTTTTTGCTTTTTCCTGCTCCTCTTAGCATGATAAAGAAGATTCAAAGAGAGTGAGATGCCAGCTCCTTTCATTCAGTCAGTAGCTTCAATCATTTCTGGACGTTTTTCAATGGCAAAAATCAATGAATATTGTAAATGCACAAACAGTAATTTCTCCGCATTGCAAGGTGCAATTCTGAAATTTTTTGCTTTTTCCTGCTCCTCTTAGCATGATAAAGAAGATTCAAAGAGAGTGAGATGCCAGATCCTTTCCTTCAGTCAGTAGCTTCAATCATTTCTGGTATATGAATAACATGTTTTTCAATGGCAAAAATCAATGAATTTTGTAAATGCACAAACAGTAATTTCTCCGCATTGCAAGGCGCAATTCTGAAATTTTTTGCTTTTTCCTGCTCCTCTTAGCATGATAAAGAAGATTCAAAGAGAGTGAGATGCCAGCTCCTTTCATTCAGTCAGTAGCTTCAATCATTTCTGGACATTTTTCAATGGCAAAAATCAATGAATATTGTAAATGCACAAACAGTAATTTCTCCGCATTGCAAGGTGCAATTCTGAAATTTTTTGCTTTTTCCTGCTCCTCTTAGCATGATAAAGAAGATTCAAAGAGAGTGAGATGCCAGCTCCTTTCATTCAGTCAGTAGCTTCAATCATTTCTGGACGTTTTTCAATGGCAAAAATCAATGAATATTGTAAATGCACAAACAGTAATTTCTCCGCATTGCAAGGTGCAATTCTGAAATTTTTTGCTTTTTCCTGCTCCTCTTAGCATGATAAAGAAGATTCAAAGAGAGTGAGATGCCAGCTCCTTTCATTCAGTCAGTAGCTTCAATCATTTCTGGACGTTTTTCAATGGCAAAAATCAATGAATATTGTAAATGCACAAACAGTAATTTCTCCGCATTGCAATGTGCAATTCTGAAATTTTTTGCTTTTTCCTGCTCCTCTTAGCATGATAAAGAAGATTCAAAGAGAGTGAGATGCCAGCTCCTTTCATTCAGTCAGTAGCTTCAAACATTTCTGGTACATGAATAACATGATGTTTTTCAATGGCAAAAATCAATGAATATTGTAAATGCACAAACAGTAATTTCTCCGCATTGCAAGGTGCAATTCTGAAATTTTTTACTTTTTCCTGCTCCTCTTAGCATGATAAAGAAGATTCAAAGAGAGTGAGATGCCAGCTCCTTTCGTTCAGTCAGTAGCTTCAATCATTTCTGGACGTTTTTCAATGGCAAAAATCATTGAATATTATAAATGCACAAACAGTAATTTCTCCGCATTGCAAGGTGCAATTCTGAAATTTTTTACTTTTTCCTGCTCCTCTTAGCATGATAAAGAAGATTCAAAGAGAGTGAGATGCCAGCTCCTTTCATTCAGTCAGTAGCTTCAATCATTTCTGGTATATGAATAACATGATGTTTTTCAATGGCAAAAATCAATGAATATTGTAAATGCACAAACAGTAATTTCTCCGCATTGCAAGGTGCAATTCTGAAATTTTTTGCTTTTTCCTGCTCCTCTTAGCATGATAAAGAAGATTCAAAGAGAGTGAGATGCCAGCTCCTTTCATTCAGTCAGTAGCTTCAATCATTTCTGGACGTTTTTCAATGGCAAAAATCAATGAATATTGTAAATGCACAAACAGTAATTTCTCCGCATTGCAAGGTGCAATTCTGAAATTTTTTGCTTTTTCCTGCTCCTCTTAGCATGATAAACAAGATTCAAAGAGAGTGAGATGCCAGCTCATTTCATTCAGTCAGTAGCTTCAATCATTTCTGGACGTTTTTCAATGGCAAAAATCATTGAATATTGTAAATGCACAAACAGTAATTTCTCCGCATTGCAAGGTGCAATTCTGAAATTTTTTACTTTTTCCTGCTCCTCTTAGCATGATAAAGAAGATTCAAAGAGAGTGAGATGCCAGCTCCTTTCATTCAGTCAGTAGCTTCAATCATTTCTGGTATATGAATAACATGATGTTTTTCAATCGCAAAAATCAATGAATATTGTAAATGCACAAACAGTAATTTCTCCGCATTGCAAGGTGCAATTCTGAAATTTTTTGCTTTTTCCTGCTCCTCTTAGCATGATAAAGAAGATTCAAAGAGAGTGAGATGCCAGCTCCTTTCATTCAGTCAGTAGCTTCAATCATTTCTGGACGTTTTTCAATGGCAAAAATCAATGAATATTGTAAATGCACAAACAGTAATTTCTCCGCATTGCAAGGTGCAATTCTGAAATTTTTTGCTTTTTCCTGCTCCTCTAAGCATGATAAAGAAGATTCAAAGAGAGTGAGATGCCAGATCCTTTCCTTCAGTCAGTAGCTTCAATCATTTCTGGTATATGAATAACATGATGTTTTTCAATGGCAAAAATCAATGAATTTTGTAAATGCACAAACAGTAATTTCTCCGCATTGCAAGGCGCAATTCTGAAATTTTTTGCATTTTCCTGCTCCTCTTAGCATGATAAAGAAGATTCAAAGAGAGTGAGATGCCAGCTCCTTTCATTCAGTCAGTAGCTTCAATCATTTCTGGACATTTTTCAATGGCAAAAATCAATGAATATTGTAAATGCACAAACAGTAATTTCTCCGCATTGCAAGGTGCAATTCTGAAATTTTTTGCTTTTTCCTGCTCCTCTTAGCATGATAAAGAAGATTCAAAGAGAGTGAGATGCCAGCTCCTTTCATTCAGTCAGTAGCTTCAATCATTTCTGGACGTTTTTCAATGGCAAAAATCAATGAATATTGTAAATGCACAAACTGTAATTTCTCCGCATTGCAAGGTGCAATTCTGAAATTTTTTGCTTTTTCCTGCTCCTCTTAGCATGATAAAGAAGATTCAAAGAGAGTGAGATGCCAGCTCCTTTCATTCAGTCAGTAGCTTCAATCATTTCTGGATGTTTTTCAATGGCAAAAATCAATGAATATTGTAAATGCACAAACAGTAATTTCTCCGCATTGCAAGGTGCAATTCTGAAATTTTTTGCTTTTTCCTGCTCCTCTTAGCATGATAAAGAAGATTCAAAGAGAGTGAGATGCCAGCTCCTTTCATTCAGTCAGTAGCTTCAATCATTTCTGGTAAAAGAATAACATGATGTTTTTCAATCGCAAAAATCAATGAATATTGTAAATGCACAAACAGTAATTTCTCCGCATTGCAAGGTGCAATTCTGAAATTTTTTGCTTTTTCCTGCTCCTCTTAGCATGATAAAGAAGATTCAAAGAGAGTGAGATGCCAGCTCCTTTCATTCAGTCAGTAGCTTCAATCATTTCTGGACGTTTTTCAATGGCAAAAATCAATGAATATTGTAAATGCACAAACAGTAATTTCTCCGCATTGCAAGGTGCAATTCTGAAATTTTTTGCTTTTTCCTGCTCCTCTAAGCATGATAAAGAAGATTCAAAGAGAGTGAGATGCCAGATCCTTTCCTTCAGTCAGTAGCTTCAATCATTTCTGGTATATGAATAACATGATGTTTTTCAATGGCAAAAATCAATGAATTTTGTAAATGCACAAACAGTAATTTCTCCGCATTGCAAGGCGCAATTCTGAAATTTTTTGCTTTTTCCTGCTCCTCTTAGCATGATAAAGAAGATTCAAAGAGAGTGAGATGCCAGCTCCTTTCATTCAGTCAGTAGCTTCAAACATTTCTGGTACATGAATAACATGATGTTTTTCATTGGCAAAAATCAATGAATATTGTAAATGCACAAACAGTAATTTCTCCGCATTGCAAGGTGCAATTCTGAAATTTTTTGCTTTTTCCTGCTCCTCTTAGCATGATAAAGAAGATTCAAAGAGAGTGAGATGCCAGCTCCTTTCGTTCAGTCAGTAGCTTCAATCATTTCTGGACGTTTTTCAATGGCAAAAATCATTGAATATTATAAATGCACAAACAGTAATTTCTCCGCATTGCAAGGTGCAATTCTGAAATTTTTTACTTTTTCCTGCTCCTCTTAGCATGATAAAGAAGATTCAAAGAGAGTGAGATGCCAGCTCCTTTCATTCAGTCAGTAGCTTCAATCATTTCTGGTATATGAATAACATGATGTTTTTCAATGGCAAAAATCAATGAATATTGTAAATGCACAAACAGTAATTTCTCCGCATTGCAAGGTGCAATTCTGAAATTTTTTGCTTTTTCCTGCTCCTCTTAGCATGATAAAGAAGATTCAAAGAGAGTGAGATGCCAGCTCCTTTCATTCAGTCAGTAGCTTCAATCATTTCTGGACGTTTTTCAATGGCAAAAATCATTGAATATTATAAATGCACAAACAGTAATTTCTCCGCATTGCAAGGTGCAATTCTGAAATTTTTTACTTTTTCCTGCTCCTCTTAGCATGATAAAGAAGATTCAAAGAGAGTGAGATGCCAGCTCCTTTCATTCAGTCAGTAGCTTCAATCATTTCTGGTATATGAATAACATGATGTTTTTCAATGGCAAAAATCAATGAATATTGTAAATGCACAAACAGTAATTTCTCCGCATTGCAAGGTGCAATTCTGAAATTTTTTGCTTTTTCCTGCTCCTCTTAGCATGATAAAGAAGATTCAGAGAGTGAGATGCCAGCTCCTTTCATTCAGTCAGTAGCTTCAATCATTTCTGGACGTTTTTCAATGGCAAAAATCATTGAATATTATAAATGCACAAACAGTAATTTCTCCGCATTGCAAGGTGCAATTCTGAAATTTTTTACTTTTTCCTGCTCCTCTTAGCATGATAAAGAAGATTCAAAGAGAGTGAGATGCCAGCTCCTTTCATTCAGTCAGTAGCTTCAATCATTTCTGGTATATGAATAACATGATGTTTTTCAATGGCAAAAATCAATGAATATTGTAAATGCACAAACAGTAATTTCTCCGCATTGCAAGGTGCAATTCTGAAATTTTTTGCTTTTTCCTGCTCCTCTTAGCATGATAAAGAAGATTCAAAGAGAGTGAGATGCCAGCTCCTTTCATTCAGTCAGTAGCTTCAATCATTTCTGGACGTTTTTCAATGGCAAAAATCAATGAATATTGTAAATGCACAAACAGTAATTTCTCCGCATTGCAAGGTGCAATTCTGAAATTTTTTGCTTTTTCCTGCTCCTCTAAGCATGATAAAGAAGATTCAAAGAGAGTGAGATGCCAGATCCTTTCCTTCAGTCAGTAGCTTCAATCATTTCTGGTATATGAATAACATGATGTTTTTCAATGGCAAAAATCAATGAATTTTGTAAATGCACAAACAGTAATTTCTCCGCATTGCAAGGCGCAATTCTGAAATTTTTTGCTTTTTCCTGCTCCTCTTAGCATGATAAAGAAGATTCAAAGAGAGTGAGATGCCAGCTCCTTTCATTCAGTCAGTAGCTTCAATCATTTCTGGACATTTTTCAATGGCAAAAATCAATGAATATTGTAAATGCACAAACAGTAATTTCTCCGCATTGCAAGGTGCAATTCTGAAATTTTTTGCTTTTTCCTGCTCCTCTTAGCATGATAAAGAAGATTCAAAGAGAGTGAGATGCCAGCTCCTTTCATTCAGTCAGTAGCTTCAATCATTTCTGGACGTTTTTCAATGGCAAAAATCAATGAATATTGTAAATGCACAAACAGTAATTTCTCCGCATTGCAAGGTGCAATTCTGAAATTTTTTGCTTTTTCCTGCTCCTCTTAGCATGATAAAGAAGATTCAAAGAGAGTGAGATGCCAGCTCCTTTCATTCAGTCAGTACCTTCAATTATTTCTGGACCTTTTTCAATGGCAAAAATCAATGAATATTGTAAATGCACAAACAGTAATTTCTCCGCATTGCAAGGTGCAATTCTGAAATTTTTTGCTTTTTCCTGCTCCTCTTAGCATGATAAAGAAGATTCAAAGAGAGTGAGATGCCAGCTCCTTTCATTCAGTCAGTAGCTTCAATCATTTCTGGACGTTTTTCAATGGCAAAAATCAATGAATATTGTAAATGCACAAACTGTAATTTCTCCGCATTGCAAGGTGCAATTCTGAAATTTTTTGCTTTTTCCTGCTCCTCTTAGCATGATAAAGAAGATTCAAAGAGAGTGAGATGCCAGCTCCTTTCATTCAGTCAGTAGCTTCAATCATTTCTGGTATATGAATAACATGATGTTTTTCAATAGCAAAAATCAATGAATATTGTAAATGCACGAACAGTAATTTCTCCGCATTGCAAGGTGCAATTCTGAAATTTTTTGCTTTTTCCTGCTCCTCTTAGCATGATAAAGAAGATTCAAAGAGAGTGAGATGCCAGCTCCTTTCATTCAGTCAGTAGCTTCAATCATTTCTGGACGTTTTTCAATGGCAAAAATCAATGAATATTGTAAATGCACAAACAGTAATTTCTCCGCATTGCAAGGTGCAATTCTGAAATTTTTTACTTTTTCCTGCTCCTCTTAGCATGATAAAGAAGATTCAAAGAGAGTGAGATGCCAGCTCCTTTCATTCAGTCAGTAGCTTCAATCATTTCTGGTATATGAATAACATGATGTTTTTCAATCGCAAAAATCAATGAATATTGTAAATGCACAAACAGTAATTTCTCCGCATTGCAAGGTGCAATTCTGAAATTTTTTGCTTTTTCCTGCTCCTCTTAGCATGATAAAGAAGATTCAAAGAGAGTGAGATGCCAGCTCCTTTCATTCAGTCAGTAGCTTCAATCATTTCTGGACGTTTTTCAATGGCAAAAATCAATGAATATTGTAAATGCACAAACAGTAATTTCTCCGCATTGCAAGGTGCAATTCTGAAATTTTTTGCTTTTTCCTGCTCCTCTAAGCATGATAAAGAAGATTCAAAGAGAGTGAGATGCCATATCCTTTCCTTCAGTCAGTAGCTTCAATCATTTCTGGTATATGAATAACATGATGTTTTTCAATGGCAAAAATCAATGAATTTTGTAAATGCACAAACAGTAATTTCTCCGCATTGCAAGGCGCAATTCTGAAATTTTTTGCTTTTTCCTGCTCCTCTTAGCATGATAAAGAAGATTCAAAGAGAGTGAGATGCCAGCTCCTTTCATTCAGTCAGTAGCTTCAATCATTTCTGGACATTTTTCAATGGCAAAAATCAATGAATATTGTAAATGCACAAACAGTAATTTCTCCGCATTGCAAGGTGCAATTCTGAAATTTTTTGCTTTTTCCTGCTCCTCTTAGCATGATAAAGAAGATTCAAAGAGAGTGAGATGCCAGCTCCTTTCATTCAGTCAGTAGCTTCAATCATTTCTGGACGTTTTTCAATGGCAAAAATCAATGAATATTGTAAATGCACAAACAGTAATTTCTCCGCATTGCAAGGTGCAATTCTGAAATTTTTTGCTTTTTCCTGCTCCTCTTAGCATGATAAAGAAGATTCAAAGAGAGTGAGATGCCAGCTCCTTTCATTCAGTCAGTACCTTCAATCATTTCTGGACGTTTTTCAATGGCAAAAATCAATGAATATTGTAAATGCACAAACAGTAATTTCTCCGCATTGCAAGGTGCAATTCTGAAATTTTTTGCTTTTTCCTGCTCCTCTTAGCATGATAAAGAAGATTCAAAGAGAGTGAGATGCCAGCTCCTTTCATTCAGTCAGTAGCTTCAATCATTTCTGGACGTTTTTCAATGGCAAAAATCAATGAATATTGTAAATGCACAAACTGTAATTTCTCCGCATTGCAAGGTGCAATTCTGAAATTTTTTGCTTTTTCCTGCTCCTCTTAGCATGATAAAGAAGATTCAAAGAGAGTGAGATGCCAGCTCCTTTCATTCAGTCAGTAGCTTCAATCATTTCTGGTATATGAATAACATGATGTTTTTCAATAGCAAAAATCAATGAATATTGTAAATGCACAAACAGTAATTTCTCCGCATTGCAAGGTGCAATTCTGAAATTTTTTGCTTTTTCCTGCTCCTCTTAGCATGATAAAGAAGATTCAAAGAGAGTGAGATGCCAGCTCCTTTCATTCAGTCAGTAGCTTCAATCATTTCTGGACATTTTTCAATGGCAAAAATCAATGAATATTGTAAATGCACAAACAGTAATTTCTCCGCATTGCAAGGTGCAATTCTGAAATTTTTTGCTTTTTCCTGCTCCTCTTAGCATGATAAACAAGATTCAAAGAGAGTGAGATGCCAGCTCCTTTCATTCAGTCAGTAGCTTCAATCATTTCTGGACGTTTTTCAATGGCAAAAATCATTGAATATTGTAAATGCACAAACAGTAATTTCTCCGCATTGCAAGGTGCAATTCTGAAATTTTTTACTTTTTCCTGCTCCTCTTAGCATGATAAAGAAGATTCAAAGAGAGTGAGATGCCAGCTCCTTTCATTCAGTCAGTAGCTTCAATCATTTCTGGTATATGAATAACATGATGTTTTTCAATCGCAAAATCAATGAATATTGTAAATGCACAAACAGTAATTTCTCCGCATTGCAAGGTGCAATTCTGAAATTTTTTGCTTTTTCCTGCTCCTCTTAGCATGATAAAGAAGATTCAAAGAGAGTGAGATGCCAGCTCCTTTCATTCAGTCAGTAGCTTCAATCATTTCTGGACGTTTTTCAATGGCAAAAATCAATGAATATTGTAAATGCACAAACAGTAATTTCTCCGCATTGCAAGGTGCAATTCTGAAATTTTTTGCTTTTTCCTGCTCCTCTTAGCATGATAAAGAAGATTCAAAGAGAGTGAGATGCCAGATCCTTTCCTTCAGTCAGTAGCTTCAATCATTTCTGGTATATGAATAACATGATGTTTTTCAATGGCAAAAATCAATGAATTTTGTAAATGCACAAACAGTAATTTCTCCGCATTGCAAGGCGCAATTCTGAAATTTTTTGCTTTTTCCTGCTCCTCTTAGCATGATAAAGAAGATTCAAAGAGAGTGAGATGCCAGCTCCTTTCATTCAGTCAGTAGCTTCAATCATTTCTGGACATTTTTCAATGGCAAAAATCAATGAATATTGTAAATGCACAAACAGTAATTTCTCCGCATTGCAAGGTGCAATTCTGAAATTTTTTGCTTTTTCCTGCTCCTCTTAGCATGATAAAGAAGATTCAAAGAGAGTGAGATGCCAGCTCCTTTCATTCAGTCAGTAGCTTCAATCATTTCTGGACGTTTTTCAATGGCAAAAATCAATGAATATTGTAAATGCACAAACAGTAATTTCTCCGCATTGCAAGGTGCAATTCTGAAATTTTTTGCTTTTTCCTGCTCCTCTTAGCATGATAAAGAAGATTCAAAGAGAGTGAGATGCCAGCTCCTTTCATTCAGTCAGTAGCTTCAATCATTTCTGGACGTTTTTCAATGGCAAAAATCAATGAATATTGTAAATGCACAAACAGTAATTTCTCCGCATTGCAAGGTGCAATTCTGAAATTTTTTGCTTTTTCCTGCTCCTCTTAGCATGATAAAGAAGATTCAAAGAGAGTGAGATGCCAGATCCTTTCCTTCAGTCAGTAGCTTCAATCATTTCTGGTATATGAATAACATGATGTTTTTCAATGGCAAAAATCAATGAATTTTGTAAATGCACAAACAGTAATTTCTCCGCATTGCAAGGCGCAATTCTGAAATTTTTTGCTTTTTCCTGCTCCTCTTAGCATGATAAAGAAGATTCAAAGAGAGTGAGATGCCAGCTCCTTTCATTCAGTCAGTAGCTTCAATCATTTCTGGACATTTTTCAATGGCAAAAATCAATGAATATTGTAAATGCACAAACAGTAATTTCTCCGCATTGCAAGGTGCAATTCTGAAATTTTTTGCTTTTTCCTGCTCCTCTTAGCATGATAAAGAAGATTCAAAGAGAGTGAGATGCCAGCTCCTTTCATTCAGTCAGTAGCTTCAATCATTTCTGGACGTTTTTCAATGGCAAAAATCAATGAATATTGTAAATGCACAAACAGTAATTTCTCCGCATTGCAATGTGCAATTCTGAAATTTTTTGCTTTTTCCTGCTCCTCTTAGCATGATAAAGAAGATTCAAAGAGAGTGAGATGCCAGCTCCTTTCATTCAGTCAGTAGCTTCAATCATTTCTGGACATTTTTCAATGGCAAAAATCAATGAATATTGTAAATGCACAAACAGTAATTTCTCCGCATTGCAAGGTGCAATTCTGAAATTTTTTGCTTTTTCCTTCTCCTCTTAGCATGATAAAGAAGATTCAAAGAGAGTGAGATGCCAGCTCCTTTCATTCAGTCAGTAGCTTCAATCATTTCTGGACGTTTTTCAATGACAAAAATCAATGAATATTGTAAATGCACAAACAGTAATTTCTCTGCATTGCAAGGTGCAATTCTGAAATTTTTTGCTTTTTCCTGCTCCTCTTAGCATGATAAAGAAGATTCAAAGAGAGTGAGATGCCAGATCCTTTCCTTCAGTCAGTAGCTTCAATCATTTCTGTTATATGAATAACATGATGTTTTTCAATGGCAAAAATCAATGAATTTTGTAAATGCACAAACAGTAATTTCTCCGCATTGCAAGGCGCAATTCTGAAATTTTTTGCTTTTTCCTGCTCCTCTTAGCATGATAAAGAAGATTCAAAGAGAGTGAGATGCCAGCTCCTTTCATTCAGTCAGTAGCTTCAATCATTTCTGGACATTTTTCAATGGCAAAAATCAATGAATATTGTAAATGCACAAACAGTAATTTCTCCGCATTGCAAGGTGCAATTCTGAAATTTTTTGCTTTTTCCTGCTCCTCTTAGCATGATAAAGAAGATTCAAAGAGAGTGAGATGCCAGCTCCTTTCATTCAGTCAGTAGCTTCAATCATTTCTGGACGTTTTTCAATGGCAAAAATCAATGAATATTGTAAATGCACAAACAGTAATTTCTCCGCATTGCAAGGTGCAATTCTGAAATTTTTTGCTTTTTCCTGCTCCTCTTAGCATGATAAAGAAGATTCAAAGAGAGTGAGATGCCAGCTCCTTTCATTCAGTCAGTAGCTTCAATCATTTCTGGACGTTTTTCAATGGCAAAAATCAATGAATATTGTAAATGCACAAACAGTAATTTCTCCGCATTGCAAGGTGCAATTCTGAAATTTTTTGCTTTTTCCTGCTCCTCTTAGCATGATAAAGAAGATTCAAAGAGAGTGAGATGCCAGATCCTTTCCTTCAGTCAGTAGCTTCAATCATTTCTGGTATATGAATAACATGTTTTTCTATGGCAAAAATCAATGAATTTTGTAAATGCACAAACAGTAATTTCTCCGCATTGCAAGGCGCAATTCTGAAATTTTTTGCTTTTTCCTGCTCCTCTTAGCATGATAAAGAAGATTCAAAGAGATTGAGATGCCAGCTCCTTTCATTCAGTCAGTAGCTTCAATCATTTCTGGACATTTTTCAATGGCAAAAATCAATGAATATTGTAAATGCACAAACAGTAATTTCTCCGCATTGCAAGGTGCAATTCTGAAATTTTTTGCTTTTTCCTGCTCCTCTTAGCATGATAAAGAAGATTCAAAGAGAGTGAGATGCCAGCTCCTTTCATTCAGTCAGTAGCTTCAATCATTTCTGGACGTTTTTCAATGGCAAAAATCAATGAATATTGTAAATGCACAAACAGTAATTTCTCCGCATTGCAAGATGCAATTCTGAAATTTTTTGCTTTTTCCTGCTCCTCTTAGCATGATAAAGAAGATTCAAAGAGAGTGAGATGCCAGCTCCTTTCATTCAGTCAGTAGCTTCAATCATTTCTGGACGTTTTTCAATGGCAAAAATCAATGAATATTGTAAATGCACAAACAGTAATTTCTCCGCATTGCAATGTGCAATTCTGAAATTTTTTGCTTTTTCCTGCTCCTCTTAGCATGATAAAGAAGATTCAAAGAGAGTGAGATGCCAGCTCATTTCATTCAGTCAGTAGCTTCAATCATTTCTGGACGTTTTTCAATGGCAAAAATCATTGAATATTGTAAATGCACAAACAGTAATTTCTCCGCATTGCAAGGTGCAATTCTGAAATTTTTTACTTTTTACTGCTCCTCTTAGCATGATAAAGAAGATTCAAAGAGAGTGAGATGCCAGCTCCTTTCATTCAGTCAGTAGCTTCAATCATTTCTGGTATATGAATAACATGATGTTTTTCAATCGCAAAAATCAATGAATATTGTAAATGCACAAACAGTAATTTCTCCGCATTGCAAGGTGCAATTCTGAAATTTTTTGCTTTTTCCTGCTCCTCTTAGCATGATAAAGAAGATTCAAAGAGAGTGAGATGCCAGCTCCTTTCATTCAGTCAGTAGCTTCAATCATTTCTGGACGTTTTTCAATGGCAAAAATCAATGAATATTGTAAATGCACAAACAGTAATTTCTCCGCATTGCAAGGTGCAATTCTGAAATTTTTTGCTTTTTCCTGCTCCTCTAAGCATGATAAAGAAGATTCAAAGAGAGTGAGATGCCAGATCCTTTCCTTCAGTCAGTAGCTTCAATCATTTCTGGTATATGAATAACATGATGTTTTTCATTGGCAAAAATCAATGAATTTTGTAAATGCACAAACAGTAATTTCTCCGCATTGCAAGGCGCAATTCTGAAATTTTTTGCTTTTTCCTGCTCCTCTTAGCATGATAAAGAAGATTCAAAGAGAGTGAGATGCCAGCTCCTTTCATTCAGTCAGTAGCTTCAATCATTTCTGGACATTTTTCAATGGCAAAAATCAATGAATATTGTAAATGCACAAACAGTAATTTCTCCGCATTGCAAGGTGTAATTCTGAAATTTTTTGCTTTTTCCTGCTCCTCTTAGCATGATAAATAAGATTCAAAGAGAGTGAGATTCCAGCTCCTTTCATTCAGTCAGTAGCTTCAATCATTTCTGGACGTTTTTCAATGGCAAAAATCAATGAATATTGTAAATGCACAAACTGTAATTTCTCCGCATTGCAAGGTGCAATTCTGAAATTTTTTGCTTTTTCCTGCTCCTCTTAGCATGATAAAGAAGATTCAAAGAGAGTGAGATGCCAGCTCCTTTCATTCAGTCAGTAGCTTCAATCATTTCTGGTATATGAATAACATGATGTTTTTCAATAGCAAAAATCAATGAATATTGTAAATGGACAAACAGTAATTTCTCCGCATTGCAAGGTGCAATTATGAAATTTTTTGCTTTTTCCTGCTCCTCTTAGCATGATAAAGAAGATTCAAAGAGAGTGAGATGCCAGCTCCTTTCATTCAGTCAGTAGCTTCAATCATTTCTGGATGTTTTTCAATGGCAAAAATCAATGAATATTGTAAATGCACAAACAGTAATTTCTCCGCATTGCAAGGTGCAATTCTGAAATTTTTTGCTTTTTCCTGCTCCTCTTAGCATGATAAAGAAGATTCAAAGAGAGTGAGATGCCAGCTCCTTTCATTCAGTCAGTAGCTTCAATCATTTCTGGCATATGAATAACATGATGTTTTTCAATCGCAAAAATCAATGAATATTGTAAATGCACAAACAGTAATTTCTCCGCATTGCAAGGTGCAATTCTGAAATTTTTTGCTTTTTCCTGCTCCTCTTAGCATGATAAAGAAGATTCAAAGAGAGTGAGATGCCAGCTTCTTTCATTCAGTCAGTAGCTTCAATCATTTCTGGACGTTTTTCAATGGCAAAAATCAATGAATATTGTAAATGCACAAACAGTAATTTCTCCGCATTGCAAGGTGCAATTCTGAAATTTTTTGCTTTTTCCTGCTCCTCTAAGCATGATAAAGAAGATTCAAAGAGAGTGAGATGCCAGATCCTTTCCTTCAGTCAGTAGCTTCAATCATTTCTGGTATATGAATAACATGATGTTTTTCAATGGCAAAAATCAATGAATTTTGTAAATGCACAAACAGTAATTTCTCCGCATTGCAAGGCGCAATTCTGAAATTTTTTGCTTTTTCCTGCTCCTCTTAGCATGATAAAGAAGATTCAAAGAGAGTGAGATGCCAGCTCCTTTCATTCAGTCAGTAGCTTCAATCATTTCTGGACATTTTTCAATGGCAAAAATCAATGAATATTGTAAATGCACAAACAGTAATTTCTCCGCATTGCAAGGTGCAATTCTGAAATTTTTTGCTTTTTCCTGCTCCTCTTAGCATGATAAAGAAGATTCAAAGAGAGTGAGATGCCAGCTCCTTTCATTCAGTCAGTAGCTTCAATCATTTCTGGACGTTTTTCAATGGCAAAAATCAATGAATATTGTAAATGCACAAACAGTAATTTCTCCGCATTGCAAGGTGCAATTCTGAAATTTTTTGCTTTTTCCTGCTCCTCTTAGCATGATAAAGAAGATTCAAAGAGAGTGAGATGCCAGCTCCTTTCATTCAGACAGTACCTTCAATCATTTCTGGACGTTTTTCAATGGCAAAAATCAATGAATATTGTAAATGCACAAACAGTAATTTCTCCGCATTGCAAGGTGCAATTCTGAAATTTTTTGCTTTTTCCTGCTCCTCTTAGCATGATAAAGAAGATTCAAAGAGAGTGAGATGCCAGCTCCTTTCATTCAGTCAGTAGCTTCAATCATTTCTGGACGTTTTTCAATGGCAAAAATCAATGAATATTGTAAATGCACAAACAGTAATTTCTCCGCATTGCAAGGTGCAATTCTGAAATTTTTTGCTTTTTCCTGCTCCTCTAAGCATGATAAAGAAGATTCAAAGAGAGTGAGATGCCAGATCCTTTCCTTCAGTCAGTAGCTTCAATCATTTCTGGTATATGAATAACATGATGTTTTTCAATGGCCAAAATCAATGAATTTTGTAAATGCACAAACAGTAATTTCTCCGCATTGCAAGGCGCAATTCTGAAATTTTTTGCTTTTTCCTGCTCCTCTTAGCATGATAAAGAAGATTCAAAGAGAGTGAGATGCCAGCTCCTTTCATTCAGTCAGTAGCTTCAATCATTTCTGGACATTTTTCAATGGCAAAAATCAATGAATATTGTAAATGCACAAACAGTAATTTCTCCGCATTGCAAGGTGCAATTCTGAAATTTTTTGCTTTTTCCTGCTCCTCTTAGCATGATAAAGAAGATTCAAAGAGAGTGAGATGCCAGCTCCTTTCATTCAGTCAGTAGCTTCAATCATTTCTGGACGTTTTTCAATGGCAAAAATCAATGAATATTGTAAATGCACAAACAGTAATTTCTCCGCATTGCAAGGTGCAATTCTGAAATTTTTTGCTTTTTCCTGCTCCTCTTAGCATGATAAAGAAGATTCAAAGAGAGTGAGATGCCAGCTCCTTTCATTCAGTCAGTACCTTCAATCATTTCTGGACGTTTTTCAATGGCAAAAATCAATGAATATTGTAAATGCACAAACAGTAATTTCTCCGCATTGCAAGGTGCAATTCTGAAATTTTTTGCTTTTTCCTGCTCCTCTTAGCATGATAAAGAAGATTCAAAGAGAGTGAGATGCCAGCTCCTTTCATTCAGTCAGTAGCTTCAATCATTTCTGGACGTTTTTCAATGGCAAAAATCAATGAATATTGTAAATGCACAAACTGTAATTTCTCCGCATTGCAAGGTGCAATTCTGAAATTTTTTGCTTTTTCCTGCTCCTCTTAGCATGATAAAGAAGATTCAAAGAGAGTGAGATGCCAGCTCCTTTCATTCAGTCAGTAGCTTCAATCATTTCTGGTATATGAATAACATGATGTTTTTCAATCGCAAAAATCAATGAATATTGTAAATGCACAAACAGTAATTTCTCCGCATTGCAAGGTGCAATTCTGAAATTTTTTGCTTTTTCCTGCTCCTCTTAGCATGATAAAGAAGATTCAAAGAGAGTGAGATGCCAGCTCCTTTCCTTCAGTCAGTAGCTTCAATCATTTCTGGTATATGAATAACATGATGTTTTTCAATGGCAAAAATCAATGAATTTTGTAAATGCACAAACAGTAATTTCTCCGCATTGCAAGGCGCAATTCTGAAATTTTTTGCTTTTTCCTGCTCCTCTTAGCATGATAAAGAAGATTCAAAGAGAGTGAGATGCCAGCTCCTTTCATTCAGTCAGTAGCTTCAATCATTTCTGGACATTTTTCAATGGCAAAAATCAATGAATATTGTAAATGCACAAACAGTAATTTCTCCGCATTGCAAGGTGCAATTCTGAAATTTTTTGCTTTTTCCTGCTCCTCTTAGCATGATAAAGAAGATTCAAAGAGAGTGAGATGCCAGCTCCTTTCATTCAGTCAGTAGCTACAATCATTTCTGGACGTTTTTCAATGGCAAAAATCAATGAATATTGTAAATGCACAAACAGTAATTTCTCCGCATTGCAAGGTGCAATTCTGAAATTTTTTGCTTTTTCCTGCTCCTCTTAGCATGATAAAGAAGATTCAAAGAGAGTGAGGTGCCAGCTCCTTTCATTCAGTCAGGAGCTTCAAACATTTCTGGTATATGAATAACATGTTTTTCAATGGCAAAAATCAATGAATATTGTAAATGCACAAACAGTAATTTCTCCGCATTGCAAGGTGCAATTCTGAAATTTTTTGCTTTTTCCTGCTCCTCTTAGCATGATAAAGAAGATTCAAAGAGAGTGAGATGCCAGCTCCTTTCATTCAGTCAGTAGCTTCAATCATTTCTGGACGTTTTTCAATGGCAAAAATCAATGAATATTGTAAATGCACAAACTGTAATTTCTCCGCATTGCAAGGTGCAATTCTGAAATTTTTTGCTTTTTCCTGCTCCTCTTAGCATGATAAAGAAGATTCAAAGAGAGTGAGATGCCAGCTCCTTTCATTCAGTCAGTAGCTTCAATCATTTCTGGACGTTTTTCAATGGCAAAAATCAACGAATATTGTAAATGCACAAACAGTAATTTCTCCGCATTGCAAGGCGCAATTCTGAAATTTTTTGCTTTTTCCTGCTCCTCTTAGCATGATAAAGAAGATTCAAAGAGAGTGAGATGCCAGCTCCTTTCATTCAGTCAGTAGCTTCAATCATTTCTGGACATTTTTCAATGGCAAAAATCAATGAATATTGTAAATGCACAAACAGTAATTTCTCCGCATTGCAAGGTGCAATTCTGAAATTTTTTGCTTTTTCCTGCTCCTCTTAGCATGATAAAGAAGATTCAAAGAGAGTGAGATGCCAGCTCCTTTCATTCAGTCAGTAGCTACAATCATTTCTGGACGTTTTTCAATGGCAAAAATCAATGAATATTGTAAATGCACAAACAGTAATTTCTCCGCATTGCAAGGTGCAATTCTGAAATTTTTTGCTTTTTCCTGCTCCTCTTAGCATGATAAAGAAGATTCAAAGAGAGTGAGGTGCCAGCTCCTTTCATTCAGTCAGGAGCTTCAAACATTTCTGGTATATGAATAACATGTTTTTCAATGGCAAAAATCAATGAATATTGTAAATGCACAAACAGTAATTTCTCCGCATTGCAAGGTGCAATTCTGAAATTTTTTGCTTTTTCCTGCTCCTCTTAGCATGATAAAGAAGATTCAAAGAGAGTGAGATGCCAGCTCCTTTCATTCAGTCAGTAGCTTCAATCATTTCTGGACGTTTTTCAATGGCAAAAATCAATGAATATTGTAAATGCACAAACTGTAATTTCTCCGCATTGCAAGGTGCAATTCTGAAATTTTTTGCTTTTTCCTGCTCCTCTTAGCATGATAAAGAAGATTCAAAGAGAGTGAGATGCCAGCTCCTTTCATTCAGTCAGTAGCTTCAATCATTTCTGGACGTTTTTCAATGGCAAAAATCAACGAATATTGTAAATGCACAAACAGTAATTTCTCCGCATTGCAAGGTGCAATTCTGAAATTTTTTGCTTTTTCCTGCTCCTCTTAGCATGATAAAGAAGATTCAAAGAGAGTGAGATGCCAGCTCCTTTCATTCAGTCCGTAGCTTCAATCATTTCTGGACGTTTTTCAATGGCAAAAATCAATGAATATTGTAAATGCACAAACTGTAATTTCTCCGCATTGCAAGGTGCAATTCTGAAATTTTTTGCTTTTTCCTGCTCCTCTTAGCATGATAAAGAAGATTCAAAGAGAGTGAGATACCAGCTCCTTTCATTCAGTCAGTAGCTTCAATCATTTCTGGACGTTTTTCAATGGCAAAAATCAATGAATATTGTAAATGCACAAACAGTAAATTCTCCGCATTGCAAGGTGCAATTCTGAAATTTTTTGCTTTTTCCTGCTCCTCTTAGCATGATAAAGAAGATTCAAAGAGAGTGAGATGCCAGCTCCTTTCCTTCAGTCAGTAGCTTCAATCATTTCTGGTATATGAATAACATGATGTTTTTCAATGGCAAAAATCAATGAATATTGTAAATGCACAAACAGTAATTTCTCCGCATTGCAAGGTGCAATTCTGAAATTTTTTGCTTTTTCCTGCTCCTCTTAGCATGATAAAGAAGATTCAAAGAGAGTGAGGTGCCAGCTCCTTTCATTCAGTCAGGAGCTTCAAACATTTCTGGTATATGAATAACATGTTTTTCAATGGCAAAAATCAATGAATATTGTAAATGCACAAACAGTAAATTCTCCGCATTGCAAGGTGCAATTCTGAAATTTTTTGCTTTTTCCTGCTCCTCTTAGCATGATAAAGAAGATTCAAAGAGAGTGAGATGCCAGCTCCTTTCATTCAGTCAGTAGCTTCAATCATTTCTGGACGTTTTTCAATGGCAAAAATCAATGAATATTGTAAATGCACAAACTGTAATTTCTCCGCATTGCAAGGTGCAATTCTGAAATTTTTTGCTTTTTCCTGCTCCTCTTAGCATGATAAAGAAGATTCAAAGAGAGTGAGATGCCAGCTCCTTTTATTCAGTCAGTAGCTTCAATCATTTCTGGACGTTTTTCAATGGCAAAAATCAACGAATATTGTAAATGCACAAACAGTAATTTCTCCGCATTGCAAGGTGCAATTCTGAAATTTTTTGCTTTTTCCTGCTCCTCTTAGCATGATAAAGAAGATTCAAAGAGAGTGAGATGCCAGCTCCTTTCATTCAGTCAGTAGCTTCAATCATTTCTGGACGTTTTTCAATGGCAAAAATCAATGAATATTGTAAATGCACAAACTGTAATTTCTCCGCATTGCAAGCTGCAATTCTGAAATTTTTTGCTTTTTCCTGCTCCACTTAGCATGATAAAGAAGATTCAAAGAGAGTGAGATGCCAGCTCCTTTCATTCAGTCAGTAGCTTCAATCATTTCTGGACGTTTTTCAATGGCAAAAATCAATGAATATTGTAAATGCACAAACAGTAATTTCTCCGCATTGCAAGTTGCAATTCTGAAATTTTTTGCTTTTTCCTGCTCCTCTTAGCATGATAAAGAAGATTCAAAGAGAGTGAGATGCCAGCTCCTTTCATTCAGTCAGTACCTTCAATCATTTCTGTACGTTTTTCAATGGCAAAAATCAATGAATATTGTAAATGCACAAACAGTAATTTCTCCGCATTGCAAGGTGCAATTCTGAAATTTTTTGCTTTTTCCTGCTCCTCTTAGCATGATAAAGAAGATTCAAAGAGAGTGAGATGCCAGCTCCTTTCATTCAGTCAGTAGCTTCAAACATTTCTGGTATATGAATAACATGATGTTTTTCAATGGCAAAAATCAATGAATATTGTAAATGCACAAACAGTAATTTCTCCGCATTGCAAGGTGCAAGTCTGAAATTTTTTGCTTTTTTCTGCTCCTCTTAGCATGATAAAGAAGATTCAAAGAGAGTGAGATGCCAGCTCCTTTCATTCAGTCAGTAGCTTCAAACATTTCTGGTATATGAATAACATGATGTTTTTCAATGGCAAAAATCAATGAATATTGTAAATGCACAAACAGTAATTTCTCCGCATTGCAAGGTGCAAGTCTGAAATTTTTTGCTTTTTCCTGCTCCTCTTAGCATGATAAAGAAGATTCAAAGAGAGTGAGATGCCAGCTACTTTCATTCAGTCAGTAGCTTCAATCATTTCTGGACGTTTTTCAATGGTAAAAATCAATGAATATTGTAAAAGCACAAACAGTAATTTCTCCACATTGCAAGGTGCAATTCTGAAATTTTTTGCTTTTTCATGCTCCTCTTAGCATGATAAAGAAGATTCAAAGAGATTGAGATGCCAGCTCCTTTCATTCAGTCAGTAGCTTCAAACATTTCTGGTATATGAATAACATTATGTTTTTCAATGGCAAAAATCAATGAATATTGTAAATGCACAAACAGTAATTTCTCCGCATTGCATTGTGCAATTCTGAAATTTTTTGCTTTTTCCTGCTCCTCTTAGCATGATAAAGAAGATTCAAAGAGAGTGAGATGCCAGCTCCTTTCATTCAGTCAGTAGCTTCAAACATTTCTGGTATATGAATAACATGATGTTTTTCAATGGCAAAAATCAATGAATATTGTAAATGCACAAACAGTAATTTCTCCGCATTGCAAGGTGCAATTCTGAAATTTTTTGCTTTTTCCTGCTCCTCTTAGCATGATAAAGAAGATTCAAAGAGAGTGAGATGCCAGCTCCTTTCATTCAGTCAGTAGCTTCAATCATTTCTGGACGTTTTTCAATGGCAAAAATCAACGAATATTGTAAATGCACAAACAGTAATTTCTCCGCATTGCAAGGTGCAATTCTGAAATTTTTTGCTTTTTCCTGCTCCTCTTAGCATGATAAAGAAGATTCAAAGAGAGTGAGATGCCAGCTCCTTTCATTCAGTCAGTAGCTTCAATCATTTCTGGACGTTTTTCAATGGCAAAAATCAATGAATATTGTAAATGCACAAACTGTAATTTCTCCACATTGCAAGGTGCAATTCTGAAATTTTTTGCTTTTTCCTGCTCCTCTTAGCATGATAAAGAAGATTCAAAGAGAGTGAGATGCCAGCTCCTTTCATTCAGTCAGTAGCTTCAATCATTTCTGGACGTTTTTCAATGGCAAAAATCAATAAATATTGTAAATGCACAAACAGTAAATTCTCCGCATTGCAAGGTGCAATTCTGAAAATTTTTGCTTTTTCCTGCTCCTCTTAGCATGATAAAGAAGATTCAAAGAGAGTGAGATGCCAGCTCCTTTCCTTCAGTCAGTAGCTTCAATCATTTCTGGTATATGAATAACATGATGTTTTTCAATGGCAAAAATCAATGAATTTTGTAAATGCACAAACAGTAATTTCTCCGCATTGCAAGGCGCAATTCTGAATTTTTTTGCTTTTTCCTGCTCCTCTTAGCATGATAAAGAAGATTCAAAGAGAGTGAGATGCCAGCTCCTTTCATTCAGTCAGTAGCTTCAATCATTTCTGGACATTTTTCAATGGCAAAAATCAATGAATATTGTAAATGCACAAACAGTAATTTCTCCGCATTGCAAGGTGCAATTCTGAAATTTTTTGCTTTTTCCTGCTCCTCTTAGCATGATAAAGAAGATTCAAAGAGAGTGAGATGCCAGCTCCTTTCATTCAGTCAGTAGCTTCAATCATTTCTGGACGTTTTTCAATGGCAAAAATCAATGAATATTGTAAATGCACAAACAGTAATTTCTCCGCGCAAGGTGCAATTCTGAAATTTTTTGCTTTTTCCTGCTCCTCTTAGCATGATAAAGAAGATTCAAAGAGAGTGAGGTGCCAGCTCCTTTCATTCAGTCAGGAGCTTCAAACATTTCTGGTATATGAATAACATGTTTTTCAATGGCAAAAATCAATGAATATTGTAAATGCACAAACAGTAAATTCTCCGCATTGCAAGGTGCAATTTTGAAATTTTTTGCTTTTTCCTGCTCCTCTTAGCATGATAAAGAAGATTCAAAGAGAGTGAGATGCCAGCTCCTTTCATTCAGTCAGTAGCTTCAATCATTTCTGGACGTTTTTCAATGGCAAAAATCAATGAATATTGTAAATGCACAAACTGTAATTTCTCCGCATTGCAAGGTGCAATTCTGAAATTTTTTGCTTTTTCCTGCTCCTCTTAGCATGATAAAGAAGATTCAAAGAGAGTGAGATGCCAGCTCCTTTCATTCAGTCAGTAGCTTCAATCATTTCTGGACGTTTTTCAATGGCAAAAATCAACGAATATTGTAAATGCACAAACAGTAATTTCTCCGCATTGCAAGGTGCAATTCTGAAATTTTTTGCTTTTTCCTGCTCCTCTTAGCATGATAAAGAAGATTCAAAGAGAGTGAGATGCCAGCTCCTTTCATTCAGTCAGTAGCTTCAATCATTTCTGGACGTTTTTCAATGTCAAAAATCAATGAATATTGTAAATGCACAAACTGTAATTTCTCCGCATTGCAAGGTGCAATTCTGAAATTTTTTGCTTTTTCCTGCTCCACTTAGCATGATAAAGAAGATTCAAAGAGAGTGAGATGCCAGCTCCTTTCATTCAGTCAGTAGCTTCAATCATTTCTGGACGTTTTTCAATGGCAAAAATCAATGAATATTGTAAATGCACAAACAGTAATTTCTCCGCATTGCAAGTTGCAATTCTGAAATTTTTTGCTTTTTCCTGCTCCTCTTAGCATGATAAAGAAGATTCAAAGAGAGTGAGATGCCAGCTCCTTTCATTCAGTCAGTACCTTCAATCATTTCTGGACGTTTTTCAATGGCAAAAATCAATGAATATTGTAAATGCACAAACAGTAATTTCTCCGCATTGCAAGGTGCAATTCTGAAATTTTTTGCTTTTTCCTGCTCCTCTTAGCATGATAAAAAAGATTCAAAGAGAGTGAGATGCCAGCTCCTTTCATTCAGTCAGTAGCTTCAAACATTTCTGGTATATGAATAACATGATGTTTTTCAATGGCAAAAATCAATGAATATTGTAAATGCACAAACAGTAATTTCTCCGCATTGCAAGGTGCAAGTCTGAAATTTTTTGCTTTTTTCTGCTCCTCTTAGCATGATAAAGAAGATTCAAAGAGAGTGAGATGCCAGCTCCTTTCATTCAGTCAGTAGCTTCAAACATTTCTGGTATATGAATAACATGATGTTTTTCAATGGCAAAAATCAATGAATATTGTAAATGCACAAACAGTAATTTCTCCGCATTGCAAGGTGCAAGTCTGAAATTTTTTGCTTTTTCCTGCTCCTCTTAGCATGATAAAGAAGATTCAAAGAGAGTGAGATGCCAGCTACTTTCATTCAGTCAGTAGCTTCAATCATTTCTGGACGTTTTTCAATGGTAAAAATCAATGAATATTGTAAATGCACAAACAGTAATTTCTCCACATTGCAAGGTGCAATTCTGAAATTTTTTGCTTTTTCATGCTCCTCTTAGCATGATAAAGAAGATTCAAAGAGATTGAGATGCCAGCTCCTTTCATTCAGTCAGTAGCTTCAAACATTTCTGGTATATGAATAACATTATGTTTTTCAATGGCAAAAATCAATGAATATTGTAAATGCACAAACAGTAATTTCTCCGCATTGCAAGGTGCAATTCTGAAATTTTTTGCTTTTTCCTGCTCCTCTTAGCATGATAAAGAAGATTCAAAGAGAGTGAGATGCCAGCTCCTTTCATTCAGTCAGTAGCTTCAAACATATCTGGTATATGAATAACATGATGTTTTTCAATGGCAAAAATCAATGAATATTGTAAATGCACAAACAGTAATTTCTCCGCATTGCAAGGTGCAAGTCTGAAATTTTTTGCTTTTTCCTGCTCCTCTTAGCATGATAAAGAAGATTCAAAGAGAGTGAGATGCCAGCTACTTTCATTCAGTCAGTAGCTTCCATCATTTCTGGACGTTTTTCAATGGTAAAAATCAATGAATATTGTAAATGCACAAACAGTAATTTCTCCACATTGCAAGGTGCAATTCTGAAATTTTTTGCTTTTTCCTGCTCCTCTTAGCATGATAAAGAAGATTCAAAGAGAGTGAGATGCCAGCTCCTTTCATTCAGTCAGTAGCTTCAAACATTTCTGGTATATGAATAACATGATGTTTTTCAATGGCAAAAATCAATGAATATTGTAAATGCACAAACAGTAATTTCTCCGCATTGCAAGGTGCAATTCTGAAATTTTTTGCTTTTTCCTGCTCCTCTTAGCATGATAAAGAAGATTCAAAGAGAGTGAGATGCCAGCTCCTTTCATTCAGTCAGTAGCTTCAATCATTTCTGGATGTTTTTCAATGGCAAAAATCAATGAATATTGTAAATGCACAAACAGTAATTTCTCCGCATTGCAAGGTGCAATTCTGAAATTTTTTGCTTTTTCCTGCTCCTCTTAGCATGATAAAGAAGATTCAAAGAGAGTGAGATGCCAGCTCCTTTCATTCAGTCAGTAGCTTCAATCATTTCTGGACGTTTTTCAATGGCAAAAATCAATGAATATTGTAAATGCACAAACAGTAATTTCTCCGCATTGCAAGGTGCAATTCTGAAATTTTTTGCTTTTTCCTGCTCCTCTTAGCATGATAAAGAAGATTCAAAGAGAGTGAGATGCCAGCTCCTTTCATTCAGTCAGTACCTTCAATCATTTCTGGACGTTTTTCAATGGCAAAAATCAATGAATATTGTAAATGCACAAACAGTAATTTCTCCGCATTGCAGGGTGCAATTCTGAAATTTTTTGCTTTTTCCCGCTCCTCTTAGCATGATAAAGAAGATTCAAAGAGATTGAGGTGCCAGCTCCTTTCATTCAGTCAGTATCTTCAAACATTTCTGGTATATGAATAACATGTTTTTCAATGGCAAAAATCAATGAATATTGTAAATGCACAAACAGTAATTTCTCCGCATTGCAAGGTGCAATTCTGAAATTTTTTGCTTTTTCCTGCTCCTCTTAGCATGATAAAAAAGATTCAAAGAGAGTGAGATGCCAGCTCCTTTCATTCAGTCAGTAGCTTCAATCATTTCTGGACGTTTTTCAATGGCAAAAATCAATGAATATTGTAAATGCACAAACAGTAATTTCTCCGCATTGCAAGGTGCAATTCTGAAATTTTTTGCTTTTTCCTGCTCCTCTTAGCATGATAAAGAAGATTCAAAGAGAGTGAGATGCCAGCTCCTTTCATTCAGTCAGTAGCTTCAATCATTTCTGGACGTTTTTCAATGGCAAAAATCAATGAATATTGTAAATGCACAAACAGTAATTTCTCCGCATTGCAAGGTGCAATTCTGAAATTTTTTGCTTTTTCCTGCTCCTCTTAGCATGATAAAGAAGATTCAAAGAGAGTGAGATGCCAGCTCCTTTCATTCAGTCAGTAGCTTCAAACATTTCTGGTATATGAATAACATGATGTTTTTCAATGGCAAAAATCAATGAATATTGTAAATGCACAAACAGTAATTTCTCCGCATTGCAAGGTGCAAGTCTGAAATTTTTTGCTTTTTCCTGCTCCTCTTAGCATGATAAAGAAGATTCAAAGAGAGTGAGATGCCAGCTACTTTCATTCAGTCAGTAGCTTCAATCATTTCTGGACGTTTTTCAATGGTAAAAATCAATGAATATTGTAAATGCACAAACAGTAATTTCTCCACATTGCAAGGTGCAATTCTAAAATTTTTTGCATTTTCCTGCTCCTCTTAGCATGATAAAGAAGATTCAAAGAGAGTGAGATGCCAGCTACTTTCATTCAGTCAGTAGCTTCAATCATTTCTGGACGTTTTTCAATGGTAAAAATCAATGAATATTGTAAATGCACAAACAGTAATTTCTCCACATTGCAAGGTGCAATTCTGAAATTTTTTGCTTTTTCATGCTCCTCTTAGCATGATAAAGAAGATTCAAAGAGATTGAGATGCCAGCTCCTTTCATTCAGTCAGTAGCTTCAAACATTTCTGGTATATGAATAACATTATGTTTTTCAATGGCAAAAATCAATGAATATTGTAAATGCACAAACAGTAATTTCTCCGCATTGCAAGGTGCAATTCTGAAATTTTTTGCTTTTTCCTGCTCCTCTTAGCATGATAAAGAAGATTCAAAGAGAGTGAGATGCCAGCTCCTTTCATTCAGTCAGTAGCTTCAAACATTTCTGGTATATGAATAACATGATGTTTTTCAATGGCAAAAATCAATGAATATTGTAAATGCACAAACAGTAATTTCTCCGCATTGCAAGGTGCAAGTCTGAAATTTTTTGCTCTTTCCTGCTCCTCTTAGCATGATAAAGAAGATTCAAAGAGAGTGAGATGCCAGCTACTTTCATTCAGTCAGTAGCTTCAATCATTTCTGGACGTTTTTCAATGGTAAAAATCAATGAATATTGTAAATGCACAAACAGTAATTTCTCCACATTGCAAGGTGAAATTCTGAAATTTTTTGCTTTTTCCTGCTCCTCTTAGCATGATAAAGAAGATTCAAAGAGAGTGAGATGCCAGCTCCTTTCATTCAGTCAGTAGCTTCAAACATTTCTGGTATATGAATAACATGATGTTTTTCAATGGCAAAAATCAATGAATATTGTAAATGCACAAACAGTAATTTCTCCGCATTGCAAGGTGCAATTCTGAAATTTTTTGCTTTTTCTTGCTCCTCTTAGCATGATAAAGAAGATTCAAAGAGAGTGAGATGCCAGCTCCTTTCATTCAGTCAGTAGCTTCAATCATTTCTGGATGTTTTTCAATGGCAAAAATCAATGAATATTGTAAATGCACAAACAGTAATTTCTCCGCATTGCAAGGTGCAATTCTGAAATTTTTTGCTTTTTCCTGCTCCTCTTAGCATGATAAAGAAGATTCAAAGAGAGTGAGATGCCAGCTCCTTTCATTCAGTCAGTAGCTTCAATCATTTCTGGACGTTTTTCAATGGCAAAAATCAATGAATATTGTAAATGCACAAACAGTAATTTCTCCGCATTGCAAGGTGCAATTCTGAAATTTTTTGCTTTTTCCTGCTCCTCTTAGCATGATAAAGAAGATTCAAAGAGAGTGAGATGCCAGCTCCTTTCATTCAGTCAGTACCTTCAATCATTTCTGGACGTTTTTCAATGGCAAAAATCAATGAATATTGTAAATGCACAAACAGTAATTTCTCCGCATTGCAGGGTGCAATTCTGAAATTTTTTGCTTTTTCCCGCTCCTCTTAGCATGATAAAGAAGATTCAAAGAGATTGAGGTGCCAGCTCCTTTCATTCAGTCAGTAGCTTCAAACATTTCTGGTATATGAATAACATGTTTTTCAATGGCAAAAATCAATGAATATTGTAAATGCACAAACAGTAATTTCTCCGCATTGCAAGGTGCAATTCTGAAATTTTTTGCTTTTTCCTGCTCCTCTTAGCATGATAAAGAAGATTCAAAGAGAGTGAGATGCCAGCTCCTTTCATTCAGTCAGTAGCTTCAATCATTTCTGGACGTTTTTCAATGGCAAAAATCAATGAATATTGTAAATGCACAAACAGTAATTTCTCCGCATTGCAAGGTGCAATTCTGAAATTTTTTGCTTTTTCCTGCTCCTCTTAGCATGATAAAGAAGATTCAAAGAGAGTGAGATGCCAGCTCCTTTCATTCAGTCAGTAGCTTCAATCATTTCTGGACGTTTTTCAATGGCAAAAATCAATGAATATTGTAAATGCACAAACAGTAATTTCTCCGCATTGCAAGGTGCAATTCTGAAATTTTTTGCTTTTTCCTGCTCCTCTTAGCATGATAAAGAAGATTCAAAGAGAGTGAGATGCCAGCTCCTTTCATTCAGTCAGTAGCTTCAAACATTTCTGGTATATGAATAACATGATGTTTTTCAATGGCAAAAATCAATGAATATTGTAAATGCACAAACAGTAATTTCTCCGCATTGCAAGGTGCAAGTCTGAAATTTTTTGCTTTTTCCTGCTCCTCTTAGCATGATAAAGAAGATTCAAAGAGAGTGAGATGCCAGCTACTTTCATTCAGTCAGTAGCTTCAATCATTTCTGGACGTTTTTCAATGGTAAAAATCAATGAATATTGTAAATGCACAAACAGTAATTTCTCCACATTGCAAGGTGCAATTCTAAAATTTTTTGCTTTTTCCTGCTCCTCTTAGCATGATAAAGAAGATTCAAAGAGAGTGAGATGCCAGCTCCTTTCTTTCAGTCAGTAGCTTCAAACATTTCTGGTATATGAATAACATGATGTTTTTCAATGGCAAAAATCAATGAATATTGTAAATGCACAAACAGTAATTTCTCCGCATTGCAAGGTGCAATTCTGAAATTTTTTGCTTTTTCCTGCTCCTCTTAGCATGATTCAAAGAGAGTGAGATGCCAGCTCCTTTCATTCAGTCAGTAGCTTCAATCATTTCTGGACGTTTTTCAATGACAAAAATCAATGAATATTGTAAATGCACAAACAGTAATTTCTCCGCATTGCAAGGTGCAATTCTGAAATTTTTTGCTTTTTCCTGCTCCTCTTAGCATGATAAAGAAGATTCAAAGAGAGTGAGATGTCAGCTCCTTTTATTCAGTCAGTAGCTTCAAACATTTCTGGTATATGAATAACATGATGTTTTTCAATGGCAAAAATCAATGAATATTGTAAATGCACAAACAGTAATTTCTCCGCATTGCAAGGTGCAATTCTGAAATTTTTTGCTTTTTCCTGCTCCTCTTAGCATGATAAAGAAGATTCAAAGAGAGTGAGATGCCAGCTCCTTTCATTCAGTCAGTAGCTTCAAACATTTCTGGTATATGAATAACGATGTTTTTCAATGGCAAAAATCAATGAATATTGTAAATGCACAAACAGTAATTTCTCCGCATTGCAAGGTGCAAGTCTGAAATTTTTTGCTTTTTCCTGCTCCTCTTAGCATGATAAAGAAGATTCAAAGAGAGTGAGATGCCAGCTCCTTTCATTCAGTCAGTAGCTTCAATCATTTCTGGACGTTTTTCAATGGCAAAAATCAATGAATATTGTAAATGCACAAACAGTAATTTCTCCGCATTGCAAGGTGCAATTCTGAAATTTTTTGCTTTTTCCTGCTCCTCTTAGCATGATAAAGAAGATTCAAAGAGAGTGAGATGCCAGCTCCTTTCATTCAGTCAGTAGCTTCAAACATTTCTGGTATATGAATAACATGATGTTTTTCAATGGCAAAAATCAATGAATATTGTAAATGCACAAACAGTAATTTCTCCGCATTGCAAGGTGCAAGTCTGAAATTTTTTGCTTTTTCCTGCTCCTCTTAGCATGATAAAGAAGATTCAAAGAGAGTGAGATGCCAGCTACTTTCATTCAGTCAGTAGCTTCAATCATTTCTGGACATTTTTCAATGGTAAAAATCAATGAATATTGTAAATGCACAAACAGTAATTTCTCCACATTGCAAGGTGCAATTATAAAATTTTTTGCTTTTTCCTGCTCCTCTTAGCATGATAAAGAAGATTCAAAGAGAGTGAGATGCCAGCTCCTTTCATTCAGTCAGTAGCTTCAAACATTTCTGGTATATGAATAACATGATGTTTTTCAATGGCAAAAATCAATGAATATTGTAAATGCACAAACAGTAATTTCTCCGCATTGCAAGGTGCAATTCTGAAATTTTTTGCTTTTTCCTGCTCCTCTTAGCATGATTCAAAGAGAGTGAGATGCCAGCTCCTTTCATTCAGTCAGTAGCTTCAATCATTTCTGGACGTTTTTCAATGGCAAAAATCAATGAATATTGTAAATGCACAAACAGTAATTTCTCCGCATTGCAAGGTGCAATTCTGAAATTTTTTGCTTTTTCCTGCTCCTCTTAGCATGATAAAGAAGATTCAAAGAGAGTGAGATGTCAGCTCCTTTCATTCAGTCAGTAGCTTCAAACATTTCTGGTATATGAATAACATGATGTTTTTCAATGGCAAAAATCAATGAATATTGTAAATGCACAAACAGTAATTTCTCCGCATTGCAAGGTGCAATTCTGAAATTTTTTGCTTTTTCCTGCTCCTCTTAGCATGATAAAGAAGATTCAAAGAGAGTGAGATGCCAGCTCCTTTCATTCAGTCAGTAGCTTCAAACATTTCTGGTATATGAATAACATGATGTTTTTCAATGGCAAAAATCAATGAATATTGTAAATGCACAAACAGTAATTTCTCCGCATTGCAAGGTGCAAGTCTGAAATTTTTTGCTTTTTCCTGCTCCTCTTAGCATGATAAAGAAGATTCAAAGAGAGTGAGATGCCAGCTACTTTCATTCAGTCAGTAGCTTCAATCATTTCTGGACGTTTTTCAATGGTAAAAATCAATGAATATTGTAAATGCACAAACAGTAATTTCTCCACATTGCAAGGTGCAATTCTGAAGTTTTTTGCTTTTTCCTGCTCCTCTTAGCATGATAAAGAAGATTCAAAGAGATTGAGATGCCAGCTCCTTTCATTCAGTCAGTAGCTTCAAACATTTCTGGTATATGAATAACATGATGTTTTTCAATGGAAAAAATCAATGAATATTGTAAATGCACAAACAGTAATTTCTCCGCATTGCAAGGTGCAATTCTGAAATTTTTTGCTTTTTCCTGCTCCTCTTAGCATGGTAAAGAAGATTCAAAGAGAGTGAGATGCCAGCTCCTTTCATTCAGTCAGTAGCTTCAAACATTTCTGGTATATCAATAACATGATGTTTTTCAATGGCAAAAATCAATGAATATTGTAAATGCACAAACAGTAATTTCTCCGCATTGCAAGGTGTAAGTCTGAAATTTTTTGCTTTTTCCTGCTCCTCTTAGCATGATAAAGAAGATTCAAAGAGAGTGAGATGCCAGCTACTTTCATTCAGTCAGTAGCTTCAATCATTTCTGGACGTTTTTCAATGGTAAAAATCAATGAATATTGTAAATGCACAAACAGTAATTTCTCCACATTGCAAGGTGCAATTCTGAAATTTTTTGCTTTTTCCTGCTCCTCTTAGCATGATAAAGAAGATTCAAAGAGAGTGAGATGCCAGCTCCTTTCATTCAGTCAGTAGCTTCAAACATTTCTGGCATATGAATAACATGATGTTTTTCAATGGCAAAAATCAATGAATATTGTAAATGCACAAACAGTAATTTCTCCGCATTGCAAGGTGCAATTCTGAAATTTTTTGCTTTTTCCTGCTCCTCTTAGCATGATAAAGATTCAAAGAGAGTGAGATGCCAGCTCCTTTCATTCAGTCAGTAGCTTCAATCATTTCTGGACGTTTCTCAGTGGCAAAAATCAATGAATATTGTAAATGCACAAACTGTAATTTCTCCGCATTGCAAGGTGCAATTCTGAAATTTTTTGCTTTTTCCTGCTCCTCTTAGCATGATAAAGAAGATTCAAAGAGAGTGAGATGCCAGCTCCTTTCATTCAGTCAGTAGCTTCAATCATTTCTGGACGTTTTTCAATGGCAAAAATCAATGAATTTTGTAAATGCACAAACAGTAATTTCTCCGCATTGCAAGGTGCAATTCTGAAATTTTTTGCTTTTTCCTGCTCCTCTTAGCATGATAAAGAAGATTCAAAGAGAGTGAGATGCCAGCTCCTTTCATTCAGTCAGTACCTTCAATCATTTCTGGACGTTTTTCAATGGCAAAAATCAATGAATATTGTAAATGCACAAACAGTAATTTCTCCGCATTGCAAGGTGCAATTCTGAAATTTTTTGCTTTTTCCCGCTCCTCTTAGCATGATAAAGAAGATTCAAAGAGAGTGAGGTGCCAGCTCCTTTCATTCAGTCAGTAGCTTCAAACATTTCTGGTATATGAATAACATGTTTTTCAATGGCAAAAATCAATGAATATTGTAAATGCACAAACAGTAATTTCTCCGCATTGCAAGGTGCAATTCTGAAATTTTTTGCTTTTTCCTGCTCCTCTTAGCATGATAAAGAAGATTCAAAGAGAGTGAGATGCCAGCTCCTTTCATTCAGTCAGTAGCTTCAATCATTTCTGGACGTTTTTCAATGGCAAAAATCAATGAATATTGTAAATGCACAAACAGTAATTTCTCCGCATTGCAAGGTGCAATTCTGAAATTTTTTGCTTTTTCCTGCTCCTCTTAGCATGATAAAGAAGATTCAAAGAGAGTGAGATGCCAGCTCCTTTCATTCAGTCAGTAGCTTCAATCATTTCTGGACGTTTTTCAATGGCAAAAATCAATGAATATTGTAAATGCACAAACAGTAATTTCTCCGCATTGCAAGGTGCAATTCTGAAATTTTTTGCTTTTTCCTGCTCTTCTTAGCATGATAAAGAAGATTCAAAGAGAGTGAGATGCCAGCTCCTTTCATTCAGTCAGTAGCTTCAAACATTTCTGGTATATGAATAACATGATGTTTTTCAATGGCAAAAATCAATGAATATTGTAAATGCACAAACAGTAATTTCTCCGCATTGCAAGGTGCAAGTCTGAAATTTTTTGCTTTTTCCTACTCGTCTTAGCATGATAAAGAAGATTCAAAGAGAGTGAGATGCCAGCTACTTTCATTCAGTCAGTAGCTTCAATCATTTCTGGACGTTTTTCAATGGTAAAAATCAATGAATATTGTAAATGCACAAACAGTAATTTCTCCACATTGCAAGGTGCAATTCTGAAATTTTTTGCTTTTTCCTGCTCCTCTTAGCATGATAAAGAAGATTCAAAGAGAGTGAGGTGCCAGCTCCTTTCATTCAGTCAGTAGCTTCAAACACTTCTGGTATATGAATAACATGTTTTTCAATGGCAAAAATCAATGAATATTGTAAATGCACAAACAGTAATTTCTCCGCATTGCAAGGTGCAATTCTGAAATTTTTTGCTTTTTCCTGCTCCTCTTAGCATGATAAAGAAGATTCAAAGAGAGTGAGATGCCAGCTCTTCATTCAGTCAGTAGCTTCAATAATTTCTGGACGTTTTTCAATGGCAAAAATCAATGAATATTGTAAATGCACAAACAGTAATTTCTCCGCATTGCAAGGTGCAATTCTGAAATGTTTTGCTTTTTCCTGCTCCTCTTAGCATGATAAAGAAGATTCAAAGAGAGTGAGATGCCAGCTCCTTTCATTCAGTCAGTAGCTTCAAACATTTCTGGTATATGAATAACATGATGTTTTTCAATGGCAAAAATCAATGAATATTGTAAATGCACAAACAGTAATTTCTCTGCATTGCAAGGTGCAAGTCTGAAATTTTTTGCTTTTTCCTGCTCGTCTTAGCATGATAAAGAAGATTCAAAGAGAGTGAGATGCCAGCTACTTTCATTCAGTCAGTAGCTTCAATCATTTCTGGACGTTTTTCAATGGTAAAAATCAATGAATATTGTAAATGCACAAACAGTAATTTCTCCACATTGCAAGGTGCAATTCTGAAATTTTTTGCTTTTCCCTGCTCCTCTTAGCATGATAAAGAAGATTCAAAGAGAGTGAGATGCCAGCTCCTTTCATTCAGTCAGTAGCTTCAAACATTTCTGGTATATGAATAACATGATGTTTTTCAATGGCAAAAATCAATGAATATTGTAAATGCACAAACAGTAATTTCTCCGCATTGCAAGGTGCAATTCTGAAATTTTTTGCTTTTTCCTGCTCCTCTTAGCATGATAAAGAAGATTCAAAGAGAGTGAGATGCCAGCTCCTTTCATTCAGTCAGTAGCTTCAAACATTTCTGGTATATGAATAACATGATGTTTTTCAATGGCAAAAATCAATGAATATTGTAAATGCACAAACAGTAATTTCTCCGCATTGCAAGGTGCAATTCTGAAATTTTTTGCTTTTTCCTGCTCCTCTTAGCATGATAAAGAAGATTCAAAGAGAGTGAGATGCCAGCTCCTTTCATTCAGTCAGTAGCTTCAATCAATTCTGGACGTTTTTCAATGGCAAAAATCAATGAATATTGTAAATGCACAAACAGTAATTTCTCCGCATTGCAAGGTGCAATTCTGAAATTTTTTGCTTTTTCCTGCTCCTCTTAGCATGATAAAGAAGATTCAAAGAGCGTGAGATGTCAGCTCCTTTCATTCAGTCAGTAGCTTCAAACATTTCTGGTATATGAATAACATGATGTTTTTCAATGGCAAAAATCAATGAATATTGTAAATGCACAAACAGTAATTTCTCCGCATTGCAAGGTGCAAGTCTGAAATTTTTTGCTTTTTCCTGCTCCTCTTAGCATGATAAAGAAGATTCAAAGAGAGTGAGATGCCAGCTCCTTTCATTCAGTCAGTAGCTTCAATCATTTCTGGACGTTTTTCAATGGCAAAAATCAATGAATATTGTAAATGCACAAACAGTAATTTCTCCGCATTGCAAGGTGCAATTCTGAAATTTTTTGCTTTTTCCTGCTCCTCTTAGCATGATAAAGAAGATTCAAAGAGAGTGAGATGCCAGCTCCTTTCGTTCAGTCAGTAGCTTCAATCATTTCTGGACGTTTTTCAATGGCAAAAATCATTGAATATTATAAATGCACAAACAGTAATTTCTCCGCATTGCAAGGTGCAATTCTGAAATTTTTTACTTTTTCCTGCTCCTCTTAGCATGATAAAGAAGATTCAAAGAGAGTGAGATGCCAGCTCCTTTCATTCAGTCAGTAGCTTCAATCATTTCTGGTATATGAATAACATGATGTTTTTCAATGGCAAAAATCAATGAATATTGTAAATGCACGAACAGTAATTTCTCCGCATTGCAAGGTGCAATTCTGAAATTTTTTGCTTTTTCCTGCTCCTCTTAGCATGATAAACAAGATTCAAAGAGAGTGAGATGCCAGCTCCTTTCATTCAGTCAGTAGCTTCAATCATTTCTGGACGTTTTTCAATGGCAAAAATCAATGAATATTGTAAATGCACAAACAGTAATTTCTCCGCATTGCAAGGTGCAATTCTGAAATTTTTTGCTTTTTCCTGCTCCTCTTAGCATGATAAAGAAGATTCAAAGAGAGTGAGATGCCAGCTCCTTTCATTCAGTCAGTAGCTTCAAACATTTCTGGTATATGAATAACATGATGTTTTTCAATGGCAAAAATCAATGAATATTGTAAATGCACAAACAGTAATTTCTCCGCATTGCAAGGTGCAAGTCTGAAATTTTTTGCTTTTTCCTGCTCGTCTTAGCATGATAAAGAAGATTCAAAGAGAGTGAGATGCCAGCTACTTTCATTCAGTCAGTAGCTTCAATCATTTCTGGACGTTTTTCAATGGTAAAAATCAATGAATATTGTAAATGCACAAACAGTAATTTCTCCACATTGCAAGGTGCAATTCTGAAATTTTTTGCTTTTCCCTGCTCCTCTTAGCATGATAAAGAAGATTCAAAGAGAGTGAGATGCCAGCTCCTTTCATTCAGTCAGTAGCTTCAAACATTTCTGGTATATGAATAACATGATGTTTTTCAATGGCAAAAATCAATGAATATTGTAAATGCACAAACAGTAATTTCTCCGCATTGCAAGGTGCAATTCTGAAATTTTTTGCTTTTTCCTGCTCCTCTTAGCATGATAAAGAAGATTCAAAGAGAGTGAGATGCCAGCTCCTTTCATTCAGTCAGTAGCTTCAATCATTTCTGGACGTTTTTCAATGGCAAAAATCAATGAATATTGTAAATGCACAAACAGTAATTTCTCCGCATTGCAAGGTGCAATTCTGAAATTTTTTGCTTTTTCCTGCTCCTCTTAGCATGATAAAGAAGATTCACAGAGAGTGAGATGCCAGCTCCTTTCGTTCAGTCAGTATCTTCAATCATTTCTGGACGTTTTTCAATGGCAAAAATCATTGAATATTATAAATGCACAAACAGTAATTTCTCCGCATTGCAAGGTGCAATTCTGAAATTTTTTACTTTTTCCTGCTCCTCTTAGCATGATAAAGAAGATTCAAAGAGAGTGAGATGCCAGCTCCTTTCATTCAGTCAGGAGCTTCAATCATTTCTGGTATATGAATAACATGATATTTTTCAATGGCAAAAATCAATGAATATTGTAAATGCACAAACAGTAATTTCTCCGCATTGCAAGGTGCAATTCTGAAATTTTTTGCTTTTTCCTGCTCCTCTTAGCATGATAAACAAGATTCAAAGAGAGTGAGATGCCAGCTCCTTTCATTCAGTCAGTAGCTTCAATCATTTCTGGACGTTTTTCAATGGCAAAAATCAATGAATATTGTAAATGCACAAACAGTAATTTCTCCGCATTGCAAGGTGCAATTCTGAAATTTTTTGCTTTTTCCTGCTCCTCTTAGCATGATAAAGAAGATTCAAAGAGAGTGAGATGCCAGCTCCTTTCATTCAGTCAGTAGCTTCAAACATTTCTGGTATATGAATAACATGATGTTTTTCAATGGCAAAAATCAATGAATATTGTAAATGCACAAACAGTAATTTCTCCGCATTGCAAGGTGCAATTCTGAAATTTTTTGCTTTTTCCTGCTCCTCTTAGCATGATAAAGAAGATTCAAAGAGAGTGAGATGCCAGCTCCTTTCATTCAGTCAGTAGCTTCAATCATTTCTGGACGTTTTTCAATGGCAAAAATCAATGAATATTGTAAATGCACAAACAGTAATTTCTCCGCATTGCAAGGTGCAATTCTGAAATTTTTTGCTTTTTCCTGCTCCTCTTAGCATGATAAAGAAGATTCAAAGAGAGTGAGATGCCAGCTCCTTTCATTCAGTCAGTAGCTTCAATCATTTCTGGACGTTTTTCAATGGCAAAAATCAATGAATGTTGTAAATGCACAAACAGTAATTTCTCCGCATTGCAAGGTGCAATTCTGAAATGTTTTGCTTTTTCCTGCTCCTCTTAGCATGATAAAGAAGATTCAAAGAGAGTGAGATGCCAGCTCCTTTCATTCAGTCAGTAGCTTCAATCATTTCTGGACGTTTTTCAATGGCAAAAATCAATGAATATTGTAAATGCACAAACAGTAATTTCTCCGCATTGCAAGGTGCAATTCTGAAATTTTTTGCTTTTTCCTGCTCCTCTTAGCATGATAAAGAAGATTCAAAGAGAGTGAGATGCCAGCTCCTTTCATTCAGTCAGTAGCTTCAAACATTTCTGGTATATGAATAACATGATGTTTTTCAATGGCAAAAATCAATGAATATTGTAAATGCACAAACAGTAATTTTTCCGCATTGCAAGGTGCAATTCTGAAATTTTTTGCTTTTTCCTGCTCCTCTTAGCATGATAAAGAAGATTCAAAGAGAGTGAGATGCCAGCTCCTTTCATTCAGTCAGTAGCTTCAAACATTTCTGGTATATGAATAACATGATGTTTTTCAATGGCAAAAATCAATGAATATTGTAAATGCACAAACAGTAATTTCTCCGCATTGCAAGGTGCAATTCTGAATTTTTTTGCTTTTTCCTGCTCCTCTTAGCATGATAAAGAAGATTCAAAGAGAGTGAGATGCCAGCTCCTTTCATTCAGTCAGTAGCTTCAATCATTTCTGGACGTTTTTCAATGGCAAAAATCAATGAATATTGTAAATGCACAAACAGTAATTTCTCCGCATTGCAAGGTGCAATTCTGAAATTTTTTGCTTTTTCCTGCTCCTCTTAGCATGATAAAGAAGATTCAAAGAGCGTGAGATGTCAGCTCCTTTCATTCAGTCAGTAGCTTCAAACATTTCTGGTATATGAATAACATGATGTTTTTCAATGGCAAAAATCAATGAATATTGTAAATGCACAAACAGTAATTTCTCCGCATTGCAAGGTGCAATTCTGAAATTTTTTGCTTTTTCCTGCTCCTCTTAACATGATAAAGAAGATTCAAAGAGAGTGAGATGCCAGCTCCTTTCATTCAGTCAGTAGCTTCAATCATTTCTGGACGTTTTTCAATGGCAAAAATCAATGAATATTGTAAATGCACAAACAGTAATTTCTCCGCATTGCAAGGTGCAATTCTGAAATTTTTTGCTTTTTCCTGCTCCTCTTAGCATGATAAAGAAGATTCAAAGAGAGTGAGATGCCAGCTCCTTTCATTCAGTCAGTAGCTTCAAACATTTCTGGTATATGAATAACATGATGTTTTTCAATGGCAAAAATCAATGAATATTGTAAATGCACAAACAGTAATTTCTCCGCATTGCAAGGTGCAATTCTGAAATTTTTTGCTTTTTCCTGCTCCTCTTAGCATGATAAAGAAGATTCAAAGAGAGTGAGATGCCAGCTCCTTTCATTCAGTCAGTAGCTTCAATCATTTCTGGACGTTTTTCAATGGCAAAAATCAATGAATATTGTAAATGCACAAACAGTAATTTCTCCGCATTGCAAAGTGCAATTCTGAAATGTTTTGCTTTTTCCTGCTCCTCTTAGCATGATAAAGAAGATTCAAAGAGCGTGAGATGTCAGCTCCTTTCATTCAGTCAGTAGCTTCAAACATTTCTGGTATATGAATAACATGATGTTTTTCAAAGGCAAAAATCAATGAATATTGTAAATGCACAAACAGTAATTTCTCCGCATTGCAAGGTCCAATTCTGAAATTTTTTGCTTTTTCCTGCTCCTCTTAGCATGATAAAGAAGATTCAAAGAGAGTGAGATGCCAGCTCCTTTCATTCAGTCAGTAGCTTCAATCATTTCTGGACGTTTTTCAATGGCAAAAATCAATGAATATTGTAAATGCACAAACAGTAATTTCTCCGCATTGCAAGGTGCAATTCTGAAATTTTTTGCTTTTTCCTGCTCCTCTTAGCATGATAAAGAAGATTCAAAGAGAGTGAGATGCCAGCTCCTTTCATTCAGTCAGTAGCTTCAAACATTTCTGGTATATGAATAACATGATGTTTTTCAATGGCAAAAATCAATGAATATTGTAAATGCACAAACAGTAATTTCTCCGCATTGCAAGGTGCAATTCTGAAATTTTTTGCTTTTTCCTGCTCCTCTTAGCATGATAAAGAAGATTCAAAGAGAGTGAGATGCCAGCTCCTTTCATTCAGTCAGTAGCTTCAAACATTTCTGGTATATGAATAACATGATGTTTTTCAATGGCAAAAATCAATGAATATTGTAAATGCACAAACAGTAATTTCTCCGCATTGCAAGGTGCAATTCTGAAATTTTTTGCTTTTTCCTGCTCCTCTTAGCATGATAAAGAAGATTCAAAGAGAGTGAGATGCCAGCTCCTTTCATTCAGTCAGTAGCTTCAATCATTTCTGGACGTTTTTCAATGGCAAAAATCAATGAATATTGTAAATGCACAAACAGTAATTTCTCCGCATTGCAAGGTGCAATTCTGAAATTTTTTGCTTTTTCCTGCTCCTCTTAGCATGATAAAGAAGATTCAAAGAGAGTGAGATGCCAGCTCCTTTCATTCAGTCAGTAGCTTCAAACATTTCTGGTATATGAATAACATGATGTTTTTCAATGGCAAAAATCAATGAATATTGTAAATGCACAAACAGTAATTTCTCCGCATTGCAAGGTGCAATTCTGAAATGTTTTGCTTTTTCCTGCTCCTCTTAGCATGATAAAGAAGATTCAAAGAGCGTGAGATGTCAGCTCCTTTCATTCAGTCAGTAGCTTCAAACATTTCTGGTATATGAATAACATGATGTTTTTCAAAGGCAAAAATCAATGAATATTGTAAATGCACAAACAGTAATTTCTCCGCATTGCAAGGTGCAATTCTGAAATTTTTTGCTTTTTCCTGCTCCTCTTAGCATGATAAAGAAGATTCAAAGAGAGTGAGATGCCAGCTCCTTTCATTCAGTCAGTAGCTTCAATCATTTCTGGACGTTTTTCAATGGCAAAAATCAATGAATATTGTAAATGCACAAACAGTAATTTCTCCGCATTGCAAGGTGCAATTCTGAAATTTTTTGCTTTTTCCTGCTCCTCTTAGCATGATAAAGAAGATTCAAAGAGAGTGAGATGCCAGCTCCTTTCATTCAGTCAGTAGCTTCAAACATTTCTGGTATATGAATAACATGATGTTTTTCAATGGCAAAAATCAATGAATATTGTAAATGCACAAACAGTAATTTCTCCGCATTGCAAGGTGCAATTCTGAATTTTTTTGCTTTTTCCTGCTCCTCTTAGCATGATAAAGAAGATTCAAAGAGAGTGAGATGCCAGCTCCTTTCATTCAGTCAGTAGCTTCAATCAATTCTGGACGTTTTTCAATGGCAAAAATCAATGAATATTGTAAATGCACAAACAGTAATTTCTCCGCATTGCAAGGTGCAATTCTGAAATTTTTTGCTTTTTCCTGCTCCTCTTAGCATGATAAAGAAGATTCAAAGAGCGTGAGATGTCAGCTCCTTTCATTCAGTCAGTAGCTTCAAACATTTCTGGTATATGAATAACATGATGTTTTTCAATGGCAAAAATCAATGAATATTGTAAATGCACAAACAGTAATTTCTCCGCATTGCAAGGTGCAATTCTGAAATTTTTTGCTTTTTCCTGCTCCTCTTAGCATGATAAAGAAGATTCAAAGAGAGTGAGATGCCAGCTCCTTTCATTCAATCAGTAGCTTCAATCATTTCTGGACGTTTTTCAATGGCAAAAATCAATGAATATTGTAAATGCACAAACAGTAATTTCTCCGCATTGCAAGGTGCAATTCTGAAATTTTTTGCTTTTTCCTGCTCCTCTTAGCATGATAAAGAAGATTCAAAGAGAGTGAGATGCCAGCTCCTTTCGTTCAGTCAGTAGCTTCAATCATTTCTGGACGTTTTTCAATGGCAAAAATCATTGAATATTATAAATGCACAAACAGTAATTTCTCCGCATTGCAAGGTGCAATTCTGAAATTTTTTACTTTTTCCTGCTCCTCTTAGCATGATAAAGAAGATTCAAAGAGAGTGAGATGCCAGCTCCTTTCATTCAGTCAGTAGCTTCAATCATTTCTGGTATATGAATAACATGATGTTTTTCAAAGGCAAAAATCAATGAATATTGTAAATGCACAAACAGTAATTTCTCCGCATTGCAAGGTGCAATTCTGAAATTTTTTGCTTTTTCCTGCTCCTCTTAGCATGATAAAGAAGATTCAAAGAGAGTGAGATGCCAGCTCCTTTCATTCAGTCAGTAGCTTCAATCATTTCTGGACGTTTTTCAATGGCAAAAATCAATGAATATTGTAAATGCACAAACAGTAATTTCTCCGCATTGCAAGGTGCAATTCTGAAATTTTTTGCTTTTTCCTGCTCCTCTTAGCATGATAAAGAAGATTCAAAGAGAGTGAGATGCCAGCTCCTTTCATTCAGTCAGTAGCTTCAAACATTTCTGGTATATGAATAACATGATGTTTTTCAATGGCAAAAATCAATGAATATTGTAAATGCACAAACAGTAATTTCTCCGCATTGCAAGGTGCAATTCTGAATTTTTTTGCTTTTTCCTGCTCCTCTTAGCATGATAAAGAAGATTCAAAGAGAGTGAGATGCCAGCTCCTTTCATTCAGTCAGTAGCTTCAATCAATTCTGGACGTTTTTCAATGGCAAAAATCAATGAATATTGTAAATGCACAAACAGTAATTTCTCCGCATTGCAAGGTGCAATTCTGAAATTTTTTGCTTTTTCCTGCTCCTCTTAGCATGATAAAGAAGATTCAAAGAGCGTGAGATGTCAGCTCCTTTCATTCAGTCAGTAGCTTCAAACATTTCTGGTATATGAATAACATGATGTTTTTCAATGGCAAAAATCAATGAATATTGTAAATGCACAAACAGTAATTTCTCCGCATTGCAAGGTGCAATTCTGAAATTTTTTGCTTTTTCCTGCTCCTCTTAGCATGATAAAGAAGATTCAAAGAGAGTGAGATGCCAGCTCCTTTCATTCAATCAGTAGCTTCAATCATTTCTGGACGTTTTTCAATGGCAAAAATCAATGAATATTGTAAATGCACAAACAGTAATTTCTCCGCATTGCAAGGTGCAATTCTGAAATTTTTTGCTTTTTCCTGCTCCTCTTAGCATGATAAAGAAGATTCAAAGAGAGTGAGATGCCAGCTCCTTTCGTTCAGTCAGTAGCTTCAATCACTTCTGGACGTTTTTCAATGGCAAAAATCATTGAATATTATAAATGCACAAACAGTAATTTCTCCGCATTGCAAGGTGCAATTCTGAAATTTTTTACTTTTTCCTGCTCCTCTTAGCATGATAAAGAAGATTCAAAGAGAGTGAGATGCCAGCTCCTTTCATTCAGTCAGTAGCTTCAATCATTTCTGGTATATGAATAACATGATGTTTTTCAAAGGCAAAAATCAATGAATATTGTAAATGCACAAACAGTAATTTCTCCGCATTGCAAGGTGCAATTCTGAAATTTTTTGCTTTTTCCTGCTCCTCTTAGCATGATAAAGAAGATTCAAAGCGAGTGAGATGCCAGCTCCTTTCATTCAGTCAGTAGCTTCAATCATTTCTGGACGTTTTTCAATGGCAAAAATCAATGAATATTGTAAATGCACAAACAGTAATTTCTCCGCATTGCAAGGTGCAATTCTGAAATTTTTTGCTTTTTCCTGCTCCTCTTAGCATGATAAAGAAGATTCAAAGAGAGTGAGATGCCAGCTCCTTTCATTCAGTCAGTAGCTTCAAACATTTCTGGTATATGAATAACATGATGTTTTTCAATGGCAAAAATCAATGAATATTGTAAATGCACAAACAGTAATTTCTCCGCATTGCAAGGTGCAATTCTGAAATTTTTTGCTTTTTCCTGCTCCTCTTAGCATGATAAAGAAGATTCAAAGAGAGTGAGATGCCAGCTCCTTTCATTCAGTCAGTAGCTTCAATCAATTCTGGACGTTTTTCAATGGGCAAAAATCAATGAATATTGTAAATGCACAAACAGTAATTTCTCCGCATTGCAAGGTGCAATTCTGAAATTTTTTGCTTTTTCCTGCTCCTCTTAGCATGATAAAGAAGATTCAAAGAGCGTGAGATGTTAGCTCCTTTCATTCAGTCAGTAGCTTCAAACATTTCTGGTATATGAATAACATGATGTTTTTCAATGGCAAAAATCCATGAATATTGTAAATGCACAAACAGTAATTTCTCCGCATTGCAAGGTGCAATTCTGAAATTTTTTGCTTTTTCCTGCTCCTCTTAGCATGATAAAGAAGATTCAAAGAGAGTGAGATGCCAGCTCCTTTCATTCAGTCAGTAGCTTCAATCATTTCTGGACGTTTTTCAATGGCAAAAATCAATGAATATTGTAAATGCACAAACAGTAATTTCTCCGCATTGCAAGGTGCAATTCTGAAATTTTTTGCTTTTTCCTGCTCCTCTTAGCATGATAAAGAAGATTCAAAGAGAGTGAGATGCCAGCTCCTTTCGTTCAGTCAGTAGCTTCAATCATTTCTGGACGTTTTTCAATGGCAAAAATCATTGAATATTATAAATGCACAAACAGTAATTTCTCCGCATTGCAAGGTGCAATTCTGAAATTTTTTACTTTTTCCTGCTCCTCTTAGCATGATAAAGAAGATTCAAAGAGAGTGAGATGCCAGCTCCTTTCATTCAGTCAGTAGCTTCAATCATTTCTGGTATATGAATAACATGATGTTTTTCAATGGCAAAAATCAATGAATATTGTAAATGCACAAACAGTAATTTCTCCGCATTGCAAGGTGCAATTCTGAAATTTTTTGCTTTTTCCTGCTCCTCTTAGCATGATAAACAAGATTCAAAGAGAGTGAGATGCCAGCTCCTTTCATTCAGTCAGTAGCTTCAATCATTTCTGGACGTTTTTCAATGGCAAAAATCAATGAATATTGTAAATGCACAAACAGTAATTTCTCCGCATTGCAAGGTGCAATTCTGAAATTTTTTGCTTTTTCCTGCTCCTCTTAGCATGATAAAGAAGATTCAAAGAGAGTGAGATGCCAGCTCCTTTCATTCAGTCAGTAGCTTCAAACATTTCTGGTATATGAATAACATGATGTTTTTCAATGGCAAAAATCAATGAATATTGTAAATGCACAAACAGTAATTTCTCCGCATTGCAAGGTGCAATTCTGAAATTTTTTGCTTTTTCCTGCTCCTCTTAGCATGATAAAGAAGATTCAAAGAGAGTGAGATGCCAGCTCCTTTCATTCAGTCAGTAGCTTCAATCATTTCTGGACGTTTTTCAATGGCAAAAATCAATGAATATTGTAAATGCACAAACAGTAATTTCTCCGCATTGCAAGGTGCAATTCTGAAATTTTTTGCTTTTTCCTGTTCCTCTTAGCATGATAAAGAAGATTCAAAGAGAGTGAGATGCCAGCTCCTTTCATTCAGTCAGTAGCTTCAATCATTTCTGGACGTTTTTCAATGGCAAAAATCAATGAATGTTGTAAATGCACAAACAGTAATTTCTCCGCATTGCAAGGTGCAATTCTGAAATGTTTTGCTTTTTCCTGCTCCTCTTAGCATGATAAAGAAGATTCAAAGAGAGTGAGATGCCAGCTCCTTTCATTCAGTCAGTAGCTTCAATCATTTCTGGACGTTTTTCAATGGCAAAAATCAATGAATATTGTAAATGCACAAACAGTAATTTCTCCGCATTGCAAGGTGCAATTCTGAAATTTTTTACTTTTTCCTGCTCCTCTTAGCATGATAAAGAAGATTCAAAGAGAGTGAGATGCCAGCTCCTTTCATTCAGTCAGTAGCTTCAATCATTTCTGGTATATGAATAACATGATGTTTTTCAATGGCAAAAATCAATGAATATTGTAAATGCACAAACAGTAATTTCTCCGCATTGCAAGGTGCAATTCTGAAATTTTTTGCTTTTTCCTGCTCCTCTTAGCATGATAAACAAGATTCAAAGAGAGTGAGATGCCAGCTCCTTTCATTCAGTCAGTAGCTTCAATCATTTCTGGACGTTTTTCAATGGCAAAAATCAATGAATATTGTAAATGCACAAACAGTAATTTCTCCGCATTGCAAGGTGCAATTCTGAAATTTTTTGCTTTTTCCTGCTCCTCTTAGCATGATAAAGAAGATTCAAAGAGAGTGAGATGCCAGCTCCTTTCATTCAGTCAGTAGCTTCAAACATTTCTGGTATATGAATAACATGATGTTTTTCAATGGCAAAAATCAATGAATATTGTAAATGCACAAACAGTAATTTCTCCGCATTGCAAGGTGCAATTCTGAAATTTTTTGCTTTTTCCTGCTCCTCTTAGCATGATAAAGAAGATTCAAAGAGAGTGAGATGCCAGCTCCTTTCATTCAGTCAGTAGCTTCAATCATTTCTGGACGTTTTTCAATGGCAAAAATCAATGAATATTGTAAATGCACAAACAGTAATTTCTCCGCATTGCAAGGTGCAATTCTGAAATTTTTTGCTTTTTCCTGTTCCTCTTAGCATGATAAAGAAGATTCAAAGAGAGTGAGATGCCAGCTCCTTTCATTCAGTCAGTAGCTTCAATCATTTCTGGACGTTTTTCAATGGCAAAAATCAATGAATGTTGTAAATGCACAAACAGTAATTTCTCCGCATTGCAAGGTGCAATTCTGAAATGTTTTGCTTTTTCCTGCTCCTCTTAGCATGATAAAGAAGATTCAAAGAGAGTGAGATGCCAGCTCCTTTCATTCAGTCAGTAGCTTCAATCATTTCTGGACGTTTTTCAATGGCAAAAATCAATGAATATTGTAAATGCACAAACAGTAATTTCTCCGCATTGCAAGGTGCAATTCTGAAATTTTTTGCTTTTTCCTGCTCCTCTTAGCATGATAAAGAAGATTCAAAGAGAGTGAGATGCCAGCTCCTTTCATTCAGTCAGTATCTTCAAACATTTCTGGTATATGAATAACATGATGTTTTTCAATGGCAAAAATCAATGAATATTGTAAATGCACAAACAGTAATTTCTCCGCATTGCAAGGTGCAATTCTGAAATTTTTTGCTTTTTCCTGCTCCTCTTAGCATGATAAAGAAGATTCAAAGAGAGTGAGATGCCAGCTCCTTTCATTCAGTCAGTAGCTTCAAACATTTCTGGTATATGAATAACATGATGTTTTTCAATGGCAAAAATCAATGAATATTGTAAATGCACAAACAGTAATTTCTCCGCATTGCAAGGTGCAATTCTGAAATGTTTTGCTTTTTCCTGCTCCTCTTAGCATGATAAAGAAGATTCAAAGAGAGTGAGATGCCAGCTCCTTTCATTCAGTCAGTAGCTTCAATCATTTCTGGACGTTTTTCAATGGCAAAAATCAATGAATATTGTAAATGCACAAACAGTAATTTCTCCGCATTGCAAGGTGCAATTCTGAAATTTTTTGCTTTTTCCTGCTCCTCTTAGCATGATAAAGAAGATTCAAAGAGCGTGACATGTCAGCTCCTTTCATTCAGTCAGTAGCTTCAAACATTTCTGGTATATGAATAACATGATGTTTTTCAATGGCAAAAATCAATGAATATTGTAAATGCACAAACAGTAATTTCTCCGCATTGCAAGGTGCAATTCTGAAATTTTTTGCTTTTTCCTGCTCCTCTTAGCATGATAAAGAAGATTCAAAGAGAGTGAGATGCCAGCTCCTTTCATTCAGTCAGTAGCTTCAATCATTTCTGGACGTTTTTCAATGGCAAAAATCAATGAATATTGTAAATGCACAAACAGTAATTTCTCCGCATTGCAAGGTGCAATTCTGAAATTTTTTGCTTTTTCCTGCTCCTCTTAGCATGATAAAGAAGATTCAAAGAGAGTGAGATGCCAGCTCCTTTCATTCAGTCAGTAGCTTCAAACATTTCTGGTATATGAATAACATGATGTTTTTCAATGGCAAAAATCAATGAATATTGTAAATGCACAAACAGTAATTTCTCCGCATTGCAAGGTGCAATTCTGAAATTTTTTGCTTTTTCCTGCTCCTCTTAGCATGATAAAGAAGATTCAAAGAGAGTGAGATGCCAGCTCCTTTCATTCAGTCAGTAGCTTCAATCATTTCTGGACGTTTTTCAATGGCAAAAATCAACGAATATTGTAAATGCACAAACAGTAATTTCTCCGCATTGCAAGGTGCAATTCTGAAATGTTTTGCTTTTTCCTGCTCCTCTTAGCATGATAAAGAAGATTCAAAGAGCGTGAGATGTCAGCTCCTTTCATTCAGTCAGTAGCTTCAATCATTTCTGGACGTTTTTCAATGGCAAAAATCAATGAATATTGTAAATGCACAAACAGTAATTTCTCCGCATTGCAAGGTGCAATTCTGAAATTTTTTGCTTTTTCCTGCTCCTCTTAGCATGATAAAGAAGATTCAAAGAGAGTGAGATGCCAGCTCCTTTCATTCAGTCAGTAGCTTCAAACATTTCTGGTATATGAATAACATGATGTTTTTCAATGGCAAAAATCAATGAATATTGTAAATGCACAAACAGTAATTTCTCCGCATTGCAAGGTGCAATTCTGAAATTTTTTGCTTTTTCCTGCTCCTCTTAGCATGATAAAGAAGATTCAAAGAGAGTGAGATGCCAGCTCCTTTCATTCAGTCAGTAGCTTCAATCATTTCTGGACGTTTTTCAATGGCAAAAATCAATGAATATTGTAAATGCACAAACAGTAATTTCTCCGCATTGCAAGGTGCATTTCTGAAATTTTTTGCTTTTTCCTGTTCCTCTTAGCATGATAAAGAAGATTCAAAGAGAGTGAGATGCCAGCTCCTTTCATTCAGTCAGTAGCTTCAATCATTTCTGGACGTTTTTCAATGGCAAAAATCAATGAATGTTGTAAATGCACAAACAGTAATTTCTCCGCATTGCAAGGTGCAATTCTGAAATGTTTTGCTTTTTCCTGCTCCTCTTAGCATGATAAAGAAGATTCAAAGAGAGTGAGATGCCAGCTCCTTTCATTCAGTCAGTAGCTTCAATCATTTCTGGACGTTTTTCAATGGCAAAAATCAATGAATATTGTAAATGCACAAACAGTAATTTCTCCGCATTGCAAGGTGCAATTCTGAAATTTTTTGCTTTTTCCTGCTCCTCTTAGCATGATAAAGAAGATTCAAAGAGAGTGAGATGCCAGCTCCTTTCATTCAGTCAGTAGCTTCAAACATTTCTGGTATATGAATAACATGATGTTTTTCAATGGCAAAAATCAATGAATATTGTAAATGCACAAACAGTAATTTCTCCGCATTGCAAGGTGCAATTCTGAAATTTTTTGCTTTTTCCTGCTCCTCTTAGCATGATAAAGAAGATTCAAAGAGAGTGAGATGCCAGCTCCTTTCATTCAGTCAGTAGCTTCAAACATTTCTGGTATATGAATAACATGATGTTTTTCAATGGCAAAAATCAATGAATATTGTAAATGCACAAACAGTAATTTCTCCGCATTGCAAGGTGCAATTCTGAAATGTTTTGCTTTTTCCTGCTCCTCTTAGCATGATAAAGAAGATTCAAAGAGAGTGAGATGCCAGCTCCTTTCATTCAGTCAGTAGCTTCAATCATTTCTGGACGTTTTTCAATGGCAAAAATCAATGAATATTGTAAATGCACAAACAGTAATTTCTCCGCATTGCAAGGTGCAATTCTGAAATTTTTTGCTTTTTCCTGCTCCTCTTAGCATGATAAAGAAGATTCAAAGAGCGTGAGATGTCAGCTCCTTTCATTCAGTCAGTAGCTTCAAACATTTCTGGTATATGAATAACATGATGTTTTTCAATGGCAAAAATCAATGAATATTGTAAATGCACAAACAGTAATTTCTCCGCATTGCAAGGTGCAATTCTGAAATTTTTTGCTTTTTCCTGCTCCTCTTAGCATGATAAAGAAGATTCAAAGAGAGTGAGATGCCAGCTCCTTTCATTCAGTCAGTAGCTTCAATCATTTCTGGACGTTTTTCAATGGCAAAAATCAATGAATATTGTAAATGCACAAACAGTAATTTCTCCGCATTGCAAGGTGCAATTCTGAAATTTTTTGCTTTTTCCTGCTCCTCTTAGCATGATAAAGAAGATTCAAAGAGAGTGAGATGACAGCTCCTTTCATTCAGTCAGTAGCTTCAAACATTTCTGGTATATGAATAACATGATGTTTTTCAATGGCAAAAATCAATGAATATTGTAAATGCACAAACAGTAATTTCTCCGCATTGCAAGGTGCAATTCTGAAATTTTTTGCTTTTTCCTGCTCCTCTTAGCATGATAAAGAAGATTCAAAGAGAGTGAGATGCCAGCTCCTTTCATTCAGTCAGTAGCTTCAATCATTTCTGGACGTTTTTCAATGGCAAAAATCAACGAATATTGTAAATGCACAAACAGTAATTTCTCCGCATTGCAAGGTGCAATTCTGAAATGTTTTGCTTTTTCCTGCTCCTCTTAGCATGATAAAGAAGATTCAAAGAGCGTGAGATGTCAGCTCCTTTCATTCAGTCAGTAGCTTCAAACATTTTTGGTATATGAATAACATGATGTTTTTCAAAGGCAAAAATCAATGAATATTGTAAATGCACAAACAGTAATTTCTCCGCATTGCAAGGTGCAATTCTGAAATTTTTTGCTTTTTCCTGCTCCTCTTAGCATGATAAAGAAGATTCAAAGAGAGTGAGATGCCAGCTCCTTTCATTCAGTCAGTAGCTTCAATCATTTCTGGACGTTTTTCAATGGCAAAAATCAATGAATATTGTAAATGCACAAACAGTAATTTCTCCGCATTGCAAGGTGCAATTCTGAAATTTTTTGCTTTTTCCTGCTCCTCTTAGCATGATAAAGAAGATTCAAAGAGAGTGAGATGCCAGCTCCTTTCGTTCAGTCAGTAGCTTCAATCATTTCTGGACGTTTTTCAATGGCAAAAATCATTGAATATTATAAATGCACAAACAGTAATTTCTCCGCATTGCAAGGTGCAATTCTGAAATTTTTTACTTTTTCCTGCTCCTCTTAGCATGATAAAGAAGATTCAAAGAGAGTGAGATGCCAGCTCCTTTCATTCAGTCAGTAGCTTCAATCATTTCTGGTATATGAATAACATGATGTTTTTCAATGGCAAAAATCAATGAATATTGTAAATGCACAAACAGTAATTTCTCCGCATTGCAAGGTGCAATTCTGAAATTTTTTGCTTTTTCCTGCTCCTCTTAGCATGATAAACAAGATTCAAAGAGAGTGAGATGCCAGCTCCTTTCATTCAGTCAGTAGCTTCAATCATTTCTGGACGTTTTTCAATGGCAAAAATCAATGAATATTGTAAATGCACAAACAGTAATTTCTCCGCATTGCAAGGTGCAATTCTGAAATTTTTTGCTTTTTCCTGCTCCTCTTAGCATGATAAAGAAGATTCAAAGAGAGTGAGATGCCAGCTCCTTTCATTCAGTCAGTAGCTTCAAACATTTCTGGTATATGAATAACATGATGTTTTTCAATGGCAAAAATCAATGAATATTGTAAATGCACAAACAGTAATTTCTCCGCATTGCAAGGTGCAATTCTGAAATTTTTTGCTTTTTCCTGCTCCTCTTAGCATGATAAAGAAGATTCAAAGAGAATGAGATGCCAGCTCCTTTCATTCAGTCAGTAGCTTCAATCATTTCTGGACGTTTTTCAATGGCAAAAATCAATGAATATTGTAAATGCACAAACAGTAATTTCTCCGCATTGCAAGGTGCAATTCTGAAATTTTTTGCTTTTTCCTGCTCCTCTTAGCATGATAAAGAAGATTCAAAGAGAGTGAGATGCCAGCTCCTTTCATTCAGTAAGTAGCTTCAATCATTTCTGGACGTTTTTCAATGGCAAAAATCAATGAATATTGTAAATGCACAAACAGTAATTTCTCCGCATTGCAAGGTGCAATTCTGAAATTTTTTGCTTTTTCCTGCTCCTCTTAGCATGATAAAGAAGATTCAAAGAGAGTGAGATGCCAGCTCCTTTCATTCAGTCAGTAGCTTCAAACATTTCTGGTATATGAATAACATGATGTTTTTCAATGGCAAAAATCAATGAATATTGTAAATGCACAAACAGTAATTTCTCCGCATTGCAAGGTGCAAGTCTGAAATTTTTTGCTTTTTCCTGCTCCTCTTAGTATGATAAAGAAGATTCAAAGAGAGTGAGATGCCAGCTACTTTCATTCAGTCAGTAGCTTCAATCATTTCTGGACGTTTTTCAATGGTAAAAATCAATGAATATTGTAAATGCACAAACAGTAATTTCTCCACATTGCAAGGTGCAATTCTGAAATTTTTTGCTTTTTCCTGCTCCTCTTAGCATGATAAAGAAGATTCAAAGAGAGTGAGATGCCAGCTCCTTTCATTCAGTCAGTAGCTTCAAACATTTCTGGTATATGAATAACATGATGTTTTTCAATGGCAAAAATCAATGATTATTGTAAATGCACAAACAGTAATTTCTCCGCATTGCAAGGTGCAATTCTGAAATTTTTTGCTTTTTCCTGCTCCTCTTAGCATGATAAAGAAGATTCAAAGAGAGTGAGATGCCAGCTCCTTTCATTCAGTCAGTAGCTTCAAACATTTCTGGTATATGAATAACATGATGTTTTTCAATGGCAAAAATCAATGAATATTGTAAATGCACAAACAGTAATTTCTCCGCATTGCAAGGTGCAATTCTGAAATTTTTTGCTTTTTCCTGCTCCTCTTAGCATGATAAAGAAGATTCAAAGAGAGTGAGATGCCAGCTCCTTTCATTCAGTCAGTAGCTTCAATCATTTCTGGACGTTTTTCAATGGCAAAAATCAATGAATATTGTAAATGCACAAACAGTAATTTCTCCGCATTGCAAGGTGCAATTCTGAAATTTTTTGCTTTTTCCTGCTCCTCTTAGCATGATAAAGAAGATTCAAAGAGAGTGAGATGCCAGCTCCTTTCGTTCAGTCAGTAGCTTCAATCATTTCTGGACGTTTTTCAATGGCAAAAATCATTGAATATTATAAATGCACAAACAGTAATTTCTCCGCATTGCAAGGTGCAATTCTGAAATTTTTTACTTTTTCCTGCTCCTCTTAGCATGATAAAGAAGATTCAAAGAGAGTGAGATGCCAGCTCCTTTCATTCAGTCAGTAGCTTCAATCATTTCTGGTATATGAATAACATGATGTTTTTCAATGGCAAAAATCAATGAATATTGTAAATGCACAAACAATAATTTCTCCGCATTGCAAGGTGCAATTCTGAAATTTTTTGCTTTTTCCTGCTCCTCTTAGCATGATAAACAAGATTCAAAGAGAGTGAGATGCCAGCTCCTTTCATTCAGTCAGTAGCTTCAATCATTTCTGGACGTTTTTCAATGGCAAAAATCAATGAATATTGTAAATGCACAAACAGTAATTTCTCCGCATTGCAAGGTGCAATTCTGAAATTTTTTGCTTTTTCCTGCTCCTCTTAGCATGATAAAGAAGATTCAAAGAGAGTGAGATGCCAGCTCCTTTCATTCAGTCAGTAGCTTCAAACATTTCTGGTATATGAATAACATGATGTTTTTCAATGGCAAAAATCAATGAATATTGTAAATGCACAATCAGTAATTTCTCCGCATTGCAAGGTGCAATTCTGAAATTTTTTGCTTTTTCCTGCTCCTCTTAGCATGATAAAGAAGATTCAAAGAGAATGAGATGCCAGCTCCTTTCATTCAGTCAGTAGCTTCAATCATTTCTGGACGTTTTTCAATGGCAAAAATCAATGAATATTGTAAATGCACAAACTGTAATTTCTCCGCATTGCAAGGTGCAATTCTGAAATTTTTTGCTTTTTCCTGCTCCTCTTAGCATGATAAAGAAGATTCAAAGAGAGTGAGATGCCAGCTCCTTTCATTCAGTCAGTAGCTTCAATCATTTCTGGACGTTTTTCAATGGCAAAAATCAATGAATATTGTAAATGCACAAACAGTAATTTCTCCGCATTGCAAGGTGCAATTCTGAAATTTTTTGCTTTTTCCTGCTCCTCTTAGCATGATAAAGAAGATTCAAAGAGAGTGAGATGCCAGCTCCTTTCATTCAGTCAGTAGCTTCAAACATTTCTGGTATATGAATAACATGATGTTTTTCAATGGCAAAAATCAATGAATATTGTAAATGCACAAACAGTAATTTCTCCGCATTGCAAGGTGCAAGTCTGAAATTTTTTGCTTTTTCCTGCTCCTCTTAGTATGATAAAGAAGATTCAAAGAGAGTGAGATGCCAGCTACTTTCATTCAGTCAGTAGCTTCAATCATTTCTGGACGTTTTTCAATGGTAAAAATCAATGAATATTGTAAATGCACAAACAGTAATTTCTCCACATTGCAAGGTGCAATTCTGAAATTTTTTGCTTTTTCCTGCTCCTCTTAGCATGATAAAGAAGATTCAAAGAGAGTGAGATGCCAGCTCCTTTCATTCAGTCAGTAGCTTCAAACATTTCTGGTATATGAATAACATGATGTTTTTCAATTGCAAAAATCAAAGAATATTGTAAATGCACAAACAGTAATTTCTCCGCATTGCAAGGTGCAATTCTGAAATTTTTTGCTTTTTCCTGCTCCTCTTAGCATGATAAAGAAGATTCAAAGAGAGTGAGATGCCAGCTCCTTTCATTCAGTCAGTAGCTTCAATCATTTCTGGACGTTTTTCAATGGCAAAAATCAATGAATATTGTAAATGCACAAACAGTAATTTCTCCGCATTGCAAGGTGCAATTCTGAAATTTTTTGCTTTTTCCTGCTCCTCTTAGCATGATAAAGAAGATTCAAAGAGAGTGAGATGCCAGCTCCTTTCGTTCAGTCAGTAGCTTCAATCATTTCTGGACGTTTTTCAATGGCAAAAATCAATGAATATTGTAATGCACACACAGTAATTTCTCCGCATTGCAAGGTGCAATTCTGAAATTTTTTGCTTTTTCCTGCTCCTCTTAGCATGATAAACAAGATTCAAAGAGAGTGAGATGCCAGCTCCTTTCATTCAGTCAGTAGCTTCAAACATTTCGGAACGTTTTTCAATGGCAAAAATCAATGAATATTGTAAATGCACAAACAGTAATTTCTCCGCATTGCAAGGTGCAATTCTGAAATTTTTTGCTTTTTCCTGCTCCTCTTAGCATGATAAAGCTACTGACTGAATGAAAGGAGCTGGCATCTCACTCTCTTTGAATCTTCTTTATCATGCTAGGATTAGCAGGAAAAAGCAAAAAATTTCAGAATTGCACCCTGCAATGTGGAGATATTACTGTTTGTGCATTTACAATATTCATTGATTTTTGCCATTGAAAAGCGTCCAGAAATGTTTGAAGCTACTGACTGAATGAAAGGAGCTGGCATCTCACTCTCTTTGAATCTTCTTTATCATGCTAGGATTAGCAGGAAAAAGCAAAAAATTTCAGAATTGCACCTTGCAATGTGGAGATATTACTGTTTGTGCATTTACAATATTCATTGATTTTTGCCATTGAAAAGCGTCCAGAAATGTTTGAAGCTACTGACTGAATGAAAGGAGCTGGCATCTCACTCTCTTTGAATCTTCTTTATCATGCTAGGATTAGCAGGAAAAAGCAAAAAATTTCAGAATTGCACCTTGCAATGTGGAGATATTACTGTTAGTGCATTTACAATATTCATTGATTTTTGCCATTGAAAAACATCATGTTATTCATATACCAGAAATGTTTGAAGCTACTGACTGATTGAAAGGAGCTGGCATCTCACTCTCTTTGATTCTTCTTTATCATGCTAGGATTAGCAGGAAAAAGCAAAAAATTTCAGAATTGCACCTTGCAATGTGGAGATATTATTGTTTGTGCATTTACAATATTCATTGATTTTAGCCATTGAAAAACGTCCAGAAATGTTTGAAGCTACTGACTGAATGAAAGGAGCTGGCATCTCACTCTCTTTGAATCTTCTTTATCATGCTAGGATTAGCAGGAAAAAGCAAAACATTTCAGAATTGCACCTTGCAATGTGGAGTTATTACTGTTTGTGCATTTACAATATTCATTGATTTTTGCCATTGAAAAACGTCCAGAAATGTTTGAAGCTACTGACTGAATGAAAGGAGCTGGCATCTCACTCTCTTTGAATCTTCTTTATCATGCTAGGATTAGCAGGAAAAAGCAAAAAATTTCAGAATTGCACCTTGCAATGTGGAGATATTACTGTTTGTGCATTTACAATATTCATTGATTTTTGCCATTGAAAAACATCATGTTATTCATATACCAGAAATGTTTGAAGCTACTGACTGAATGAAAGGAGCTGGCATCTCACTCTCTTTGAATCTTCTTTATCATGCTAGGATTAGCAGGAAAAAGCAAAAAATTTCAGAATTGCACCTTGCAATGTGGAGATATTACTGTTTGTGCATTTACAATATTCATTGATTTTTGCCATTGAAAAACGTCCAGAAATGTTTGAAGCTACTGACTGAATGAAAGGAGCTGGCATCTCACTCTCTTTGAATCTTCTTTATCATGCTAGGATTAGCAGGAAAAAGCAAAAAATTTCAGAATTGCACCTTGCAATGTGGAGATATTACTGTTTGTGCATTTACAATATTCATTGATTTTTGCCATTGAAAAACATCATGTTATTCATATACCAGAAATGTTTGAATCTACTGACTGAATGAAAGGAGCTGGCATCTCACTCTCTTTGAATCTTCTTTATCATGCTAGGATTAGCAGGAAAAAGCAAAAAATTTCAGAATTGCACCCTGCAATGTGGAGATATTACTGTTTGTGCATTTACAACATTCATTGATTTTTGCCATTGAAAAGCATCCAGAAATGTTTGAAGCTACTGACTGAATGAAAGGAGCTGGCATCTCACTCTCTTTGAATCTTCTTTATCATGCTAGGATTAGCAGGAAAAAGCAAAAAATTTCAGAATTGCACCCTGCAATGTGGAGATATTACTGTTTGTGCATTTACAATGTTCATTGATTTTTGCCATTGAAAAGCATCCAGAAATGTTTGAAGCTACTGACTGAATGAAAGGAGCTGGCATCTCACTCTCTTTGAATCTTCTTTATCATGCTAGGATTAGCAGGAAAAAGCAAAAAATTTCAGAATTGCACCTTGCAATGTGGAGATATTATTGTTTGTGCATTTACAATATTCATTGATTTTTGCCATTGAAAAACGTCCAGAAATGTTTGAAGCTACTGACTGAATGAAAGGAGCTGGCATCTCACTCTCTTTGAATCTTCTTTATCATGCTAGGATTAGCAGGAAAAAGCAAAAAATTTCAGAATTGCACCTTGCAATGTGGAGTTATTACTGTTTGTGCATTTACAATATTCATTAATTTTTGCCATTGAAAAACGTCCAGAAATGTTTGAAGCTACTGACTGAATGAAAGGAGGTGGCATCTCACTCTCTTTGAATCTTCTTTATCATGCTAGGATTAGCAGGAAAAAGCAAAAAATTTCAGAATTGCACCTTGCAATGTGGAGATATTACTGTTTGTGCATTTACAATATTCATTGATTTTTGCCATTGAAAAACATCATGTTATTCATATACCAGAAATGTTTGAAGCTACTGACTGAATGAAAGGAGCTGGCATCTCACTCTCTTTGAACCTTCTTTATCATGCTAGGATTAGCAGGAAAAAGCAAAAAATTTCAGAATTGCACCTTGCAATGTGGAGATATTACTGTTTGTGCATTTACAATATTCATTGATTTTTGCCAATGAAAAACGTCCAGAAATGTTTGAAGCTACTGACTGAATGAAAGGAGCTGGCATCTCACTCTCTTTGAATCTTCTTTATCATGCTAGGATTAGCAGGAAAAAGCAAAAAATTTCAGAATTGCATCTTGCAATGTGGAGATATTACTGTTTGTGCATTTACAATATTCATTGATTTTTGCCATTGAAAAACGTCCAGAAATGTTTGAAGCTACTGACTGAATGAAAGGAGCTGGCATCTCACTCTCTTTGAATCTTCTTTATCATGCTAGGATTAGCAGGAAAAAGTAAAAAATTTCAGAATTGCACCTTGCAATGTGGAGATATTACTGTTTGTGCATTTACAATATTCATTGATTTTTGCCATTGAAAAACGTCCAGAAATGTTTGAAGCTACTGACTGAATGAAAGGAGCTGGCATCTCACTCTCTTTGAATCTTCTTTATCATGCTAGGATTAGCAGGAAAAAGCAAAAAATTTCAGAATTGCACCTTGCAATGTGGAGTTATTACTGTTTGTGCATTTACAATATTCATTGATTTTTGCCATTGAAAAACGTCCAGAAATGTTTGAAGCTACTGACTGAATGAAAGGAGCTGGCATCTCACTCTCTTTGAATCTTCTTTATCATGCTAGGATTAGCAGGAAAAAGCAAAAAATTTCAGAATTGCACCTTGCAATGTGGAGATATTACTGTTTGTGCATTTACAATATTCATTGATTTTTGCCATTGAAAAACATCATGTTATTCATATACCAGAAATGTTTGAAGCTACTGACTGAATGAAAGGAGCTGGCATCTCACTCTCTTTGAATCTTCTTTATCATGCTAGGATTAGCAGGAAAAAGCAAAAAATTTCAGAATTGCACCTTGCAATGTGGAGATATTATTGTTTGTGCATTTACAATATTCATTGATTTTTGCCATTGAAAAACGTCCAGAAATGTTTGAAGCTACTGACTGAATGAAAGGAGCTGGCATCTCACTCTCTTTGAATCTTCTTTATCATGCTAGGATTAGCAGGAAAAAGCAAAAAATTTCAGAATTGCACCTTGCAATGTGGAGTTATTACTGTTTGTGCATTTACAATATTCATTAATTTTTGCCATTGAAAAACGTCCAGAAATGTTTGAAGCTACTGACTGAATGAAAGGAGGTGGCATCTCACTCTCTTTGAATCTTCTTTATCATGCTAGGATTAGCAGGAAAAAGCAAAAAATTTCAGAATTGCACCTTGCAATGTGGAGATATTACTGTTTGTGCATTTACAATATTCATTGATTTTTGCCATTGAAAAACATCATGTTATTCATATACCAGAAATGTTTGAAGCTACTGACTGAATGAAAGGAGCTGGCATCTCACTCTCTTTGAACCTTCTTTATCATGCTAGGATTAGCAGGAAAAAGCAAAAAATTTCAGAATTGCACCTTGCAATGTGGAGATATTACTGTTTGTGCATTTACAATATTCATTGATTTTTGCCAATGAAAAACGTCCAGAAATGTTTGAAGCTACTGACTGAATGAAAGGAGCTGGCATCTCACTCTCTTTGAATCTTCTTTATCATGCTAGGATTAGCAGGAAAAAGCAAAAAATTTCAGAATTGCATCTTGCAATGTGGAGATATTACTGTTTGTGCATTTACAATATTCATTGATTTTTGCCATTGAAAAACGTCCAGAAATGTTTGAAGCTACTGACTGAATGAAAGGAGCTGGCATCTCACTCTCTTTGAATCTTCTTTATCATGCTAGGATTAGCAGGAAAAAGTAAAAAATTTCAGAATTGCACCTTGCAATGTGGAGATATTACTGTTTGTGCATTTACAATATTCATTGATTTTTGCCATTGAAAAACGTCCAGAAATGTTTGAAGCTACTGACTGAATGAAAGGAGCTGGCATCTCACTCTCTTTGAATCTTCTTTATCATGCTAGGATTAGCAGGAAAAAGCAAAAAATTTCAGAATTGCACCTTGCAATGTGGAGTTATTACTGTTTGTGCATTTACAATATTCATTGATTTTTGCCATTGAAAAACGTCCAGAAATGTTTGAAGCTACTGACTGAATGAAAGGAGCTGGCATCTCACTCTCTTTGAATCTTCTTTATCATGCTAGGATTAGCAGGAAAAAGCAAAAAATTTCAGAATTGCACCTTGCAATGTGGAGATATTACTGTTTGTGCATTTACAATATTCATTGATTTTTGCCATTGAAAAACATCATGTTATTCATATGCCAGAAATGTTTGAATCTACTGACTGAATGAAAGGAGCTGGCATCTCACTCTCTTTGAATCTTCTTTATCATGCTAGGATTAGCAGGAAAAAGCAAAAAATTTCAGAATTGCACCCTGCAATGTGGAGATATTACTGTTTGTGCATTTACAATATTCATTGATTTTTGCCATTGAAAAGCATCCAGAAATGTTTGAAGCTACTGACTGAATGAAAGGAGCTGGCATCTCACTCTCTTTGAATCTTCTTTATCATGCTAGGATTAGCAGGAAAAAGCAAAAAATTTCAGAATTGCACCTTGCAATGTGGAGATATTACTGTTTGTGCATTTACAATATTCATTGATTTTTGCCATTGAAAAACGTCCAGAAATGTTTGAAGCTACTGACTGAATGAAAGGAGCTGGCATCTTACTCTCCTTGAATCTTCTTTATCATGCTAGGATTAGCAGGAAAAAGCAAAAAATTTCAGAATTGCACATTGCAATGTGGAGTTATTACTGTTTGTGCATTTACAATATTCATTGATTTTTGCCATTGAAAAACGTCCAGAAATGTTTGAAGCTACTGACTGAATGAAAGGAGCTGGCATCTCACTCTCTTTGAATCTTCTTTATCATGCTAGGATTAGCAGGAAAAAGCAAAAAATTTCAGAATTGCACCTTGCAATGTGGAGATATTACTGTTTGTGCATTTACAATATTCATTGATTTTTGCCATTGAAAAACATCATGTTATTCATATACCAGAAATGTTTGAATCTACTGACTGAATGAAAGGAGCTGGCATCTCACTCTCTTTGAATCTTCTTTATCATGCTAGGATTAGCAGGAAAAAGCAAAAAATTTCAGAATTGCACCCTGCAATGTGGAGATATTTCTGTTTGTGCATTTACAATATTCATTGATTTTTGCCATTGAAAAGCATCCAGAAAAGTTTGAAGCTACTGACTGAATGAAAGGAGCTGGCATCTCACTCTCTTTGAATCTTCTTTATCATGCTAGGATTAGCAGGAAAAAGCAAAAAATTTCAGAATTGCACCTTGCAATGTGGAGATATTACTGTTTGTGCATTTACAATATTCATTGATTTTTGCCATTGAAAAACGTCCAGAAATGTTTGAAGCTACTGACTGAATGAAAGGAGCTGGCATCTCACTCTTTGAATCTTCTTTATCATGCTAGGATTAGCAGGAAAAAGCAAAAAAATTCAGAATTGCACCTTGCAATGTGGAGATATTACTGTTAGTGCATTTACAATATTCATTGATTTTTGCCATTGAAAAACATCATGTTATTCATATACCAGAAATGTTTGAAGCTACTGACTGAATGAAAGGAGCTGGCATCTCACTCTCTTTGAATCTTCTTTATCATGCTAGGATTAGCAGGAAAAAGCAAAAAATTTCCGAATTGCACCTTGCAATGTGGAGATATTACTGTTTGTGCATTTACAATATTCATTGATTTTTGCCATTGAAAAACATGTTTTTCATACACCAGAAATGTTTGAAGCTACTGACTGAATGAAAGGAGCTGGCATCTCACTCTCTTTGAATCTTCTTTATCATGCTAGGATTAGCAGGAAAAAGCAAAAAATTTCAGAATTGCACCTTGCAATGTGGAGATATTACTGTTTGTGCATTTACAATATTCATTGATTTTTGCCATTGAAAAACATGTTTTTCATATACCAGAAATGTTTGAAGCTACTGACTGAATGAAAGGAACTGGCATCTCACTCTCTTTGAATCTTCTTTATCATGCTAGGATTAACAGGAAAAAGCAAAAAATTTCAGAATTGCACCTTGCAATGTGGAGATATTACTGTTTGTGCATTTACAATATTCATTGATTTTTGCCATTGAAAAACGTCCAGAAATGTTTGAAGCTACTGACTGAATGAAAGGAGCTGGCATCTCACTCTCTTTGAATCTTCTTTATCATGCTAGGATTAGCAGGAAAAAGCAAAAAATTTCAGAATTGCACCTTGCAATGTGGAGTTATTACTGTTTGTGCATTTACAATATTCATTGATTTTTGCCATTGAAAAACGTCCAGAAATGTTTGAAGCTACTGACTGAATGAAAGGAGCTGGCATCTCACTCTCTTTGAATCTTCTTTATCATGCTAGGATTAGCAGGAAAAAGCAAAAAATTTCAGAATTGCACCTTGCAATGTGGAGATATTACTGTTTGTGCATTTACAATATTCATTGATTTTTGCCATTGAAAAACATCATGTTATTCATATACCAGAAATGTTTGAAGCTACTGACTGAATGAAAGGAGCTGGCATCTCACTCTCTTTGAATCTTCTTTATCATGCTAGGATTAGCAGGAAAAAGCAAAAAATTTCAGAATTGCACCTTGCAATGTGGAGATATTACTGTTTGTGCATTTACAATATTCATTGATTTTTGCCATTGAAAAACGTCCAGAAATGTTTGAAGCTACTGACTGAATGAAAGGAGCTGGCATCTCACTCTCTTTGAATCTTCTTTATCATGCTAGGATTAGCAGGAAAAAGCAAAAAATTTCAGAATTGCACCTTGCAATGTGGAGATATTACTGTTTGTGCATTTACAATATTCATTGATTTTTGCCATTGAAAAACGTCCAGAAATGTTTGAAGCTACTGACTGAATGAAAGGAGCTGGCATCTCACTCTCTTTGAATCTTCTTTATCATGCTAGGATTAGCAGGAAAAAGCAAAAAATTTCAGAATTGCACCTTGCAATGTGGAGATATTACTGTTTGTGCATTTACAATATTCATTGATTTTTGCAATTGAAAAACGTCCAGAAATGTTTGAAGCTACTGACTGAATGAAAGGAGCTGGCATCTCACTCTCTTTGAATCTTCTTTATCATGCTAGGATTAGCAGGAAAAAGCAAAAAATTTCAGAATTGCACCTTGCAATGTGGAGTTATTACTGTTTGTGCATTTACAATATTCATTGATTTTTGCCATTGAAAAACGTCCAGAAATGTTTGAAGCTACTGACTGAATGAAAGGAGCTGGCATCTCACTCTCTTTGAATCTTCTTTATCATGCTAGGATTAGCAGGAAAAAGCAAAAAATTTCAGAATTGCACCTTGCAATGTGGAGATATTACTGTTTGTGCATTTACAATATTCATTGATTTTTGCCATTGAAAAACATCATGTTATTCATATACCAGAAATGTTTGAATCTACTGACTGAATGAAAGGAGCTGGCATCTCACTCTCTTTGAATCTTCTTTATCATGCTAGGATTAGCAGGAAAAAGCAAAAAATTTCAGAATTGCACCCTGCAATGTGGAGATATTACTGTTTGTGCATTTACAATATTCATTGATTTTTGCCATTGAAAAGCATCCAGAAATGTTTGAAGCTACTGACTGAATGAAAGGAGCTGGCATCTCACTCTCTTTGAATCTTCTTTATCATGCTAGGATTAGCAGGAAAAAGCAAAAAATTTCAGAATTGCACCTTGCAATGTGGAGATATTACTGTTTGTGCATTTACAATATTCATTGATTTTTGCCATTGAAAAACGTCCAGAAATGTTTGAAGCTACTGACTGAATGAAAGGAGCTGGCATCTTACTCTCTTTGAATCTTCTTTATCATGCTAGGATTAGCAGGAAAAAGCAAAAAATTTCAGAATTGCACCTTGCAATGTGGAGTTATTACTGTTTGTGCATTTACAATATTCATTGATTTTTGCCATTGAAAAACGTCCAGAAATGTTTGAAGCTACTGACTGAATGAAAGGAGCTGGCATCTCACTCTCTTTGAATCTTCTTTATCATGCTAGGATTAGCAGGAAAAAGCAAAAAATTTCAGAATTGCACCTTGCAATGTGGAGATATTACTGTTTGTGCATTTACAATATTCATTGATTTTTGCCATTGAAAAACATCATGTTATTCATATACCAGAAATGTTGAAGCTACTGACTGAATGAAAGGAGCTGGCATCTCACTCTCTTTGAATCTTCTTTATCATGCTAGGATTAACAGGAAAAAGCAAAAAATTTCAGAATTGCACCTTGCAATGTGGAGATATTACTGTTTGTGCATTTACAATATTCATTGATTTTTGCCATTGAAAAACATGTTTTTCATATACCAGAAATGTTTGAAGCTACTGACTGAATGAAAGGAGCTGGCATCTCACTCTCTTTGAATCTTCTTTATCATGCTAGGATTAACAGGAAAAAGCTAAAAATTTCAGAATTGCACCGTGCAATGTGGAGATATTACTGTTTGTGCATTTACAATATTCATTGATTTTTGCCATTGAAAAACATGTTTTTCATATACCAGAAATGTTTGAAGCTACTGACTGAATGAAAGGAGCTGGCATCTCACTCTCTTTGAATCTTCTTTATCATGCTAGGATTAGCAGGAAAAAGCAAAAAATTTCAGAATTGCACCTTGCAATGTGGAGATATTACTGTTTGTGCATTTACAATATTCATTGATTTTTGCCATTGAAAAACATGTTTTTCATATACCAGAAATGTTTGAAGCTACTGACTGAATGAAAGGAGCTGGCATCTCACTCTCTTTGAATCTTCTTTATCATGCTAGGATTAACAGGAAAAAGCTAAAAATTTCAGAATTGCACCGTGCAATGTGGAGATATTACTGTTTGTGCATTTACAATATTCATTGATTTTTGCCATTGAAAAACATGTTTTTCATATACCAGAAATGTTTGAAGCTACTGACTGAATGAAAGGAGCTGGCATCTCACTTTCTTTGAATCTTCTTTATCATGCTAGGATTAGCAGGAAAAAGCAAAAAATTTCAGAATTGCACCTTGCAATGTGGAGATATTACTGTTTGTGCATTTACAATATTCATTGATTTTTGCCATTGAAAAACATCATGTTATTCATATACCAGAAATGTTTGAAGCTACTGACTGAATGAAAGGAGCTGGCATCTCACTCTCTTTGAATCTTCTTTATCATGCTAGGATTAGCAGGAAAAAGCAAAAAATTTCAGAATTGCACCTTGCAATGTGGAGATATTACTGTTTGTGCATTTACAATATTCATTGATTTTTGCCAATGAAAAACGTCCAGAAATGTTTGAAGCTACTGACTGAATGAAAGGAGCTGGCATCTCACTCTCTTTGAATCTTCTTTATCATGCTAGGATTAGCAGGAAAAAGCAAAAAATTTCAGAATTGCATCTTGCAATGTGGAGATATTACTGTTTGTGCATTTACAATATTCATTGATTTTTGCCATTGAAAAACGTCCAGAAATGTTTGAAGCTACTGACTGAATGAAAGGAGCTGGCATCTCACTCTCTTTGAATCTTCTTTATCATGCTAGGATTAGCAGGAAAAAGTAAAAAATTTCAGAATTGCACCTTGCAATGTGGAGATATTACTGTTTGTGCATTTACAATATTCATTGATTTTTGCCATTGAAAAACGTCCAGAAATGTTTGAAGCTACTGACTGAATGAAAGGAGCTGGCATCTCACTCTCTTTGAATCTTCTTTATCATGCTAGGATTAGCAGGAAAAAGCAAAAAATTTCAGAATTGCACCTTGCAATGTGGAGTTATTACTGTTTGTGCATTTACAATATTCATTGATTTTTGCCATTGAAAAACGTCCAGAAATGTTTGAAGCTACTGACTGAATGAAAGGAGCTGGCATCTCACTCTCTTTGTATCTTCTTTATCATGCTAGGATTAGCAGGAAAAAGCAAAAAATTTCAGAATTGCACCTTGCAATGTGGAGATATTACTGTTTGTGCATTTACAATATTCATTGATTTTTGCCATTGAAAAACATCATGTTATTCATATGCCAGAAATGTTTGAATCTACTGACTGAATGAAAGGAGCTGGCATCTCACTCTCTTTGAATCTTCTTTATCATGCTAGGATTAGCAGGAAAAAGCAAAAAATTTCAGAATTGCACCCTGCAATGTGGAGATATTACTGTTTGTGCATTTACAATATTCATTGATTTTTGCCATTGAAAAGCATCCAGAAATGTTTGAAGCTACTGACTGAATGAAAGGAGCTGGCATCTCACTCTCTTTGAATCTTCTTTATCATGCTAGGATTAGCAGGAAAAAGCAAAAAATTTCAGAATTGCACCTTGCAATGTGGAGATATTACTGTTTGTGCATTTACAATATTCATTGATTTTTGCCATTGAAAAAAGTCCAGAAATGTTTGAAGCTACTGACTGAATGAAAGGAGCTGGCATCTTACTCTCTTTGAATCTTCTTTATCATGCTAGGATTAGCAGGAAAAAGCAAAAAATTTCAGAATTGCACCTTGCAATGTGGAGTTATTACTGTTTGTGCATTTACAATATTCATTGATTTTTGCCATTGAAAAACGTCCAGAAATGTTTGAAGCTACTGACTGAATGAAAGGAGCTGGCATCTCACTCTCTTTGAATCGTCTTTATCATGCTAGGAATGGCAGGAAAAAGCAAAAAATTTCAGAATTGCACCTTGCAATGTGGAGATATTACTGTTTGTGCATTTACAATATTCATTGATTTTTGCCATTGAAAAACATCATGTTATTCATATACCAGAAATGTTTGAATCTACTGACTGAATGAAAGGAGCTGGCATCTCACTCTCTTTGAATCTTCTTTATCATGCTAGGATTAGCAGGAAAAAGCAAAAAATTTCAGAATTGCACCCTGCAATGTGGAGATATTTCTGTTTGTGCATTTACAATATTCATTGATTTTTGCCATTGAAAAGCATCCAGAAATGTTTGAAGCTACTGACTGAATGAAAGGAGCTGGCATCTCACTCTCTTTGAATCTTCTTTATCATGCTAGGATTAGCAGGAAAAAGCAAAAAATTTCAGAATTGCACCTTGCAATGTGGAGATATTACTGTTTGTGCATTTACAATATTCATTGATTTTTGCCATTGAAAAACGTCCAGAAATGTTTGAAGCTACTGACTGAATGAAAGGAGCTGGCATCTCACTCTTTGAATCTTCTTTATCATGCTAGGATTAGCAGGAAAAAGCAAAAAAATTCAGAATTGCACCTTGCAATGTGGAGATATTACTGTTAGTGCATTTACAATATTCATTGATTTTTGCCATTGAAAAACATCATGTTATTCATATACCAGAAATGTTTGAAGCTACTGACTGAATGAAAGGAGCTGGCATCTCACTCTCTTTGAATCTTCTTTATCATGCTAGGATTAGCAGGAAAAAGCAAAAAATTTCCGAATTGCACCTTGCAATGTGGAGATATTACTGTTTGTGCATTTACAATATTCATTGATTTTTGCCATTGAAAAACATGTTTTTCATACACCAGAAATGTTTGAAGCTACTGACTGAATGAAAGGAGCTGGCATCTCACTCTCTTTGAATCTTCTTTATCATGCTAGGATTAGCAGGAAAAAGCAAAAAATTTCAGAATTGCACCTTGCAATGTGGAGATATTACTGTTTGTGCATTTACAATATTCATTGATTTTTGCCATTGAAAAACATGTTTTTCATATACCAGAAATGTTTGAAGCTACTGACTGAATGAAAGGAACTGGCATCTCACTCTCTTTGAATCTTCTTTATCATGCTAGGATTAACAGGAAAAAGCAAAAAATTTCAGAATTGCACCTTGCAATGTGGAGATATTACTGTTTGTGCATTTACAATATTCATTGATTTTTGCCATTGAAAAACGTCCAGAAATGTTTGAAGCTACTGACTGAATGAAAGGAGCTGGCATCTCACTCTCTTTGAATCTTCTTTATCATGCTAGGATTAGCAGGAAAAAGCAAAAAATTTCAGAATTGCACCTTGCAATGTGGAGTTATTACTGTTTGTGCATTTACAATATTCATTGATTTTTGCCATTGAAAAACGTCCAGAAATGTTTGAAGCTACTGACTGAATGAAAGGAGCTGGCATCTCACTCTCTTTGAATCTTCTTTATCATGCTAGGATTAGCAGGAAAAAGCAAAAAATTTCAGAATTGCACCTTGCAATGTGGAGATATTACTGTTTGTGCATTTACAATATTCATTGATTTTTGCCATTGAAAAACATCATGTTATTCATATACCAGAAATGTTTGAAGCTACTGACTGAATGAAAGGAGCTGGCATCTCACTCTCTTTGAATCTTCTTTATCATGCTAGGATTAGCAGGAAAAAGCAAAAAATTTCAGAATTGCACCTTGCAATGTGGAGATATTACTGTTTGTGCATTTACAATATTCATTGATTTTTGCCATTGAAAAACGTCCAGAAATGTTTGAAGCTACTGACTGAATGAAAGGAGCTGGCATCTCACTCTCTTTGAATCTTCTTTATCATGCTAGGATTAGCAGGAAAAAGCAAAAAATTTCAGAATTGCACCTTGCAATGTGGAGATATTACTGTTTGTGCATTTACAATATTCATTGATTTTTGCCATTGAAAAACGTCCAGAAATGTTTGAAGCTACTGACTGAATGAAAGGAGCTGGCATCTCACTCTCTTTGAATCTTCTTTATCATGCTAGGATTAGCAAGAAAAAGCAAAAAATTTCAGAATTGCACCTTGCAATGTGGAGATATTACTGTTTGTGCATTTACAATATTCATTGATTTTTGCAATTGAAAAACGTCCAGAAATGTTTGAAGCTACTGACTGAATGAAAGGAGCTGGCATCTCACTCTCTTTGAATCTTCTTTATCATGCTAGGATTAGCAGGAAAAAGCAAAAAATTTCAGAATTGCACCTTGCAATGTGGAGTTATTACTGTTTGTGCATTTACAATATTCATTGATTTTTGCCATTGAAAAACGTCCAGAAATGTTTGAAGCTACTGACTGAATGAAAGGAGCTGGCATCTCACTCTCTTTGAATCTTCTTTATCATGCTAGGATTAGCAGGAAAAAGCAAAAAATTTCAGAATTGCACCTTGCAATGTGGAGATATTACTGTTTGTGCATTTACAATATTCATTGATTTTTGCCATTGAAAAACATCATGTTATTCATATACCAGAAATGTTTGAATCTACTGACTGAATGAAAGGAGCTGGCATCTCACTCTCTTTGAATCTTCTTTATCATGCTAAGATTCGCAGGAAAAAGCAAAAAATTTCAGAATTGCACCCTGCAATGTGGAGATATTACTGTTTGTGCATTTACAATATTCATTGATTTTTGCCATTGAAAAGCATCCAGAAATGTTTGAAGCTACTGACTGAATGAAAGGAGCTGGCATCTCACTCTCTTTGAATCTTCTTTATCATGCTAGGATTAGCAGGAAAAAGCAAAAAATTTCAGAATTGCACCTTGCAATGTGGAGATATTACTGTTTGTGCATTTACAATATTCATTGATTTTTGCCATTGAAAAACGTCCAGAAATGTTTGAAGCTACTGACTGAATGAAAGGAGCTGGCATCTTACTCTCTTTGAATCTTCTTTATCATGCTAGGATTAGCAGGAAAAAGCAAAAAATTTCAGAATTGCACCTTGCAATGTGGAGTTATTACTGTTTGTGCATTTACAATATTCATTGATTTTTGCCATTGAAAAACGTCCAGAAATGTTTGAAGCTACTGACGGAATGAAAGGAGCTGGCATCTCACTCTCTTTGAATCTTCTTTATCATGCTAGGATTAGCAGGAAAAAGCAAAAAATTTCAGAATTGCACCTTGCAATGTGGAGATATTACTGTTTGTGCATTTACAATATTCATTGATTTTTGCCATTGAAAAACATCATGTTATTCATATACCAGAAATGTTGAAGCTACTGACTGAATGAAAGGAGCTGGCATCTCACTCTCTTTGAATCTTCTTTATCATGCTAGGATTAACAGGAAAAAGCAAAAAATTTCAGAATTGCACCTTGCAATGTGGAGATATTACTGTTTGTGCATTTACAATATTCATTGATTTTTGCCATTGAAAAACATGTTTTTCATATACCAGAAATGTTTGAAGCTACTGACTGAATGAAAGGAGCTGGCATCTCACTCTCTTTGAATCTTCTTTATCATGCTAGGATTAACAGGAAAAAGCTAAAAATTTCAGAATTGCACCGTGCAATGTGGAGATATTACTGTTTGTGCATTTACAATATTCATTGATTTTTGCCATTGAAAAACATGTTTTTCATATACCAGAAATGTTTGAAGCTACTGACTGAATGAAAGGAGCTGGCATCTCACTCTCTTTGAATCTTCTTTATCATGCTAGGATTAGCAGGAAAAAGCAAAAAATTTCAGAATTGCACCTTGCAATGTGGAGATATTACTGTTTGTGCATTTACAATATTCATTGATTTTTGCCATTGAAAAACATGTTTTTCATATACCAGAAATGTTTGAAGCTACTGACTGAATGAAAGGAGCTGGCATCTCACTCTCTTTGAATCTTCTTTATCATGCTAGGATTAACAGGAAAAAGCTAAAAATTTCAGAATTGCACCGTGCAATGTGGAGATATTACTGTTTGTGCATTTACAATATTCATTGATTTTTGCCATTGAAAAACATGTTTTTCATATACCAGAAATGTTTGAAGCTACTGACTGAATGAAAGGAGCTGGCATCTCACTTTCTTTGAATCTTCTTTATCATGCTAGGATTAGCAGGAAAAAGCAAAAAATTTCAGAATTGCACCTTGCAATGTGGAGATATTACTGTTTGTGCATTTACAATATTCATTGATTTTTGCCATTGAAAAACATGTTTTTCATATACCAGAAATGTTTGAAGCTACTGACTGAATGAAAGGAGCTGGCATCTCACTCTCTTTGAATCTTCTTTATCATGCTAGGATTAACAGGAAAAAGCTAAAAATTTCAGAATTGCACCGTGCAATGTGGAGATATTACTGTTTGTGCATTTACAATATTCATTGATTTTTGCCATTGAAAAACATGTTTTTCATATACCAGAAATGTTTGAAGCTACTGACTGAATGAAAGGAGCTGGCATCTCACTCTCTTTGAATCTTCTTTATCATGCTAGGATTAGCAGGAAAAAGCAAAAAATTTCAGAATTGCAACTTGCAATGTGGAGATATTACTGTTTGTGCATTTACAATATTCATTGATTTTTGCCATTGAAAAACATGTTTTTCATATACCAGAAATGTTTGAAGCTACTGACTGAATGAAAGCAGCTGGCATCTCACTCTCTTTGAATCTTCTTTATCATGCTAGGATTAACAGGAAAAAGCTAAAAATTTCAGAATTGCACCGTGCAATGTGGAGATATTACTGTTTGTGCATTTACAATATTCATTGATTTTTGCCATTGAAAAACATGTTTTTCATATACCAGAAATGTTTGAAGCTACTGACTGAATGAAAGGAGCTGGCATCTCACTCTCTTTGAATCTTCTTTATCATGCTAGGATTAGCAGGAAAAAGCAAAAAATTTCAGAATTGCACCTTGCAATGTGGAGATATTACTGTTTGTGCATTTACAATATTCATTGATTTTTGCCATTGAAAAACATGTTTTTCATATACCAGAAATGTTTGAAGCTACTGACCGAATGAAAGGAGCTGGCATCTCACTCTCTTTGAATCTTCTTTATCATGCTAGGATTAACAGGAAAAAGCTAAAAATTTCAGAATTGCACCGTGCAATGTGGAGATATTACTGTTTGTGCATTTACAATATTCATTGATTTTTGCCATTGAAAAAACATGTTTTTCATATACCAGAAAAGTTTGAAGCTACTGACTGAATGAAAGGAGCTGGCATCTCACTCTCTTTGAATCTTCTTTATCATGCTAGGATTAGCAGGAAAAAGCAAAAAATTTCAGAATTGCACCTTGCAATGTGGAGATATTACTGTTTGTGCATTTACAATATTCATTGATTTTTGCCATTGAAAAACGTTTTTCATATACCAGAAATGTTTGAAGCTACTGACTGAATGAAAGGAGCTGGCATCTCACTCTCTTTGAATCTTCTTTATCATGCTAGGATTAACAGGAAAAAGCAAAAAATTTCAGAATTGCACCTTGCAATGTGGAGATATTACTGTTTGTGCATTTACAATATTCATTGATTTTTGCCATTGAAAAACATGTTTTTCATATACCAGAAATGTTTGAAGCTACTGACTGAATGAAAGGAGCTGGCATCTCACTCTCTTTGAATCTTCTTTATCATGCTAGGATTAGCAGGAAAAAGCAAAGAATTTCAGAATTGCACCTTGCAATGTGGAGATATTACTGTTTGTGCATTTACAATATTCATTGATTTTTGCCATTGAAAAACATGTTTTTCATATACCAGAAATGTCTGAAGCTACTGACTGAATGAAAGGAGCTGGCATCTCACTCTCTTTGAATCTTCTTTATCATGCTAGGATTAGCAGGAAAAAGCAAAAAATTTCAGAATTGCACCTTGCAATGTGGAGATATTACTGTTTGTGCATTTACAATATTCATTGATTTTTGCCATTGAAAAACGTTTTTCATATACCAGAAATGTTTGAAGCTACTGACTGAATGAAAGGAGCTGGCATCTCACTCTCTTTGAATCTTCTTTATCATGCTAGGATTAACAGGAAAAAGCAAAAAATTTCAGAATTGCACCTTGCAATGTGGAGATATTACTGTTTGTGCATTTACAATATTCATTGATTTTTGCCATTGAAAAACATGTTTTTCATATACCAGAAATGTTTGAAGCTACTGACTGAATGAAAGGAGCTGGCATCTCACTCTCTTTGAATCTTCTTTATCATGCTAGGATTAGCAGGAAAAAGCAAAGAATTTCAGAATTGCACCTTGCAATGTGGAGATATTACTGTTTGTGCATTTACAATATTCATTGATTTTTGCCATTGAAAAACATGTTTTTCATATACCAGAAATGTTTGAAGCTACTGACTGAATGAAAGGAGCTGGCATCTCACTCTCTTTGAATCTTCTTTATCATGCTAGGATTAGCAGGAAAAAGCAAAAAAATTCAGAATTGCACCTTGCAATGTGGAGATATTACTGTTTGTGCATTTACAATATTCATTGATTTTTGCCATTGAAAAACATGTTTTTCATATACCAGAAATGTTTGAAGCTACTGACTGAATGAAAGGAGCTGGCATCTCACTCTCTTTGAATCTTCTTTATCATGCTAGGATTAACAGGAAAAAGCAAAAAATTTCAGAATTGCACCTTGCAATGTGGAGATATTACTGTTTGTGCATTTACAATATTCATTGATTTTTGCCATTGAAAAACATGTTTTTCATATACCAGAAATGTTTGAAGCTACTGACTGAATGAAAGGAGCTGGCATCTCACTCTCTTTGAATCTTCTTTATCATGCTAGGATTAACAGGAAAAAGCTAAAAATTTCAGAATTGCACCGTGCAATGTGGAGATATTACTGTTTGTGCATTTACAATATTCATTGATTTTTGCCATTGAAAAACATGTTTTTCATATACCAGAAATGTTTGAAGCTACTGACTGAATGAAAGGAGCTGGCATCTCACTCTCTTTGAATCTTCTTTATCATGCTAGGATTAGCAGGAAAAAGCAAAAAATTTCAGAATTGCACCTTGCAATGTGGAGATATTACTGTTTGTGCATTTACAATATTCATTGATTTTTGCCAATGAAAAACATGTTTTTCATATACCAGAAATGTTTGAAGCTACTGACTGAATGAAAGGAGCTGGCATCTCACTCTCTTTGAATCTTCTTTATCATGCTAGGATTAACAGGAAAAAGCAAAAAATTTCAGAATTGCACCTTGCAATGTGGAGATATTACTGTTTGTGCATTTACAATATTCATTGATTTTTGCCATTGAAAAACATGTTTTTCATATACCAGAAATGTTTGAAGCTACTGACTGAATGAAAGGAGCTGGCATCTCACTCTCTTTGAATCTTCTTTATCATGCTAGGATTAACAGGAAAAAGCTAAAAATTTCAGAATTGCACCGTGCAATGTGGAGATATTACTGTTTGTGCATTTACAATATTCATTGATTTTTGCCATTGAAAAACATGTTTTTCATATACCAGAAATGTTTGAAGCTACTGACTGAATGAAAGGAGCTGGCATCTCACTCTCTTTGAATCTTCTTTATCATGCTAGGATTAGCAGGAAAAAGCAAAAAATTTCAGAATTGCACCTTGCAATGTGGAGATATTACTGTTTGTGCATTTACAATATTCATTGATTTTTGCCATTGAAAAACATGTTTTTCATATACCAGAAATGTTTGAAGCTACTGACTGAATGAAAGGAGCTGGCATCTCACTCTCTTTGAATCTTCTTTATCATGCTAGGATTAACAGGAAAAAGCAAAAAATTTCAGAATTGCACCTTGCAATGTGGAGATATTACTGTTTGTGCATTTACAATATTCATTGATTTTTGCCATTGAAAAACATGTTTTTCATATACCAGAAATGTTTGAAGCTACTGACTGAATGAAAGCAGCTGGCATCTCACTCTCTTTGAATCTTCTTTATCATGCTAGGATTAACAGGAAAAAGCTAAAAATTTCAGAATTGCACCGTGCAATGTGGAGATATTACTGTTTGTGCATTTACAATATTCATTGATTTTTGCCATTGAAAAACATGTTTTTCATATACCAGAAATGTTTGAAGCTACTGACTGAATGAAAGGAGCTGGCATCTCACTCTCTTTGAATCTTCTTTATCATGCTAGGATTAGCAGGAAAAAGCAAAAAATTTCAGAATTGCACCTTGCAATGTGGAGATATTACTGTTTGTGCATTTACAATATTCATTGATTTTTGCCATTGAAAAACATGTTTTTCATATACCAGAAATGTTTGAAGCTACTGACCGAATGAAAGGAGCTGGCATCTCACTCTCTTTGAATCTTCTTTATCATGCTAGGATTAACAGGAAAAAGCTAAAAATTTCAGAATTGCACCGTGCAATGTGGAGATATTACTGTTTGTGCATTTACAATATTCATTGATTTTTGCCATTGAAAAACATGTTTTTCATATACCAGAAATGTTTGAAGCTACTGACTGAATGAAAGGAGCTGGCATCTCACTCTCTTTGAATCTTCTTTATCATGCTAGGATTAGCAGGAAAAAGCAAAAAATTTCAGAATTGCACCTTGCAATGTGGAGATATTACTGTTTGTGCATTTACAATATTCATTGATTTTTGCCATTGAAAAACATGTTTTTCATATACCAGAAATGTTTGAAGCTACTGACTGAATGAAAGGAGCTGGCATCTCACTCTCTTTGAATCTTCTTTATCATGCTAGGATTAACAGGAAAAAGCAAAAAATTTCAGAATTGCACCTTGCAATGTGGAGATATTACTGTTTGTGCATTTACAATATTCATTGATTTTTGCCATTGAAAAACATGTTTTTCATATACCAGAAATGTTTGAAGCTACTGACTGAATGAAAGCAGCTGGCATCTCACTCTCTTTGAATCTTCTTTATCATGCTAGGATTAACAGGAAAAAGCTAAAAATTTCAGAATTGCACCGTGCAATGTGGAGATATTACTGTTTGTGCATTTACAATATTCATTGATTTTTGCCATTGAAAAACATGTTTTTCATATACCAGAAATGTTTGAAGCTACTGACTGAATGAAAGGAGCTGGCATCTCACTTTCTTTGAATCTTCTTTATCATGCTAGGATTAGCAGGAAAAAGCAAAAAATTTCAGAATTGCACCTTGCAATGTGGAGATATTACTGTTTGTGCATTTACAATATTCATTGATTTTTGCCATTGAAAAACATGTTTTTCATATACCAGAAATGTTTGAAGCTACTGACTGAATGAAAGGAGCTGGCATCTCACTCTCTTTGAATCTTCTTTATCATGCTAGGATTAACAGGAAAAAGCTAAAAATTTCAGAATTGCACCGTGCAATGTGGAGATATTACTGTTTGTGCATTTACAATATTCATTGATTTTTGCCATTGAAAAACATGTTTTTCATATACCAGAAATGTTTGAAGCTACTGACTGAATGAAAGGAGCTGGCATCTCACTCTCTTTGAATCTTCTTTATCATGCTAGGATTAGCAGGAAAAAGCAAAAAATTTCAGAATTGCACCTTGCAATGTGGAGATATTACTGTTTGTGCATTTACAATATTCATTGATTTTTGCCATTGAAAAACATGTTTTTCATATACCAGAAATGTTTGAAGCTACTGACTGAATGAAAGGAGCTGGCATCTCACTCTCTTTGAATCTTCTTTATCATGCTAGGATTAACAGGAAAAAGCAAAAAATTTCAGAATTGCACCTTGCAATGTGGAGATATTACTGTTTGTGCATTTACAATATTCATTGATTTTTGCCATTGAAAAACATGTTTTTCATATACCAGAAATGTTTGAAGCTACTGACTGAATGAAAGCAGCTGGCATCTCACTCTCTTTGAATCTTCTTTATCATGCTAGGATTAACAGGAAAAAGCTAAAAATTTCAGAATTGCACCGTGCAATGTGGAGATATTACTGTTTGTGCATTTACAATATTCATTGATTTTTGCCATTGAAAAACATGTTTTTCATATACCAGAAATGTTTGAAGCTACTGACTGAATGAAAGGAGCTGGCATCTCACTCTCTTTGAATCTTCTTTATCATGCTAGGATTAGCAGGAAAAAGCAAAAAATTTCAGAATTGCACCTTGCAATGTGGAGATATTACTGTTTGTGCATTTACAATATTCATTGATTTTTGCCATTGAAAAACATGTTTTTCATATACCAGAAATGTTTGAAGCTACTGACCGAATGAAAGGAGCTGGCATCTCACTCTCTTTGAATCTTCTTTATCATGCTAGGATTAACAGGAAAAAGCTAAAAATTTCAGAATTGCACCGTGCAATGTGGAGATATTACTGTTTGTGCATTTACAATATTCATTGATTTTTGCCATTGAAAAACATGTTTTTCATATACCAGAAATGTTTGAAGCTACTGACTGAATGAAAGGAGCTGGCATCTCACTCTCTTTGAATCTTCTTTATCATGCTAGGATTAGCAGGAAAAAGCAAAAAATTTCAGAATTGCACCGTGCAATGTGGAGATATTACTGTTTGTGCATTTACAATATTCATTGATTTTTGCCATTGAAAAACATGTTTTTCATATACCAGAAATGTTTGAAGCTACTGACTGAATGAAAGGAGCTGGCATCTCACTCTCTTTGAATCTTCTTTATCATGCTAGGATTAGCAGGAAAAAGCAAAAAATTTCAGAATTGCACCTTGCAATGTGGAGATATTACTGTTTGTGCATTTACAATATTCATTGATTTTTGCCATTGAAAAACATGTTTTTCATATACCAGAAATGTTTGAAGCTACTGACTGAATGAAAGGAGCTGGCATCTCACTCTCTTTGAATCTTCTTTATCATGCTAGGATTAACAGGAAAAAGCTAAAAATTTCAGAATTGCACCGTGCAATGTGGAGATATTACTGTTTGTGCATTTACAATATTCATTGATTTTTGCCATTGAAAAACATGTTTTTCATATACCAGAAATGTTTGAAGCTACTGACTGAATGAAAGGAGCTGGCATCTCACTCTCTTTGAATCTTCTTTATCATGCTAGGATTAGCAGGAAAAAGCAAAAAATTTCAGAATTGCACCTTGCAATGTGGAGATATTACTGTTTGTGCATTTACAATATTCATTGTTTTTTAGCCATTGAAAAACATGTTTTTCATATACCAGAAATGTTTGAAGCTACTGACTGAATGAAAGGAGCTGGCATCTCACTCTCTTTGAATCTTCTTTATCATGCTAGGATTAACAGGAAAAAAGCAAAAAATTTCAGAATTGCACCTTGCAATGTGGAGATATTACTGTTTGTGCATTTACAATATTCATTGATTTTTGCCATTGAAAAACATGTTTTTCATATACCAGAAATGTTTGAAGCTACTGACCGAATGAAAGGAGCTGGCATCTCACTCTCTTTGAATCTTCTTTATCATGCTAGGATTAACAGGAAAAAGCTAAAAATTTCAGAATTGCACCGTGCAATGTGGAGATATTACTGTTTGTGCATTTACAATATTCATTGATTTTTGCCATTGAAAAACATGTTTTTCATATACCAGAAATGTTTGAAGCTACTGACTGAATGAAAGGAGCTGGCATCTCACTCTCTTTGAATCTTCTTTATCATGCTAGGATTAGCAGGAAAAAGCAAAAAATTTCAGAATTGCACCTTGCAATGTGGAGATATTACTGTTTGTGCATTTACAATATTCATTGATTTTTGCCATTGAAAAACGTTTTTCATATACCAGAAATGTTTGAAGCTACTGACTGAATGAAAGGAGCTGGCATCTCACTCTCTTTGAATCTTCTTTATCATGCTAGGATTAACAGGAAAAAGCAAAAAATTTCAGAATTGCACCTTGCAATGTGGAGATATTACTGTTTGTGCATTTACAATATTCATTGATTTTTGCCATTGAAAAACATGTTTTTCATATACCAGAAATGTTTGAAGCTACTGACTGAATGAAAGGAGCTGGCATCTCACTCTCTTTGAATCTTCTTTATCATGCTAGGATTAACAGGAAAAAGCTAAAAATTTCAGAATTGCACCGTGCAATGTGGAGATATTACTGTTTGTGCATTTACAATATTCATTGATTTTTGCCATTGAAAAACATGTTTTTCATATACCAGAAATGTTTGAAGCTACTGACTGAATGAAAGGAGCTGGCATCTCACTCTCTTTGAATCTTCTTTATCATGCTAGGATTAGCAGGAAAAAGCAAAAAATTTCAGAATTGCACCTTGCAATGTGGAGATATTACTGTTTGTGCATTTACAATATTCATTGATTTTTGCCATTGAAAAACATGTTTTTCATATACCAGAAATGTTTGAAGCTACTGACTGAATGAAAGGAGCTGGCATCTCACTCTCTTTGAATCTTCTTTATCATGCTAGGATTAACAGGAAAAAGCTAAAAATTTCAGAATTGCACCGTGCAATGTGGAGATATTACTGTTTGTGCATTTACAATATTCATTGATTTTTGCCATTGAAAAACATGTTTTTCATATACCAGAAATGTTTGAAGCTACTGACTGAATGAAAGGAGCTGGCATCTCACTCTCTTTGAATCTTCTTTATCATGCTAGGATTAGCAGGAAAAAGCAAAAAATTTCAGAATTGCACCTTGCAATGTGGAGATATTACTGTTTGTGCATTTACAATATTCATTGATTTTTGCCATTGAAAAACATGTTTTTCATATACCAGAAATGTTTGAAGCTACTGACTGAATGAAAGGAGCTGGCATCTCACTCACTTTGAATCTTCTTTATCATGCTAGGATTAACAGGAAAAAGCTAAAAATTTCAGAATTGCACCGTGCAATGTGGAGATATTACTGTTTGTGCATTTACAATATTCATTGATTTTTGCCATTGAAAAACATGTTTTTCATATACCAGAAATGTTTGAAGCTACTGACTGAATGAAAGGAGCTGGCATCTCACTCTCTTTGAATCTTCTTTATCATGCTAGGATTAGCAGGAAAAAGCAAAAAATTTCAGAATTGCACCTTGCAATGTGGAGATATTACTGTTTGTGCATTTACAATATTCATTGATTTTTGCCATTGAAAAACATGTTTTTCATATACCAGAAATGTTTGAAGCTACTGACTGAATGAAAGGAGCTGGCATCTCACTCTCTTTGAATCTTCTTTATCATGCTAGGATTAACAGGAAAAAGCTAAAAATTTCAGAATTGCACCGTGCAATGTGGAGATATTACTGTTTGTGCATTTACAATATTCATTGATTTTTGCCATTGAAAAACATGTTTTTCATATACCAGAAATGTTTGAAGCTACTGACTGAATGAAAGGAGCTGGCATCTCACTCTCTTTGAATCTTCTTTATCATGCTAGGATTAGCAGGAAAAAGCAAAAAATTTCAGAATTGCACCTTGCAATGTGGAGATATTACTGTTTGTGCATTTACAATATTCATTGATTTTTGCCATTGAAAAACATGTTTTTCATATACCAGAAATGTTTGAAGCTACTGACTGAATGAAAGGAGCTGGCATCTCACTCTCTTTGAATCTTCTTTATCATGCTAGGATTAACAGGAAAAAGCTAAAAATTTCAGAATTGCACCGTGCAATGTGGAGATATTACTGTTTGTGCATTTACAATATTCATTGATTTTTGCCATTGAAAAACATGTTTTTCATATACCAGAAATGTTTGAAGCTACTGACTGAATGAAAGGAGCTGGCATCTCACTCTCTTTGAATCTTCTTTATCATGCTAGGATTAGCAGGAAAAAGCAAAAAATTTCAGAATTGCACCTTGCAATGTGGAGATATTACTGTTTGTGCATTTACAATATTCATTGATTTTTGCCATTGAAAAACATGTTTTTCATATACCAGAAATGTTTGAAGCTACTGACTGAATGAAAGGAGCTGGCATCTCACTCTCTTTGAATCTTCTTTATCATGCTAGGATTAACAGGAAAAAGCTAAAAATTTCAGAATTGCACCGTGCAATGTGGAGATATTACTGTTTGTGCATTTACAATATTCATTGATTTTTGCCATTGAAAAACATGTTTTTCATATACCAGAAATGTTTGAAGCTACTGACTGAATGAAAGGAGCTGGCATCTCACTCTCTTTGAATCTTCTTTATCATGCTAGGATTAGCAGGAAAAAGCAAAAAATTTCAGAATTGCACCTTGCAATGTGGAGATATTACTGTTTGTGCATTTACAATATTCATTGATTTTTGCCATTGAAAAACATGTTTTTCATATACCAGAAATGTTTGAAGCTACTGACTGAATGAAAGGAGCTGGCATCTCACTCTCTTTGAATCTTCTTTATCATGCTAGGATTAACAGGAAAAAGCTAAAAATTTCAGAATTGCACCGTGCAATGTGGAGATATTACTGTTTGTGCATTTACAATATTCATTGATTTTTGCCATTGAAAAACATGTTTTTCATATACCAGAAATGTTTGAAGCTACTGACTGAATGAAAGGAGCTGGCATCTCACTCTCTTTGAATCTTCTTTATCATGCTAGGATTAGCAGGAAAAAGCAAAAAATTTCAGAATTGCACCTTGCAATGTGGAGATATTACTGTTTGTGCATTTACAATATTCATTGATTTTTGCCATTGAAAAACATGTTTTTCATATACCAGAAATGTTTGAAGCTACTGACTGAATGAAAGGAGCTGGCATCTCACTCTCTTTGAATCTTCTTTATCATGCTAGGATTAACAGGAAAAAGCAAAAAATTTCAGAATTGCACCTTGCAATGTGGAGATATTACTGTTTGTGCATTTACAATATTCATTGATTTTTGCCATTGAAAAACATGTTTTTCATATACCAGAAATGTTTGAAGCTACTGACTGAATGAAAGCAGCTGGCATCTCACTCTCTTTGAATCTTCTTTATCATGCTAGGATTAACAGGAAAAAGCTAAAAATTTCAGAATTGCACCGTGCAATGTGGAGATATTACTGTTTGTGCATTTACAATATTCATTGATTTTTGCCATTGAAAAACATGTTTTTCATATACCAGAAATGTTTGAAGCTACTGACTGAATGAAAGGAGCTGGCATCTCACTCTCTTTGAATCTTCTTTATCATGCTAGGATTAGCAGGAAAAAGCAAAAAATTTCAGAATTGCACCTTGCAATGTGGAGATATTACTGTTTGTGCATTTACAATATTCATTGATTTTTGCCATTGAAAAACATGTTTTTTATATACCAGAAATGTTTGAAGCTACTGACCGAATGAAAGGAGCTGGCATCTCACTCTCTTTGAATCTTCTTTATCATGCTAGGATTAACAGGAAAAAGCTAAAAATTTCAGAATTGCACCGTGCAATGTGGAGATATTACTGTTTGTGCATTTACAATATTCATTGATTTTTGCCATTGAAAAACATGTTTTTCATATACCAGAAATGTTTGAAGCTACTGACTGAATGAAAGGAGCTGGCATCTCACTCTCTTTGAATCTTCTTTATCATGCTAGGATTAGCAGGAAAAAGCAAAAAATTTCAGAATTGCACCGTGCAATGTGGAGATATTACTGTTTGTGCATTTACAATATTCATTGATTTTTGCCATTGAAAAACATGTTTTTCATATACCAGAAATGTTTGAAGCTACTGACTGAATGAAAGGAGCTGGCATCTCACTCTCTTTGAATCTTCTTTATCATGCTAGGATTAGCAGGAAAAAGCAAAAAATTTCAGAATTGCACCTTGCAATGTGGAGATATTACTGTTTGTGCATTTACAATATTCATTGATTTTTGCCATTGAAAAACATGTTTTTCATATACCAGAAATGTTTGAAGCTACTGACTGAATGAAAGGAGCTGGCATCTCACTCTCTTTGAATCTTCTTTATCATGCTAGGATTAACAGGAAAAAGCTAAAAATTTCAGAATTGCACCGTGCAATGTGGAGATATTACTGTTTGTGCATTTACAATATTCATTGATTTTTGCCATTGAAAAACATGTTTTTCATATACCAGAAATGTTTGAAGCTACTGACTGAATGAAAGGAGCTGGCATCTCACTCTCTTTGAATCTTCTTTATCATGCTAGGATTAGCAGGAAAAAGCAAAAAATTTCAGAATTGCACCTTGCAATGTGGAGATATTACTGTTTGTGCATTTACAATATTCATTGTTTTTTAGCCATTGAAAAACATGTTTTTCATATACCAGAAATGTTTGAAGCTACTGACTGAATGAAAGGAGCTGGCATCTCACTCTCTTTGAATCTTCTTTATCATGCTAGGATTAACAGGAAAAAAGCAAAAAATTTCAGAATTGCACCTTGCAATGTGGAGATATTACTGTTTGTGCATTTACAATATTCATTGATTTTTGCCATTGAAAAACATGTTTTTCATATACCAGAAATGTTTGAAGCTACTGACCGAATGAAAGGAGCTGGCATCTCACTCTCTTTGAATCTTCTTTATCATGCTAGGATTAACAGGAAAAAGCTAAAAATTTCAGAATTGCACCGTGCAATGTGGAGATATTACTGTTTGTGCATTTACAATATTCATTGATTTTTGCCATTGAAAAACATGTTTTTCATATACCAGAAATGTTTGAAGCTACTGACTGAATGAAAGGAGCTGGCATCTCACTCTCTTTGAATCTTCTTTATCATGCTAGGATTAGCAGGAAAAAGCAAAAAATTTCAGAATTGCACCTTGCAATGTGGAGATATTACTGTTTGTGCATTTACAATATTCATTGATTTTTGCCATTGAAAAACGTTTTTCATATACCAGAAATGTTTGAAGCTACTGACTGAATGAAAGGAGCTGGCATCTCACTCTCTTTGAATCTTCTTTATCATGCTAGGATTAACAGGAAAAAAGCAAAAAATTTCAGAATTGCACCTTGCAATGTGGAGATATTACTGTTTGTGCATTTACAATATTCATTGATTTTTGCCATTGAAAAACATGTTTTTCATATACCAGAAATGTTTGAAGCTACTGACTGAATGAAAGGAGCTGGCATCTCACTCTCTTTGAATCTTCTTTATCATGCTAGGATTAACAGGAAAAAGCTAAAAATTTCAGAATTGCACCGTGCAATGTGGAGATATTACTGTTTGTGCATTTACAATATTCATTGATTTTTGCCATTGAAAAACATGTTTTTCATATACCAGAAATGTTTGAAGCTACTGACTGAATGAAAGGAGCTGGCATCTCACTCTCTTTGAATCTTCTTTATCATGCTAGGATTAGCAGGAAAAAGCAAAAAATTTCAGAATTGCACCTTGCAATGTGGAGATATTACTGTTTGTGCATTTACAATATTCATTGATTTTTGCCATTGAAAAACATGTTTTTCATATACCAGAAATGTTTGAAGCTACTGACTGAATGAAAGGAGCTGGCATCTCACTCTCTTTGAATCTTCTTTATCATGCTAGGATTAACAGGAAAAAGCTAAAAATTTCAGAATTGCACCGTGCAATGTGGAGATATTACTGTTTGTGCATTTACAATATTCATTGATTTTTGCCATTGAAAAACATGTTTTTCATATACCAGAAATGTTTGAAGCTACTGACTGAATGAAAGGAGCTGGCATCTCACTCTCTTTGAATCTTCTTTATCATGCTAGGATTAGCAGGAAAAAGCAAAAAATTTCAGAATTGCACCTTGCAATGTGGAGATATTACTGTTTGTGCATTTACAATATTCATTGATTTTTGCCATTGAAAAACATGTTTTTCATATACCAGAAATGTTTGAAGCTACTGACTGAATGAAAGGAGCTGGCATCTCACTCACTTTGAATCTTCTTTATCATGCTAGGATTAACAGGAAAAAGCTAAAAATTTCAGAATTGCACCGTGCAATGTGGAGATATTTCTGTTTGTGCATTTACAATATTCATTGATTTTTGCCATTGAAAAACATGTTTTTCATATACCAGAAATGTTTGAAGCTACTGACTGAATGAAAGGAGCTGGCATCTCACTCTCTTTGAATCTTCTTTATCATGCTAGGATTAGCAGGAAAAAGCAAAAAAATTTCAGAATTGCACCTTGCAATGTGGAGATATTACTGTTTGTGCATTTACAATATTCATTGATTTTTGCCATTGAAAAACATGTTTTTCATATACCAGAAATGTTTGAAGCTACTGACTGAATGAAAGGAGCTGGCATCTCACTCTCTTTGAATCTTCTTTATCATGCTAGGATTAACAGGAAAAAGCTAAAAATTTCAGAATTGCACCGTGCAATGTGGAGATATTACTGTTTGTGCATTTACAATATTCATTGATTTTTGCCATTGAAAAACATGTTTTTCATATACCAGAAATGTTTGAAGCTACTGACTGAATGAAAGGAGCTGGCATCTCACTCTCTTTGAATCTTCTTTATCATGCTAGGATTAGCAGGAAAAACAAAAAATTTCAGAATTGCACCTTGCAATGTGGAGATATTACTGTTTGTGCATTTACAATATTCATTGATTTTTGCCATTGAAAAACATGTTTTTCATATACCAGAAATGTTTGAAGCTACTGACTGAATGAAAGGAGCTGGCATCTCACTCTCTTTGAATCTTCTTTATCATGCTAGGATTAACAGGAAAAAGCTAAAAATTTCAGAATTGCACCGTGCAATGTGGAGATATTACTGTTTGTGCATTTACAATATTCATTGATTTTTGCCATTGAAAAACATGTTTTTCATATACCAGAAATGTTTGAAGCTACTGACTGAATGAAAGGAGCTGGCATCTCACTCTCTTTGAATCTTCTTTATCATGCTAGGATTAGCAGGAAAAAGCAAAAAATTTCAGAATTGCACCTTGCAATGGGAGATATTACTGTTTGTGCATTTACAATATTCATTGATTTTTGCCATTGAAAAACATGTTTTTCATATACCAGAAATGTTTGAAGCTACTGACTGAATGAAAGGAGCTGGCATCTCACTCTCTTTGAATCTTCTTTATCATGCTAGGATTAACTGGAAAAAGCAAAAAATTTCAGAATTGCACCTTGCAATGTGGAGATATTACTGTTTGTGCATTTACAATATTCATTGATTTTTGCCATTGAAAAACATGTTTTTCATATACCAGAAATGTTTGAAGCTACTGACTGAATGAAAGGAGCTGGCATCTCACTCTCTTTGAATCTTCTTTATCATGCTAGGATTAACAGGAAAAAGCTAAAAATTTCAGAATTGCACCGTGCAATGTGGAGATATTACTGTTTGTGCATTTACAATATTCATTGATTTTTGCCATTGAAAAACATGTTTTTCATATACCAGAAATGTTTGAAGCTAATGACTGAATGAAAGGAGCTGGCATCTCACTCTCTTTGAATCTTCTTTATCATGCTAGGATTAACAGGAAAAAGCTAAAAATTTCAGAATTGCACCGTGCAATGTGGAGATATTACTGTTTGTGCATTTACAATATTCATTGATTTTTGCCATTGAAAAACATGTTTTTCATATACCAGAAATGTTTGAAGCTACTGACTGAATGAAAGGAGCTGGCATCTCACTCTCTTTGAATCTTCTTTATCATGCTAGGATTAGCAGGAAAAAGCAAAAAATTTCAGAATTGCACCTTGCAATGTGGAGATATTACTGTTTGTGCATTTACAATATTCATTGATTTTTGCCATTGAAAAACATGTTTTTCATATACCAGAAATGTTTGAAGCTACTGACTGAATGAAAGGAGCTGGCATCTCACTCTCTTTGAATCTTCTTTATCATGCTAGGATTAACAGGAAAAAGCTAAAAATTTCAGAATTGCACCGTGCAATGTGGAGATATTACTGTTTGTGCATTTACAATATTCATTGATTTTTGCCATTGAAAAACATGTTTTTCATATACCAGAAATGTTTGAAGCTACTGACTGAATGAAAGGAGCTGGCATCTCACTCTCTTTGAATCTTCTTTATCATGCTAGGATTAGCAGGAAAAAGCAAAAAATTTCAGAATTGCACCTTGCAATGTGGAGATATTACTGTTTGTGCATTTACAATATTCATTGATTTTTGCCATTGAAAAACATGTTTTTCATATACCAGAAATGTTTGAAGCTACTGACTGAATGAAAGGAGCTGGCATCTCACTCTCTTTGAATCTTCTTTATCATGCTAGGATTAACAGGAAAAAGCAAAAAATTTCAGAATTGCACCTTGCAATGTGGAGATATTACTGTTTGTGCATTTACAATATTCATTGATTTTTGCCATTGAAAAACATGTTTTTCATATACCAGAAATGTTTGAAGCTACTGACTGAATGAAAGGAGCTGGCATCTCACTCTCTTTGAATCTTTTTTATCATGCTAGGATTAACAGGAAAAAGCTAAAAATTTCAGAATTGCACCGTGCAATGTGGAGATATTACTGTTTGTGCATTTACAATATTCATTGATTTTTGCCATTGAAAAACATGTTTTTCATATACCAGAAATGTTTGAAGCTACTGACTGAATGAAAGGAGCTGGCATCTCACTCTCTTTGAATCTTCTTTATCATGCTAGGATTAGCAGGAAAAAGCAAAAAATTTCAGAATTGCACCTTGCAATGTGGAGATATTACTGTTTGTGCATTTACAATATTCATTGATTTTTGCCATTGAAAAACATGTTTTTCATATACCAGAAATGTTTGAAGCTACTGACTGAATGAAAGGAGCTGGCATCTCACTCTCTTTGAATCTTCTTTATCATGCTAGGATTAACAGGAAAAAGCTAAAAATTTCAGAATTGCACCGTGCAATGTGGAGATATTACTGTTTGTGCATTTACAATATTCATTGATTTTTGCCATTGAAAAACATGTTTTTCATATACCAGAAATGTTTGAAGCTACTGACTGAATGAAAGGAGCTGGCATCTCACTCTCTTTGAATCTTCTTTATCATGCTAGGATTAGCAGGAAAAAGCAAAAAATTTCAGAATTGCACCTTGCAATGTGGAGATATTACTGTTTGTGCATTTACAATATTCATTGATTTTTGCCATTGAAAAACATGTTTTTCATATACCAGAAATGTTTGAAGCTACTGACTGAATGAAAGGAGCTGGCATCTCACTCTCTTTGAATCTTCTTTATCATGCTAGGATTAACAGGAAAAAGCAAAAAATTTCAGAATTGCACCTTGCAATGTGGAGATATTACTGTTTGTGCATTTACAATATTCATTGATTTTTGCCATTGAAAAACATGTTTTTCATATACCAGAAATGTTTGAAGCTACTGACTGAATGAAAGGAGCTGGCATCTCACTCTCTTTGAATCTTCTTTATCATGCTAGGATTAACAGGAAAAAGCTAAAAATTTCAGAATTGCACCGTGCAATGTGGAGATATTACTGTTTGTGCATTTACAATATTCATTGATTTTTGCCATTGAAAAACATGTTTTTCATATACCAGAAATGTTTGAAGCTACTGACTGAATGAAAGGAGCTGGCATCTCACTCTCTTTGAATCTTCTTTATCATGCTAGGATTAGCAGGAAAAAGCAAAAAATTTCAGAATTGCACCTTGCAATGTGGAGATATTACTGTTTGTGCATTTACAATATTCATTGATTTTTGCCATTGAAAAACATGTTTTTCATATACCAGAAATGTTTGAAGCTACTGACTGAATGAAAGGAGCTGGCATCTCACTCTCTTTGAATCTTCTTTATCATGCTAGGATTAACAGGAAAAAGCAAAAAATTTCAGAATTGCACCTTGCAATGTGGAGATATTACTGTTTGTGCATTTACAATATTCATTGATTTTTGCCATTGAAAAACATGTTTTTCATATACCAGAAATGTTTGAAGCTACTGACTGAATGAAAGGAGCTGGCATCTCACTCTCTTTGAATCTTCTTTATCATGCTAGGATTAACAGGAAAAAGCTAAAAATTTCAGAATTGCACCGTGCAATGTGGAGATATTACTGTTTGTGCATTTACAATATTCATTGATTTTTGCCATTGAAAAACATGTTTTTCATATACCAGAAATGTTTGAAGCTACTGACTGAATGAAAGGAGCTGGCATCTCACTCTCTTTGAATCTTCTTTATCATGCTAGGATTAGCAGGAAAAAGCAAAAAATTTCAGAATTGCACCTTGCAATGTGGAGATATTACTGTTTGTGCATTTACAATATTCATTGATTTTTGCCATTGAAAAACATGTTTTTCATATACCAGAAATGTTTGAAGCTACTGACTGAATGAAAGGAGCTGGCATCTCACTCTCTTTGAATCTTCTTTATCATGCTAGGATTAGCAGGAAAAAGCAAAAAATTTCAGAATTGCACCTTGCAATGTGGAGATATTACTGTTTGTGCATTTACAATATTCATTGATTTTTGCCATTGAAAAACATGTTTTTCATATACCAGAAATGTTTGAAGCTACTGACTGAATGAAAGGAGCTGGCATCTCACTCTCTTTGAATCTTCTTTATCATGCTAGGATTAACAGGAAAAAGCAAAAAATTTCAGAATTGCACCTTGCAATGTGGAGATATTACTGTTTGTGCATTTACAATATTCATTGATTTTTGCCATTGAAAAACATGTTTTTCATATACCAGAAATGTTTGAAGCTACTGACTGAATGAAAGGAGCTGGCATCTCACTCTCTTTGAATCTTCTTTATCATGCTAGGATTAACAGGAAAAAGCTAAAAATTTCAGAATTGCACCGTGCAATGTGGAGATATTACTGTTTGTGCATTTACAATATT